>NW_005370593.1:77231-114731 GCF_000412655.1 Myotis brandtii | reverse complement strand
GAGTTCTTACAAAATAACAAGAACCTATTATGTTTTAATTAATAATTAAGAAATTATTAAATACATATATATGTTAAATATTTAGGTATTATATTACCCTTTCTGATAAAGTGGTACTATCTTGGTACTCTTACTGCTATTATGTATTGGTTACATTACATTAACTTCCTCTAAAATACAGGATAGATTTCTTAAATACTTTTTTTTTCTCCTGAATGAAGAGATTGTCATTTGAAGAAAATGGTCAGAAAACTCTCAGCATTTTTATGTCTATAGTGGGGAGTCTCCAATGAATTTATGTGCTTAAGTAATACAGATGAAAATTGTATGTATAAGCTTTTCCCCCCTTTTGCTTAACTGCCAAGAAACCTGGAGCCACTGTAATCAGCTCATCTCAGGTGCCTGTTAACATCTAACCCGTGCTCCTGACGGTCTCGCTTGTGTTTTCATCCCTAATTGGGTTCAGTTCTGTAAGCTGTATAATATCCTTTTAGAAGTCAGTAGCATACAAACTATATAACTTGAGTAAATCTGAAAAATATATTAACTTTAGTAAGGTTCTACGGCTAATTTACAGTTGCCTACAGTGATAATGCATGATTGAATTAATGACAATCCTGTAACAAAAAAAAAACTAATGACATTTGTTTTGGGCATTTCCTTTAATCATGGGAATTGTAGAGTGGGTTAAGCTTTAGACCTTATGTCTTTATTTTCTTCCACTTTTATGACTCTGAGGTTAAAAAATTGTTTTTGTTCTGATGAAGAACTGAAAAGTTTTCTCTGCTGAAGTTTCCTAAAAGTGGAAGTTAATGTTCTAAAATGTATGTGCACATTGCAGTTATGTATATAGCTGAAAAGCATAAAAAGAAAACTATATATTAAATTTCCACATACTTGTTATCCTGCATTCCAGTTGACTGTAGAGAACCTTTAGTCATGTGTATCTGTTTTTGATGCCTCTACAGAATAACTGCCCAGCATCCTCTGCCCAACCAATCTGAATGTAGGAAAATCTACAGATATGACGGAATCTACTGTGAATCTACCTACCAGAAGTATGTTGAAATCTTTGTGAGTCTTCCTTCTGACTCGTGCATCAGTGCTTGTGGTTGCCAGCTATTAAAAAATATCCTTGTATTGAAACCTTATATTTTTCTAATTTAGTGGGGGGGTGGAAAAACCAAAACCAAATAGAATAAAAACAACCAAAAATGTGTCTCTGAAATCAAGACAGAAAAAAAAAATGTGAATGCTTTTGAAATTCTGGTCTAAGAGTTTTTTTAAAAAAATGACTATATTAAAGCTCTTAGGTAAGCTTTTTTTATTGCAATAAACAAATACTTATATGCAAGAAAATCTCAGCAAAATACATTGCACAGGTGCTGTGCATCTTAGGGATTTGAAAGGTGTGTTATGTATAAATTAGCTGTCACTTTTTTTCATTCCTGTAATGGAATGATGAGTTGTAATTTGCATAATCCTTTAAGAAGTCAAATTATACTGTCATGTAGCAGACTTAACATGCTAGCTAAGATTTCAGAGCTTTGCAGCTAATTACTATGTACCTTCCAGGACAGTTAAATTGAAGTTGAGTCTTCTGTCTTTGCTGCCATTTGCTTTGTCCATTACTTAACAGAATCTGCACAGTTGGTAACAAGGTGTTGCTACTCTCTCTGAAGTGAACACTGCTCTGGGGAGGAGAGGCCTCTTACTATATCATAGCTTGCCTTGTATTGCTTTTACTAAGAAGAAAGTTTTAGTTTTTTTTTTTTTTAAAAAAAAACAATAGTCTCAATTGGAATCTCCTCAAAAAGGAGAAAATGTATGCTTTTCACAAAAGTTATGGAATATAAACTGAAGCAACATTAACCTTTACTTACTTAAGTTTTCTTATAAAAATGTAAAGTAAGGTAAACAGTATTCCATTGAAGCATTAGTCTTTCTAGCTGTACTTTGCAGATATAGTTTGGTGTGTTTTGTCCAGAAACTCTTAACTTCTTTTGCGGTAGAGTTTCATTATTGAAAAAATAATACCCCTTTTCCTTAAAAATTTGTTTTGAATACAAGTTGGTTCATTCACTCCTCCAGTTGCTCACAGAGCATTTTCTCTCATGGTTTCCATTTTATAAACGATCAGGAAACCCTGGAGCCAGTGAAGGTTGCTCTCTGAAATGGGCTGGTAGCCCTGTATCTTTGTCACGTATTTGCCTCTCGCTTTATTTCTTCATGTTTTGCTGCTTAGATAGCGTCATTCCCTTCATCTGAATCAGTGTAATTATATGCAAAATTGTTTCTGATTATTACTTCAAAAGTTCTTGTTATCTGTGAGTCATATGTATTGTGGCTATTGGTGGTCAGGTTTCTGTAATTTTTAGTGATTTTGTGGCTTTGTTGTGATTAATGGATACTTTGAAGAAGCCTTTTGTTGTATAAGAAGGGGGTCCTTTAAGGACCATCTTAAATCAGCAGTTGATTATTGACCATTCAAGTAATTGGAGCCCAGCGGCCAACTGTTGTTCGTTTGTAATTAAGCCAGTTTCACGTGTCTGAAATTACACTCTGCTTAGGGGCTGAGGTTTGTCTATTTAAGGTCAGGAGCCCGGATGAGGTCACCAGGAATCCAGTCGATGGCAAGGCTTTTCTTGTAACCGTAGGTATCATCTCCAGGGCTGGCTTTTTAAAGAATTGGTGTTATTTGTAGTCAAGGTAGGCACAGTAGGCGGCACAGCTGTGACTGCCAGGCAAAGTCACAAGGGGGATATTCATAACAAGGAAATATTGGCAAATAAATGATGAAGAAGGGGAGGAAATCCCCAAGATGTTAAATCGGAGCACTGTCACTGCGATGATTAATGGTGTTGTGTATTTTAGTGAGGATGCTTATCTGGATTGTCTTGAAACTATAGTGTATATTTAATAGCACCTATAAAAAAACGTGGTGCATGAGCACATGGAGGAGAAAAGGCCATGGGTTCAGGTTTTATTTTCCTGAGTATTTTCTCCAACTAAGTCTTTGGATTCTGGTTATTAGAAGGCTGGTTTTAATGGATATTATATACATAAAATATGTTTATTATTAATCAGCATTTACATAGCATGTCCCTACAGGATTAAAAATGTTTTGTGAAAAAGTTAGGTATCTTTTCACTCTTGAGGGGTGAATATTATTAATAGAGAAATGGGAATCACTGAATTTGCCTAGTCATCCTAGGCCAGTGTTCGACAAACTGTGGCTGGCGAGCCACATGCGGCTCTTTGGCCCCTTGAGTGTGGCTCTTCCACAAAATACCATGTGCGGGCGCGCACGTACAGTGCGATTGATACTTTGTTGCCCATGCGCAGAAGTCAGTTTTCGGAAAGGAGATAGACGAAACAAGTATACAAGACGAGTGTGGAAGGGAGAGTTGGAAGGGGTCGACCTCAGCGAACGTACCTCAATCAGATTGAGGACGTTTTTAGCAAAGGCCAGCTTAGGAGTACCCTAATTAAGTTAATAACAATGTACCTACCTATATAGTTTAAGTTTAAAAAATTTGGCTCTCAAAAGAAATTTCAATCGTTGTACTGTTGATATTTGGCTCTGTTGACTAATGAGTTTGCCGACCACTGTCCTAGGCCAACAGACAGGCATGGTCATAGGGCTCTATGTAAGTGTAAAGGGATGAACTTTCATCAGTACAGTTTTTACAGAAATTTTCTGTCAATTTCTGGGGAAGAGGAAGCTGTCTTGGAAGGCCTTTTAGCTCCCAGTGTCAAGCCGTGAATATCCTGATTCTGAGTAATGAATTCGCTTTTGCCTTGAGGGATCTTTTATCAATGATGGGAGGTTCATATTTGGGCAAGTATTTAACCTTCTTGGACCTCAATAAGTACTACTAGACAGGAAGAGATACAAACGAGCTTAGAGGCTATTGGAGCACTGTTTTTTAATTGGGGGGGGGCGGGGAGGGCTAACCAAATAGTGAGATATGAATCCAATTTAGTGGATCAAGTTCAGAATTTTTAAAATGAAATGGAAGAGAATAGAAAATTCTCTTATCAGTGCATTGCGATTAGTAAGGGTGTGTTTTACCTTGTGAGGCTTCTGTTTTGCTTTTATGCATCTGTGTATGTACATAAAACTCATATATGTGTGTTCACAGGGTGGGTCATGAGGTAAAATGTGTTTTTTTACTGTTCTACATCCAAATAAAGATTGAAAGCCACTGTAAAGAGGGTTGAGTAGATAAGCATAATAATATAGTATAGCAGTTATGTCCTATGTGTTCAGGGCACAGTGGCTTATAAAGAAATGGTCAGCTCTGTGGAAAGCGTTCAGCAATGAAAAGGCTACACTCTCTGGTCTCATATCCAGATGTGCTGGAGCCAATCTGGATGGGCACATTTTTCATCCCTGATCCCTGATTGATGTTTGTAAATTGAAATTGGGGCAGTATTACACTGCGAAAATTGGAAAATGCTGCAAATCAGGTGCCCTCCCACCTCCAACTGTTTATCTGCTCATTCTTTTCAGCTATAATTCTGTGGCTTAACAATTATGGTGATATTATTTATATTGTGTTTAGATGCTTGGGGAATTATTGAAATAATTAAATCATTTTAATATTGAAAATTTAAAGTACACAGGAATAAAAAACCTCAGATTAATTATTTCAAAATGTCTACAATTTGAGTATAAAATAATGGTGGTTACCCTCATTTCTCAAATATGTGTTTATCACCCAGACAGTTTAAAATTTCAAATTATAACTGTTGATACTAAGTTTCTGGGCAAAGGGTAAGGAATACAGTGTTTCCAAAAACACTAACCACATTGTAAATGTTTTACAAATTTCATTGTTTTATGCTAAGCGATCATCTTGCTAAGTACTGAAATTTTTAGGTACCTCTCCCCATTTTCAACTGTCTTTATAGTTTTCAATAATATCTCTGGAATTTAGTGAACTCATATGTAATATAATGGATTTGATTAGGAGATGCTAAAGTTCTTTCCAATTGTCAGTCTAATTTTTTTTCTATTTTCTATATGGAAAGACTGAAAAAAGAGAAATGACCCCCCTCTCCATTGTAACTATGATAAGTCTAAACTTGGCTTTTAGTGATAGGCAGAAAATATTTCAGTCAGAGGAAAAGAAACTTTTGTGGACATGAAATAGAATTATAGCAATAAATCCATTGAAAACCACCTGTATCAATATATGGTAGTGAGGAAAGTTTACCAGCTAGGAAGGAGTCAGCTGAGATCGGGCCTTTAAAACCTCAAAATTTGTCACCATTCAGCCATCTGGTTGGACACTGCTGTAGAGGTATTGGAAGAGGAGTGAGCATCCTTAAAGCTGTGTTCAAGAACAACCATTTCACCAATATTTAGAAAAGATTGACTCTTGGGGGTACTGGAACTTAAATCACTAACATTGAGCATATGCTACCAGCCGTGGGCAAACTACTGCCCGCGGGCCGAATTCGGCCTGTTTGAAATGAATAAAACTAAAAAAAAAAAAAAAAAAGACCGTACCCTTTTATGTAATGATGTTTACTTTGAATTTATATTAGTTCACACAAACACTCCATCCATGCTTTTGTTCCGGCCCTCCGGTCCAGTTTAAGAACCCATTGTGGCCCTCGAGTCAAAAAGTTTGCCCACCCCTGTAGCTATACCATTGCAATGGGCACTATGGTACCTATTTTAAATAAAGGGTTTTAACCCACGGTTTCTAGTCTCAAAAGTTCAGCCAAGATTGGAGGGAGTGTTGTAACTGACTAGAGAGTCAGTCATTACCTTAAAGCAGAAGAGGCCCCAAGCAAAATTGTGAGAGGTATCTTTGCTTCCTATATTCTCCGTCCCAGCCCCTTTTCCTCTTCCGTGAAATTCCTTCCATCTGGATGCCTGGTTAGTGTTTCATGCCCAGGGCCTTGTCTCCCTGGGCATTTTTGTCTATAGCCCTCACACTACAGATCAGGTGTTAACTGATAATGTTAACATTAAGGGCCATTTGCATATTAATATGCAACTCCAAGTGAAAGAATTCAAGGGAAAAAGGGGAGTCTTCTTTAACAGAATCATTTCTGACACCACAAGGGAGGCGGAGGAATTACCTTGGTGCTGGGGTGTGTGTGTGATTGTAGTGTGTGATGTCTCCCCCCTTGCCTGAAAAGAACAAACCTAGAATGTGGCTGTTCTCCCACTCAGTACCATGTTAAGGCTGGCATTGGCCAAGAAGTATGGGCTTGGAAATGGGAAGATTCAGGCTTAGAAGAGAGAAGGAATTAAGCTGTTCTGGGGGTTTGAAGAGAAGAATGAGTGAAGGAAATAATTCACCGGTTTTTAATCACCTGTGTTGTGCCAGCGTGCTAACCACATGCACACGTTATCCCAATTAAGGAGAGCAAGACAAGTGCCTTGTCGGGCAGGCTGTTTGGAGGCTGGGGGATGGGCGATGGTCACCTGTGCTGAAGGGGAGGGAAAGGTCAAGGAGGCTCCAACAGCAGCAAATTCTTTGGCTGGTTGTTTAATCTGATTGATTGATTGCTATTATACAGTCGTCCCCCCCTCCATTAGAATAATTTATGCCATTGTGTTTGGACCAGTAAATAAAGAATTGAAAAAAGAGAAATGTACAATGAACTCTTCGTAAAGAGCTCTGGTAGAATCTGCATGTTAAACAGACATTGAACTTTTGTAGCAAGAACTGCTTCAAGCTTTTCAACATCCAGATGAATTCTCACTTTCATATCATGCCTTTCAGACCTCTGCATGGTTTCTGGTGGTTTCTCCTAGTTAATTTTAACCTCACACCAATGATTTTGCCTGTCAATGACTTGAAGTGACATGCTTGGTAATGTGGGTGGCATGAAAGTGTACTATTTAGGGCCATTATCAGACTAGCTTAGAAAGTCATTCATTCATTCATTCATTCATTTAACAAGCATTTTGATTGTCACCCATGGGTCAGGTGCTCTTATACATAAACCGATTTATTGAGAGGTGATTAAAGAAATCCTCTGGCCTCCAGAAACTTGGAATAAGTAATTGGGATTCTGTGAGCAGTACCACCAGTGAAATGAGTGCAACCTATGGAAGTGACACCACAAAAGGGTTATTTTAATAGTCAGGGTGGGCCCTGACGTCCTCATGGTGGAGGAGATACTTGATTTTGAGGGGAGTGGGTGCTTGAGGTGGTGACTTGGGCTTAAAATAAGTATTTCTGGCGTAGCAGATCAGAAATGGTACATGTCAGTAGTGGAGGTCTGGAGAAGGTTTACAGGAGTGGAGGTTGGAGAGAAAGAGGAAGCAAAGGCATGGGTGTGGTCTGTCCTCCTTTGAGACCCCCTGCAGGGGTTTCCGGAGGGAACGAGTGTGGCACAAACTGCATGTTAGAGAATCCCTCTGCAGGTAGATTTGACCTGACACAGGAAACCTGCCCATGGCCTCAGTTGCTCCTTTATTTAGAAACTCATTCACTGTGCTTTAAATGGAGGACTGTGCAATCATGCTGTTTTGTAGTGTGAAGTTATTTTTGATTTACTAGTATAGATATCTTGGAGGGCTCTTCCAATCGGAAGTCCAGTTCAGAACCTGTCTGCAGTCCTCGCTTTTCCTGGCTGGAGGTGCTCCATGCTGCTTTCTCCTCACTGACCACTTGTAATTCAAGATAAATGCATGCCAGAGGGTGAAAACGGACAGGCACAGGAGGCATGATTTAATGTGGAAGAATATTAAATTGGCTTCATCAGAGTGTATATTTTCATTATGAGAGAAGTAACTGCCTAGATTTTTAAAAACAATTGGTTAGTGCCCTACCTGTAGTGTGTATGAGAATTCAAGAAACTTGAGAGCAGAAAGTAAAGGTCAAGGGTAGAGGAACAGGGTGACAATGGACCTTTTGTAGGCACGCTGTTGAAAGAGTGTTCACAATCGCTAACGGGTGGCTTCAGAGAGGCAGAGAGACTAATGTGCTTATGCCAGATTTGAAAACTAATACAGCAAACTTATCGTGTTCATAAACTATGGTTTTAATAAATTCTCCCCTTAACAACAGTTTGGTGTGAGTGTGAGTAGGTATATGTGTCTTTAATGAATTTTGAACTTAGCTTATGTATGAGAGTGGGAGAATTATGCTTAAGTCTCTGACTATGAGCAACCTATTTTGAGAGATTTTCAAGTCCACACAATAGTTTAAAATCATTGCTAGAGATGGTTAAACCTCCTGGAAACAGACCTGAGTTTGATCCCAATCCTACAGTTCTCTATTAGACGTGGGGCAATGGCTAAGCTACTTAACTATTTCAGCTTCTGTTTTCTCACCTCTGAATAGTCATTTTGAGGATCAATGTGATGATGAAGATTATAATGACTAGCATTACTAATATTTTACCAAATACTGCTGGCAGGTAGTGGGCTAATGGCTTCACATACTTTAAAAAATCCTTATAATAAACTTATGCACTAGTATGATTATTACCACCATTTACAGGTTGCAGAGGCTCACAGAGTGGCTCACTCAAGGTTGAAAAGGTAGGATGTGGTGGAAAGCAGCAGGAAGCTACATGAGTCACTTCTGGATAGAAACCATGTTCTGCTGCGATTTCCTTTCTTACATGACACATTTTCCCCTGATGTACTTTGTATCTCTTTTCTGAATTTTTACCACTTTCTTGTTGGGGAATTTTAATTCTTTTGTTTGAATTTAAATCTCCTCCAGCAAGTACTAGTGATATACCATCAGTGGCATTAGTGACAAAATTTCAGCATAAAAATCCTTCCTTTCCACCTCCACAATTTCTGGCTAGGTAACCCATCATTTAAGCGTGGACATAATTTTGAAAGTTATAGGATGCATCTAACGGTAAGAAGGGTAGAGGGCTAAAGAAAAATAGGTGCTTTTTTTTAGGTCAGAATATGTATATGTATGAGAAGTAACTGTTAAGTGATTAGATGGAATTTTCTGGCTGCTTTACAAACTCATTCTTTCACATGCCACGTCTACTGTGTCATTCTCTAGGTTGCTTAAAAAGAGAACTCTATTTACTGTGTTCAGCTTTGAGATGTTTTGATCTGGTTCTCAAAGCAGAGAGAGGTCTGGGTCCTGTGAGGATTTTGGTTCAATGACCAGCCTGTAAGGAAAGCATTCTTGAGTGATTTTCCATTGGCAAACTCAAAACCTTTGTGATTCACATATCAGTGTGAGGATTCTTTGGAATTGAGTGCTTGAGATTTATGTGATTAAATAGACTATCGTTGCATCTTATTTAAAACCCAATTTCCCTTCCCCTCCCTCTGCTCAGTTATCAAGGATCCCTGCAATAAATACTAAATGCAATAGTATTTATATATTTGATTCTATATACAGCGTCACTCTTTGCTCTTTCTCACTGGGTATCAATGAGGAGAGGCCTATTTCTCACTAGCAGTTTTCATTGCTTGCATTTCAGGCAACATAAGCTTCCATAACAGCATCGTTTTCTTGACTGCTACCTGTCAAGGGTGCTCAGAGTGAATCACAGCCAATTGCATGCTTTGGTCTTAAAACTAGGAGGTGCATAGTTTTTTTGATGATTCTTCTTTCTATTTCTCTCCAACTCCACTAACAAAACTATTGTAGGAGTGAAGTGGAGTTAGCATGGCTCTGTCAGGCACAAAGCCACCCACCCGTCCTGTGTGTTTTAGATGCCAGTTGGATCTCCTGGTGGAGACCCATTTACAGTATTTACAGGGAAGTCACTTGCTCACTTCCAGGGAAGCGGCATCCTTATCCAAGGCGTGCCTAACTGCTTGATGGCCTGTGCAGGGGTGGGGAACGTCTGGCCCATGGGCTGTGTAAGGCCCGGGAAATTACTTGGTCTGGCCCTGCCAATGCATTAGGGGGGAGTTAATTAAATGTTTGACCAAATATAGCAGGCTAATTTTTAAGTTGATAATTTTGTATGGCCCGTAAATGATGTTATAAATACCCAAGTGGCAGAAAAAAGGTTCCCTACCGCTGCAGTGTAAGAGGATAAGCAGCAGCTCTGATCCTCAGCTTCCGGAGAAATTCATCAGGTGTTCTAGGTCTTGAATTAATGTCAGTGAAAGCAGTGGTAGTCATGTCACTAGGTTATTTAAAGGAGAGATTCTGAGGTCTTGTAAAATTGATGACCAATTAATTCATTTGATAGGAAGATAGTTTATGCTCTTTTCTGAATGCTGCTTGCCTAGAACTAGTAACAATTTATATGGGGATGGTAGGAGTAAAAAATGCTGATTTTTTTTAAAGAAAAAATTTATCATGGTATTTGTGAAATTCCTCAGGGAAGGGAAGAGTAGAAAACTATACTTATGAGCCAGCAGATTTTAAGTAAAATATATTTTTACAGGGATCTAGTGGCAAGTTTGGTTCACTTGCACAACAGATACCTTTATTGGGTCTGTTCAGGAGAAATTTGCAGGACAAAAATGATTGCTGTGGTACAGAGTGTTCTCAAAATGTGAGGCTCTGAGATACAGACAGAAGAGAATGAATACAGCTACGTTTATTCTGCCATCAAAAGGAAATACTCATTGATGCCAAAGCCTTTCATTGTGAGGCTAAATTGGTCCTTCTGGGGACAACGGAAGTTTTAACTCTTGACAGTGAGTTACATTTCGGTTTCACCATTCCTGCATCTGTGGTGGCTGGTTTTCCTTATGCAGAAATACAGATGAGGCTGGAATAGATTTTAGTAATTGATGAGGCTAAGTCAGAAGGGAAGGAAGCAGCATGTTGCAACTATGGTGTTCTGTGGTTTCCAGGCATTATTGAGGTTATAAACTCATTTTGCACTCAAGAAAAGGAAGGCTCAGAGAGGTTGCTCACTTTACCCAGTTTATAAAGTTTAATCTGTTGACTATTTATCGCAGACAAATCCAGGTTAGTCTGGCCCAGCAGTTCTTCCCCTTTCAACCTGATGACAGAAAAACATCCATCCTCTGCTCAAGGATAGTAGACTGAAATCGAACAATCCAATTTAAAAACTTTTGCACTCAAGAAAAGGAAGGCTCAGAGAGGTTGCTCACTTTACCCAGTTTATAAAGTTTAATCTGTTGACTATTTATTGCAGACAAATTCAGGTTAGTCTGGCCCAGCAGTTCTTCCCCTTTCAACCTGATGACAGAAAAACATCCATCCTCTGCTCAAGGATAGTAGACTGAAATCAAACAATCCAATTGAAAAACGGGCAAAGGACTCAAACAGACACTTCTCCAAAGAGGACATGCAGATGGCCAAGAGACATATGAAAACATGTTCAAAGTCATTAATCATCAGAGAGCTGCAAAATAAAACAACAGTGAGGTACCAGCTCACTCCTGTCAGAATGGCTACCATCAACATATCAACAAACAACAAGTGCTAGTGAGGATGTGGAGAAAAGAGAACCCTAGTGCACTGCTGGTGGGAATGCAGACTGGAGCAGCCACTGTGGAAAAAGAGTATGGAGTTTCCTTAAAATATTAAAAATGGAACTCCCATTTGACCCAGTGATCCTTCTTCTAAGAATACTAGTATACCCTAAGAATCCCAAAACACCAATCAGATAAAATATATGCACCATATATTTTATGTCCATAGCAGCACTACTTATAATAGCTAAGATCTGGTAGTATACTCTAAGAATCCCAAAACACCAATCAGATAAAATATATGCACCCTTATGTCCATAGCAGCACTACTTATAATAGCTAAGATCTGGAAACAGCCCAGTGCCCATCAGCAGATGAGTGGATAAGAAAGCTGTGGTATATTTACACAGTGGAACA
This sequence comes from Myotis brandtii, assembly GCF_000412655.1. Classification (NCBI taxonomy): domain Eukaryota; kingdom Metazoa; phylum Chordata; class Mammalia; order Chiroptera; family Vespertilionidae; genus Myotis; species Myotis brandtii. Next base: position 102,955 of record NW_005370593.1, on the reverse strand, counting down.
CTATGCAGACATAAAAAGAAGGATATCTTATCTTTTGAGACAGCACGGATGACCTGGAGGTTATTCTGCTAAGTGAAATAAGCCTGTCAGAGAAAGATAGGTATCATATGATCTCACCCATACATGGAATCTAATGAACAAAATAAACTAAGGAACAAAATAGATCCAGAGACTTAGAACCATGAAACAGACTAACAAATCTCAGAGGGAAGGTGGGGGGTGGGGTGGGACGAGATTGACCAAAGAATTTATATGCATGTATGCAAAACCCATGGACACAGACAATAGTGTAGTGAAGGCCTGGGGGTGGGTAGAGGGGGGGCGTCAATAAGGGTATAAAAGGGGACATCTGTAATACTTTCAACAGTAAAGATAAATTTTAAAAAAAGAAAAAAATAAGACCATAAGGAACTTAAAGCCTTACCTATAGAGGGAAGTTTGTTGTATTCGAACAGTAGTCATTCAGTGTCCATTCTGTGCAAATTAATGTATTCTCCAGTATGGAGGCAATTAGGTCTCCCCTTTGGAAATTTCACCTGATATTACACTAAAGTTATCTCACAAAAATGGATGAATCACAAGTTTTTATCTCAAGATCTACCTCTTTTCAAACTCAAGTTTTATATTCCTAGAGTACTTAACACTTGTACTTGTGATCCATTTTACTCAACCTTAACATGCAATGACCAAGAAATTTGTAGGCACTTCCATGGGCATTGCCAATTAATCCTCAAAGCAACCCACTCAACTGGTTTTTCTCTTCATTTTACATGGAAAAAACCACCAACCAACCAACCAAAGAGACTAAGTGATTTGATGCATTTCACACAGCTGTGGTGTGACATGGTATGGCCCCGTCTGCAAAGTGAGACCTTGATCTCCTGGCCTCTGACTCTCTCCAGGACAGAGCAGCCTCTCTCCCCCAACAGAACTCCACAGCCTTCAGCCATAACCCAAACAGAACTTCATATCTTCCTTAGGATGATGCTCTCCTGCCCTGTACTTCTTTTGCTTTATCTTAATTTTTCTAGTCATTCAGGCATACTCTTGGAATCTTCTTCCATTCTGCTTCTCTCTTGTCTCAAATATCCTGTTTGTAGAATGATTTCTTTTAAATATACATACTTCTCTTCTGTTTCCATCTCTCTAATCTAAACTGCTACTTTATGTCTAGATAGTTGTAGTCTTAGTTTTATCTCTTTGCTTTATCTTAATTTTTCTAGTCATTCAGGCATACTTTTAGAATCTTCTTCCATTCTGCTTCTCTCTTATCTCAAATATCCTGTTTGTAGAATGATTTCTTTTAAACATACGTATTTCTCTTCTGTTTCCATCTCTCTAATCTAAACTATTTTATGTCTAGATTGTTGTAGTCTTAGTCTTATCTCCTATCTCATTCAGTTTGATTACATTAAATAAACACTTGAGTCCTACCATATACAAAGGACTATGCAAGAGAATGCAAAGCTTTTTATTTCTGGGCTACCTTATAAATAGTTATCAGATTAAAATACTGTTTGTAATGTATTTCCTTGCTCAAAATCATTGACTCTTATTCCCACTACATGGTTTCTATAATATTGATTTAGTGTTTAAAAGCCACCTGCCTTGCTCTAGTTGGTCTTTCAGTCTCCCCTTCTCCCTCAAGAAATTTTTCAGCACGAGCTCTCTGCTCTTGTCCATGAAACATGTTCAGTAACTCTTGATAGGCAAAATACATGTACTGAATCTGTGCCTTTGTTCCATCCACAGTGGTTTCAACACTTCCATCAGGTATCTTCTATAAGCAGGAATTATATTTTAGTAAACAAAGATGAAAAAGTCTGCCTTTAAAGTTAGATGACATTAGAGACAGGCAGTAAACAACAATCATTAAAACCCAAGTAAATCATATAGTCTGTTAGAGAGTGGTTAGAGGGAAGTTTATGAAGGAATTGGTAGTGCTGGGTAAAGATGTGTCAGCTATGGATTAAAAAAGGTGAGGTCCCGTTTTAAAGGATGGAATTTGAGCCAAGACTACAGAAGTGAGGGAGTGAGGCTTCCGGAGAGCCAGGGGAAAATATTCCAGGCAGAGCAAAGGGTTGCCGCAAAGGCTCTGAAGCTGAAGAGTTCAGATGTGTGTGAGGACCACAGGGAGGCCCATCTGACTGAGCAAGGAGGGCAGTAGCGGGAGGCAGGTCAGAGAGGTAATAGGGAGCCAGCACACAAGCCTTCTACCTGAAATGGGGCCATGGGAGGATTTTGACTTAAGTAACTTACTTTTTAGAGTTAGTCTGGCTGCTAGCTGAGGATGTATATATGCTTCAGGGGGATGCGGGTGGAAGAAGGGAGACTAGCTTGGAGAATGCTCCCGTCATCAAGGTGGCTCATACCATAGTGTAAAAGTGGAAGTAGTGAGAAGAATTTGGATTCTGATATTGTCTGAAGGAAGAGCCAACAGGATTTCCTGATGGAGTGGATTGAGGGGGATATAAAAAAGAGAGAGGGAAGTCAATAGTGAATCCAAGATGAAATCCTAATGCATCATTTACTCTGTATCACATGTGTGGTGGCACTTAGTGATACATATGCAAATAAACACCTTTTAGGAACTAATAAACTGAGAGGTGAGACATGATATAAACTTACAAAGTTTAAAGGATAAAAGTTTGTGTGTGCATGTGTGTGTAATATATTCTCAATGGGATTGCAAGTGCCTTAAAGATATTTGTTTATGCCACAAACCTTCTTAAGGTACTATTAAAGGCAAACGATTGTCTTATTTAGTAGTGCTGACTGCAATTAGAGGCAAATTTAATGTAGCGGATAAGTGCACAGATTCTGATGGAAACTGATGCATTCAAACCCTAGTTTCATTATTTATTTGCTGGATAATCTTGAACAAGTTATATAAGCTATCTGTTCCCCATTCTTCCCATTTGTGAAATGATAATATTCGTATAGGGTTTACTGTGGTTGAGTAAATGAACTGATACATATAAAATACTAGAAAAATGCTTGGTCCATAGTAAATGCTCAAATAGTGTTTACCATTCTTAAGTAAGTTTCAGGAAAAATCAGTTAAAAGAGTGGCTTTCCTCCCTTAAAACCCATGTTTAAAACCTGTCAAGTTGCATGGATAATGTGAATAATAAAATCTATAGTGAGCATTGCTTTCAGGCTGGTGGTTAAAAAATAACACCAGAGAATTGTATTATGATCAGTCTGATTACCTGTCTGTCTTTAGGGGTGGACATGGAGGCTGGTCAGCATCCCTCTGGGTACATTTGATTGACAGACTGGCAAACAGCGTTTAAATACCTAACATAGAAAAAAAAATCAATGTTTTCCTATTATTTTTTAGCTTAAAATGTTGAATGTGTATTAAAATGAGAAAAATAATTTTCAGGATAGATATGACTTTCTTAGAACATAAAAGCACAGAGATCACATCAAGAAGAGAATGTTATTTTTTTGCCCGAATACAGGAAATTACTATTTTTCCCTCCATGTTTATATTTTGATACATAATATTTCCCTCCTCCCCTCCCCCCCGAACCCTCCCTCTCCCGTTATGGGATGGTTTTTCCTTTCATCCCTCTTATTATCAGCAACTAATTTGGCCTCCAAATCCAGGAAGGAGCAGTGTGTGGCAGCTATGGAGCTCATGCAGATGTCTTTAGTGTCAGAGGTGGTTTGAAGGGTAGCCTAATTCTGCTTTCTTTGTGTCGGGTACTTCAGCAAGGCCCTCCGATTCTGTTTGAGCTCGGTGTTCCTGATCCCATTCTATACATCCTAAGTGGTGATGCAGACAGTGGCTGTCAATGAATAACAGGTAAATATTGAACAGGGAAGCCCTTTTGATTAACTTTGTGGATCATTATTTGAAAGTAGCTTGCAGTCAGACCAGCTACATTACTCATGATCATAGCACATGGCATGGGGGTCAGGGCATCAAGCTTCTGGTCAGAAAGCTGTGCTTGCATTCTTTGTTCCGCATCTGGTCCTGCATTCATGCAGTGTGTGACTAGCACAAGAGGAATGCAAGTTCTTTTAGAGGCTAAAGCACAGGGAATGCTCAAGAGGGACTTTGTGCTATGTAGATACACATAAATTAAAGCATATCCTATATAATAAAACCCTAATATGCAAATCAACTAAACAGCAGAAGGACTGGAGGAATGACTGGTCGCTATGATGCTCACTGACCATCAGGGGGCAGACGCTCAACGCAGGAGCTGCTCCCTGGTGGTCATCCAGAAGCCAGCTCTAAGGAGCAGCTAGCCGAGTGGTAAGGAGCAGCGAGCAGGGGGGCAGTAAGGAGTGAGGGGTCCTGGACTGCGAGAGGGCGCAGACCAGGCTGAAGGATCTCTTCACATCGCCCCCCCACCCCCAGTGAACGAATTTCATGCACCGGGCCTCTAGTTTATAATAACTTTTTGGATTGGTATACCAGTAACAGTATGGGTGCTCTTTTTATCCAGATTCAGAAATCTTTTTCTAATATGAAAATGTAGACAGTTAGGGAAGACTGAAATGAATATTTGGTCTTACTAATGTGTGCTGAAAAGAAGTAATTTTAGCATCTATTCACTTCCCTGGATTTAGTCTCTACCACCTAATGGGCACAAGTTGTCCCCATGATACATTTACTCAGAAGGTTATTCTATTATCAATGTGCTGTTTATTAAGTGATTCAGATCCAACCATTTTACCTCATGGTAAATTAGTGTTTTATTGTCATTTGGAACAACACCATTGTTATTACTAATATTTTTGAGCTTCCATCAAATAGTATGAATGAACCTTGGTAAAGAGACAGTTGGGATTGAATAGAAAAGATAGCTTTTGGCCAGAGGTTCTCAACCTGTGGGTCGCTACCCCTTTGGCGGATGAATGACCCTTTCACAGGGGTCGCCTAAGACCATCCTGAATATCAGATATTTACATTACGATTCATAACAGTAGCAACATTACAGTTATGAAGTAGCAACGAAAATAATTTTATGGTTGGGTCACAACATGAGGAACTGTATTTTAAGGGCCAGAAGGTTGAGAACCACTGCTTTTGGCTCTCAAGAAACATTTCTAGGTCAACTCTTACATGGTCATAAACAGATACAGATAAACCAAGATTAGGTTGTTCAGGCATCTTTAGGAGAGACCCAATTCAGTGTTCAAATAGGCAATTCCAAAATGTTTCCATAAAATGTTTTACAGTACATATTTAAGTTGAGTCTTTTAATCATTTTGTGATACAGAAATATTCAGAAAACCAAGTGCATAATTAAGATTATTAAAACAACCAATAACAGCAATGTAAATCTACCTTCTTATCCTCAGCTAGAGCAACAGTTAAAATGTAGACATTTTATGACATTTTTAAATGGGTAATTACAACATTTTAAATTTACTTAATTAGATGGATTAATGCCATTGTTACTTGCTGTTTAACATTTATGAAGCTCGAAAGTGACAGAATCTATATAAAGAATATTGAATGGAGTCTTAATTTTATGTGTCATGTAGTGTTAAGCCCACATAACCGAGTCAAAATAACGGCTGAAAAATAAGAAAAAAAATATTCTGAAAATTATGTCAATAAGAAGTACAATATACAGTGGTTATGCTAACTAGAACTGGAAACTTAGGCTAATATATTTCTGAGGAGGAGATTCTATGTTGGTATCTTTTTAAAGATGTGTTTTAATTTGGTTTTAAATAAACAATGGAAATTATTAATATTCTTGCTCTTTAATTGTAATATTCTAGAATAGTTGATGGGAATACCATCCCCACCACCCCAAAAGGGAAAGGATTTAAAATTTCATTTAGAAAGTCACTTCAATCATACAAGCTTTATTTATAAATTAATGTATTAGAAATCACTGTATTAACTTTAAAATTTAGGTAAACCTGTATTATGCAGGAGACACAATAAATTGAAAATAGAATTTATCAAATATGAAATGTCTTTACAATAGAAATACATTGAATCTTATGTCATTTAAAGCATGGACTACTGTGCTTGTCTCTTTCCCAGGTGACCCAGGATCTAATTTGGAACATGTGTTAGGTGCTCCCATTCTAACCCATACCATACAACTAGAACAAAATTTGACACAAATCTTTGTTTAGAACTAAAGTAGCAGGAATTGCTGTGGGTCACGATGGAATTGGCAAGGCTGTGTGGAAACATGTGCACATGGTATGGTACCCGGCAGAGCCAGAACTTTCTTGATTTTCTTCAAATGATAGTTTGTGAATTCAACATCTAATGTGACTCTTCATGGGACAGGAACCTTGGCACATGATATGTTTTGTATAGACTTATTTTTACCCATATAATTGGTATTGTAGTTATAATAAAACATTTAAGAATATATACATAAAATAAAAATATATGTATTGCAATGTTTAAAATTTCCTAATAATTTCTCCAACCTCAGAGGAGTTTTATGTCATATTTATACCACAACAGAAAATAGAATGCATTAGACAAGGATTGTTTAAATGATGGTGACGTCATTGCTGGTTTTTACTATTCCAACTTAGTTACTAGACAACTTGGTGATGTTTTATTTGGGGAAATGCAATATATTGGGGGAGGATGTGGTAGTTTTGCAAGTTATTTGGCTCCATTCAGAAAGACATATTCATCTGTCAAGGAAATACGTATCATTTGTGAGAAACCATAGACATTCCTCAATCTCGAGGAAGTTTCTGGCCAGCAAGGGAAGTAGGATATATTACAATTAATTGACATAATAAGTATTTACTGAATACCTATTAAGTCTCAGACATTGTTCTAGGTCCTAGGTTTTTTTGCGAGCCACATGCGGCTCTTTGGCCCCTTGAGTGTGGCTCTTCCACAAAATACCACGTGCGGGCGCGCATGTACAGTGCGATCGAGACTTCGTGGCCATGCGCCGAAGTCGGTATTTTGTGGAAGAGCCACACTCAAGGGGCCAAAGAGCCGCATGTGGCTCACGAGCCGCAGTTTGCCGACCACTGCCCTAGAGCATGGAGTTTATACTTGATTGAGGAGGGCAGAATATTTGTAGATACATATATGATCGAAAAAGTAGTGCTCAATAGTATGAAGGAAATTAAGTCAGGGCAAGGGGCTGGAGCATGACAAGTGCCTTAGTTATAAGACAAGGCATGCTAAGGGCCCGAAGAATGGCACAAATCCCTTAGTTCTCTGTGATCCAGAAGAACAGGATCATGCGTGGCTGTGGGGAGTTGGCAAACTCTTCCTGGGGAAAGTGGGACCTAAGCTGGATGGGAATGAACAAGCCCTGCTTGTACATGACAGAGGATGGAAGCAAGAGTTTGTAGTTAAGGTTGGTTAGAAATAAGAAGAGGTAAGATTGATGGGACCGTGAAGAAGAACACAGGGATTTGGATTTGGCATTTTATATGGTTTCAAAGTTTGGGCTGAGGAATAGTGGAGTATGTGGGATTTTTCTAGCCTCTGTTTGCATGGAGTGGATGAGATATGAGAGTGTTATAATACTCAAGAAGTGAGAAGACTATATAAATTTTCTATGTGCACAAGCACTGACTATTTCAAGATTTCTTGAAGGGCTATTATGTGAACATGGGGTTGAGTAGAGGGGTCATGTGATCCCCGGACTCATGAAAGTGACTTGCAGACTGGAAAGTTTGCTAGCTGTGGTTTACATGATTGCCTGCATTCTTCAACAGGATTCAATCATGAAATACTTTTAAAAATGATATGTATTGGTAGAGCTCAAGAACGCATGAGATACAAAAATGTAGGGCATAACTAGATAGCCAAAAATGGTCATCGATGGGTTAATTATAAGAAATGGCCCCCATGTCATTAATATATTACTATATAAGAAAAAAATACATGTTAACATTATAGAGCAGGGATGGGTAACATAAACTAGTGATCAACAAATAGTGACCTTCAGCTCTGTTTGTTAGTAAATGCTGCCTGTGAATCAAGGTGCCAATCAAGTATAACATGTGCGTGTTGCATGTGATGGTGCAGGAATGACAGGGGCATCATTTCTTAAAGGTAGATCACTGCCTGAGAACAACAATGTAGAAGTGTTTGCTAATAACAGAACCAACTTGTGGAGTGAGTAGTCATTTTTGGTAGCCACCATTTTGAAGGGAACTTTGCCATAACTTTTTTTCATTTGTTTATTATGAACTCTAAGATTCATACCCTTATTAAGTTAATTCCTACCTTCATCTAGGCAAATAATAGAGAAGGGAAAATATCCCATTTTAATCATAAATTTCTTAGAATTTGTAATTGAAGTGTTGTATTTTATTTTCTGCCTCAATGTATAGGCCTCTCAACAGAGACATTCCATTATGTAAGATGGTTTGCACCTTTTAATTTATAGGACACATTAATTATTGGAACACAGGATCCCAGGGCTAACCCAGTTTTTGTAAGGATTCTGTCTTAACTCTTTTAAGGTTTTGTGTAGTTATCGCTACAAATGATATTTGAGTTCTAAAATAATATTGAGCTGCCAGAGTCTTCATAAAGTCCTACATTTTCATCAAGTTAGATGAATTTAAAGAACATTGGAAAGAGTATCCTGAAAGGGAAGCTGACTCTATTATTAGCAGTATCTTAAGTATCTTAGCTTGTATCATTTTAAAACATTTTAATTCCTTGTTTTGAAATAATATTTTCCTCTTAATTTCATAGATACTATCATTTTAAAACATTTTAATTCCTTGTTTTGAAATATTTTCCTCTTAATTTCATAGATATTATTATAGGTATATCATTGAAGCTCTTCATGACCTTCATTAATTTCTAAGGTATGTCCTATACTTGCTATCTTTTTTCTCATGAAACTGACATTACCATAGTGCATAATGCTAAATTCTTAGTTGAGTTTGCCACAGTCTCTTTGGTCCACCTGCCAGTCATTGCGGGAACACATTTTATAGAAGCTTCTAAGTCAACAGTAACACTTAGAAAGCTGCATCATTTATGCTAAATATTGGCCACTGAGCTGGCATAAAGTGGAGAACCTACAACTATATAAGTTAATTTCACTTTTCTAAAATATTTGTTTAGGGAGGCAATGCTATAATGAATGTTAATAAATAACTTTACAATTTAGTAAATGTTTAATAAACTGTATTTACAGATTCCATAAAAATATGTATTTTATTTAGCTTCTAACATTTTAAGATTTAGTTTTGTATTTTGTTGAATAGTGAAATCAGATTGAGTTACATTAAAAAATTAAACTCAAAATTTTTAAAAATATTTTTATTTCAGAGAGGAAGGGAGAGGGAAAGAGAGAGAGAAACATCAATGATGAGAGAGAATCATTGATTGGCTGCCTCCTGCATGCCTCCTACTGGGGATCGAGCCCACAACCCAGGCATGTGCCCTTGACTGGAATTGAACCCAAGATCCTTCAGTCCTCAGTCTGAAGCTCGATCCATTGAGCCAACTAGCTAGGGCTTAAATTCAATTTTTAAATTATTCACAATTTTATGCCTACTTATATCATAATATTTATTGGTCTTTAAAATTCCCTGCCAATGAAACCAGCAGACAGTTTTGTAAACAATATGTATTTTTATATTTTCTGTACTTCCCATCATTCTTGAAATATCATTAAGAGGGAAAATCCATTCTGTCGTTCTATCACTATTTCTTCCAATCCTCCCCGAAACCTAAAAACAAGCGTTTTATGCCTATTTATATCATAATATGTATTGGTCTTTAAAATTCCCTGCCAATGAAACCAGCAGACAGTTTTGTAAACAATATGTATTTTTATATTTTCTGTACTTCCCATCATACTTGAAATAATCATTAAGAGGGAAAATCCATTCTGTCGTTCTATCACTATTTCTTCTAATCCTCCCCAAAACCTAAAAACAAGGGTCTAGGTCTTTTGTTATCAGATAATTTATAACCAACAGAGGTTGATTAGCAAAAATAATACCTCATGTGCTGAGAAAAAGGTACAGGAGAATCGCAGGAGTGCGCAGAGAATTGCACAGGCAGTCCTGTTTGGAAAGTGCAGAGCTTTGTGATGAAAAGCCACCTGGAGCCCTCGAGCTGGGGAATTTTGTTTGCCCGTAGACACCATGGCACCAATTACATACAGAAGCGTATAGACTTCTTGTTAGTTGATAAATGGAGATGGGAATCATTTACTAGGTTATTTTATGGTATTTGTTAACAATATTTACCTTCTTAAATTGATTCAGCATAATCCTTACCGCAGCTTTCTTTCATTTCTGGAAGACATATAGATAATGTGGTAGTTTTATAAAGCCTTACATGGCACTGCAAAACTGATTTCTGCCTTAGCTCAACAGAGCAGCAAGATTATATTAACATAGACTTTGGAACATTTGAGTTCCCATAGGGTACAGTGTGTGGCTGATATGACACGACTTGCCTTCAACAGTTGTTTTAACAAGATATCCTTCATATGCAATATACTGAGCTGACAGGCATAACTGAATAATGTTAGCAAGAAACACTGTTGGCAAAATTCTTGCCTTTCATCTTTATCTGATTAATCCAAAGCAATATGTTACTTACAAAAAATATTTTCAGCTGAATATACATGCCAAATACTTATTTTTAAATTGTCTGTAACTTTACAAGAACACTTTTTAAGTGTGTGATATTTTTTTTTCTGCAAGAGTTTTTTACATTCATTTCAAAGCACACACAGGAAGATGTCCAGGACTTTGGGTGTCTGGTATAAAGAGGCTTGATGCTGCTTATTCATCAAGCCTATTCATGTAGTAACTATTTATTGAGTACCTACCAGGTGGATACGATAGTGGATAGAATAGGCAAAGGTATGGGTGCCTGTGGTATTTACATTCATGTGGGGTTAGCAGACAATAAGCAAATGGATCCAGTAAGGGTATGTAGAAAGGGGATTCAGACTGTGGAGGTGGCTCCAGCAGGAAAGTGGGCTAAGGCGACCCAGAGATGGGGTGGGATTTGCAGCTTTAAATGAGGTGGCCATTTATGGCCTCACTAAGAAGTTGACAATTGAACAAAGTTCCTAAGGAGATGCTAGCGACAGTTCTGCATCCCCCCTGGATTCATCATCAGGAAGTGCGTTAGCCCCGGGCAGCGGATTGCACTGCTCATTGTCTCCAAGGAGGTTCTTTTCTGTGCCCTGTATTTGAATATTCTCTCTGCTGCCTTACATTCTATTTTATATCATTTTACTTTTTTTGGGAAAAATAAATATGTAGTCTACAGAACATTGAGCTTATTGGTTGAAAGGCGCTGTGAATTTTATTTAAGAAAACATAAATCAGGCTTCCATAAATATTCCAAATTGTACCTTAACAAGAAAGTTTTGTCTGTTTAAAAGTGTAAAAGAAAACTTTTCCACTCTAAAAATGGTACTTTTACTAATTTACTAATTAACACTTTTCTTCTACTGAGCACTTGTAAGACTTGATTTAATTACAGTTTATACTACCTTAAATAGTGTGTTAGAGTGAGTCAGTGTTGCTTTGCTTAAATCATTGCAGATTTTTCCCCTTTTGGCTTCAGTTTATATGAAATATCTCTTTTATTTTTACTGCCAGGATCCTCATCGGAAATACATGTAGTACTGTTACTTGGATGATGGAACTGTGACTAATCAGAGAAATATTAGATGTACATTTGCTTCATATTCCCAAGGGAAGAGTTAATTGAGCAATTTTTCCTTAGTAATATGCAGGTAGTTTTTATTTGGCTCCAGGCTTAGAAATAAAATGAATTCTCCTGTCTGTTCTGAGTTTGAAGACTGCATTTGAATTGGCTCCCAAAATATTGTGATGATCCGTTCTCTGGAGAGGTGCCTGCATTGCTCTCTGTGCAATCGTTAATCAGTCGATTTAGAATCACTGGGAAAAGCACATACTCATGTCCGCCCAGAACTTAGAACCATGTGAACTATAGATTTCTAGAAATCATAGAAAGTCAGATACAGACTAAGAAAGACATAGCAAAACTAATATTTTTTATCAGAGAATTTTTCTCTATGAATGAAATAGCCTGAGAGTAACACAATTGATATAATATTAAGTCTACTTGTATTTAAGGCAGGCTAGAAAGAAATTCTTGGAGAGCAAAATGTTATTTCCCAGCATTGCTGTATTACTGGTAGAAGTCACATAAAAATAGGGAGAAAGAGTTTTTTGACATGAATGGGTGGTGTCACATTTCTCATGTTTCTTAAACCAGTACAATTTTGGGATATTACTTTAGAATAAGGATTTCTATTACAGAGTTCATTAGAATTCATGTCGGAAAATAATTGGGAATTACTTAAATCAATATTCCTAACAAATTGTATGAGACCTCAAGAATTATATTGCCAAATGTAGTGGCCTAGCTGCTACTTTGCTGGCAATATCTGCCTTGTCTGTGAGTCTTAAACCCAGTTTGCCTGTGCCAGTAATTGTGCAGGCACATCCAGACACAAAGTACTAGGAGACCGTCCAGAGTGCCTTCTTCTGCGTCTGTTGTGGGGTTATTGGCAGTACCATTCTTCACTGGAGGGAGAAAATGCTTTCATTTGATTGTCATGGTTTTGTCCCTCCAGAGTAGAATGAACGCCATGTACACACACCTCATTTATACATATATTTTCAAGGTTCACTACCTTGAATCCTGAATTGTGCTTTTTCTCGAATTGATTCTTCCTATATGCATAGTACCATTGAGCAATAAAGATTTAATTAAAAAAATGTTTCTCATCCACCAGAATGTTACATATTGTGTTGCAGGGGAGGCAAGGTTTATATATGATTAGCATTTTGAACTTGGCACATAGTTGAATCTAATATTTTAGATGAATAAAGAAAGACCCCAATACGTTGTAACTACACATAGTTGGGAAATAAGTAATAGCAGATAAGGGAGTGAGTATGTAATAGAGTGCTACAATGAGCCTTGCTACTAATCAGAACAGTGAAGTTCAGAGAAGAGTAAAATGAGTGAAAATTGGAGAAAGCCTCTATAGAAGACCTCAGAGGCTTTAGGATTTGGGGAAAACATTTGAGATGAGAGAGCCTCATGAACAAAAACTTTGAGGTAAAATTGGGCGTAGTGCGGGGACATTCCAACATGGAGGGGAGGAAGCATGGGAGGCTGTTGTGTGGGAAATGAGTGACTTCCCAGGAAGAGCTTGTAGGAGCTGAAAGAAGAGCCTGCATGTAGGGAGCCCATCAAGAGGCTATTGCAATCTTTGAAAGCTTGCTTATTCTGTTTACACTTTACTCTGGTTCTTGGTCAAGCCTTGCTTAAATAGAGGACATGTTACCATCTTTTCTTTTCACCTGCTTTTGCAGAGAGGAAAGGAGAGGGAGAGAGAGATAGAAACATCAGTGATGAAAGAAAATCATTGATCAGCTGCCTCCTGCACGCCCCCTACTGGGGATCGAGCCCGCAACCCAGACATGTGCCCTTGATTGGAATCGAACCCGGGACCCTTCAATCTGCAGGCCATCGCTCTATCCACTGAGCCAAACTGGCTAGGGCTGCTTTTGTTTTCTGAATACTGTTTTCCAAGTGTTTTTCACAGGCTGTTATTTGAAAAATGGATGGTGATTTGGTAAACACTGGGCGAAACAAAATGAAGGGGCCTCTTTACCAGGAATGTGTGTCACTGATGAACTGAGGCACACTGTGAAATTACTGGAAGGGAACTGTGTCTTGTAGCATTTCCCTAAATACATTTGTCCGCAGAACTCTTTTGTCTTAAAGCCTTACTAATAGGAGTAGTGTTCCTTGAACATACTCAAGTGGTAGATGAGAAATCACTGCTATCACTTTAGAGTTTTAAAAAAACAAAACAAAAAAACCCCACAAAGCAGTCCACACAGTCCTATGGAACTGAAACATCTCAGTTTAAGAGGAAAAGAGGCCAACTTTTTCTCAGCTTCTTCTCAAGTACTACAGTGTATGTGAGCCGATTGGCAGCCAAACAGGAGGAGCTGTGCCAACTCTAATTTTAACTTGCTACCTTGCATTGTTGTGTGTTCCCACTTACTACAAAGAGGTTGTTTTGTGTAAACAGAGACTCCTCCTACTAGGCCAAGGGAGAAGGAATCATCATCGGGCCTTTCCCCCCCAACTTGTAGTCCATCTGCACAGCTATTACATGATGAAGATGGTTTTCTCAAACCTGCTCATATCCCGACTTAACCCTGTTGCATCTGTGGTTTAACCTGGACCAAGGATGGCTGCTGTCCAGGATTGAAAACTCCGGATGTGACTTTTCTCTCTTGCTCACCCCTCTGTATTCACTTCAACTGGATAGCGCTTATCTAGTTTCATGGCCAAGGGGAACCACATCTCTGCAGCCCTTGGTGTCCATGAATCAGTTTGTATTGAACCGCTTTGTATGACAGTCCTTGGGGCACACTTGTGCATTTTGGGTTATTTTGGTGCTAGCAAAATGGAACGCTCTGGAGGGCAAACTTCCATTGTTACCTTAGGCTGATTTATAGGACTTTTTCCTGGAAGGCCGCCCTTGCAATGGTTTCTCTTTAAAGATTTATTAAAAGATCAATTGTCCCCAATGAGTGGTCATGCCAGTGAGAAGTAAGCACTGTTATAGCATCCGTGGAAAGGAGATTTGTGTTATAAATACAGTTGGTACTCAGTGAGCAGTAGTGACTGACTGCTTTATGGATGGCCCAAGAGATTCGAGGAGAGTCCAATGAGAATTGCACTGATTGAAAATTTAAAAATGCTTGTATCTCTCTCTCATCGTGTTCCTTGAAATAATCACATTGATAAAAAAAAAATCTTGTTTTGTATGCCATAGAGACATGGAAGGCCTTAGTTATAAGAAGGGAAAGCCTAGCCAGAGGGAAGGCACATAGGCTGGAGTTGGTTAACAAAAGATAAGATCTAATGTGACTTTGGCAGGTCATGTAGACTTTAGTTTTGAAAATCAAGTTTTTCTGAGCACCTTGAAGATTTGATTTCCAAGCATTTTCTAGACCCTATCCAGTGTGCTCTTTAAAAAAATAAATGTTTTCATTGATTATTATTTTTTTTTTTGAGAGAGAGAGACTGGAAGGATAAAAACATCTATTAGAGAGAAACATCAAACGGCTGCCTCCTGCACACCCCTCCACACCGCCCCCCCATCTCCCACCTCTGCTACTGGGGATCAAGACTGCAACCTGGGCATGTGCCCTGACCCGGAATCAAACTGGTGACCTCTTGGTTCATGGGACAATGCTCAACCACTGAGCTACACTGCCTGGGCCCAATGTGTTCTTTTTGAACTCTTGTTTCATCAGAGTATATTTCACCACTTGTGCTTCACTATGTTGATTTATATTTCTCTCTTGTAGATTTTATGCCATGAAATGTAAAAGACTGGACTGAGTGGTATTTATCAGAATTCCAGCACTTAGCACTAGACCTCAAACAACCAGTTGCTTAAGAAATGACTCCGTGGGACAGGCAGTGTAAAGCAGTGGTTAGAAACACCAACTTTGGGACTGGCTCACATTCAAAATCTCAGCTTTGCTCTTTGTTGCCTTTCTGATTCGGGGCTTCTTGCTGAACCTTTCTCAGACTGTTTTCTCATTGGTATAATCTAAGTCATAGGGCCTGCCTGACAGCATTGTGAGGTTTAAACACTATGCCAGCGTTTCCCAGTGGTTACAGCATGGCCTGCACACTGAAGGGTCTTGGGTTTGATTTCCAGTTGGGGGCACCTACCTGGGTTGCAGGTGTGATTTCTGGTCCCAATTGGGGCTCATGAAAGGAGGCGGCCAATCTATGTGTGTCTCTCATATTGATGTTTCTTTCTTTCTCTCTCTCTCCCCTCCCTCCCTCCTTTCCACTCTCTCTAAGATCAATGGAAAAAAATTTCCTCAGGTGAGGATTAACAAAAATCAAAACAAAACACTGTTGGATTTAAATACTTAGCACAAGACACCTTAAATGGCATTTAATACTCTGTAAATTATAGCTGTTATTATTAATCAAAGTAACTTTGCCTTCACTCCTCTATAGCAGAGAAAGAGATGAACTGCTTATGCAGTCATGAGGGTAGAGGTAATCATATGTGGACATATGTGCCCAAATCACTGAAAATCCAGCTGGACCTTAATAGAAGTAGCTGCTATGCTGACAACTAAGGACGTCCCAACTTCCTTAAGGAAAGAGTTGTGTTCCTGAACTGTGGGACGATAGGACTGTCCTGTCTCTCCTAAGCTTAACATGCCATAAGTTTACTTCCGTTTAAAAATGTTGCTTCAGAAGGAGGGGTTGATGGAGCTCTTTTTTACTTCCTGGAAAATAATGCAGAAAGAGGGTGTAGAGGTGGCAGTTCGAACAAACTCTATTCTATATTTTCCTATAAAATCTTAAGACTTCTTATGTATTAGTCATTCCCTCTTTGAGAAGGGAAAAAAGCCATGTCTGGTATTTAGGAGCCTCTCTCCAGTTTTACTCGGTAGTTTGTGTGTTCCTGAGCACAGGATCCCATTGGGTTCCCCAGCATGAAGAAACATCATGGGATCCCGGAGTTTCTGAGTAGGGATGCCAGTTTCTCTCCATCTCAGCTCTCTACCCACAGCAATTGAGCAAGGAATCTATGCTCTTTTTTCCCCCTGGAAGACCACTAACAGTCCTGAGAACTGCAGTTAATACTGTTATTCCCTTGAGGTGATATAGTTGTATCACCAAAAGCAAAAAATGTTTTGTTTATTCTTCCCCAAATTTATCTATATATATAAAAGCCTAAGCGACCATTACAAGTGGTCGGCCGAATGACCGGGAGACCGGTCGCTATGACGACTCACTGACCACCAGGGGGCAGACGCTCAATGCAGGAGCTTCCCCCTGGTGATCAGTGCACTCCCACAGCCAACCTACTGTGGCTGGCCAACCTCCCATGACCCCTTCCCCTCCACTCCCCCTCCTTCCCCCCCACCGGCCAGCCCCAATCGGCACTGTGGGAGACAGCCCTGATTGCCAGCCAGGCCGAGAGACCCTACCTGTGCACAAATTTGTGCACTGGGCCTCTAGTTAGACTATAATATTTGTATTGAATTGATGTTTTAATACTATCAATACCATTATCGGTTTTGATTAAATATTAATAATAATGTTTAGTAATACAGATTCATAGAGTACATAGCTGAGGCAATCTCAGAATTTTCTCTCTATCCTTAGATTTATATTAAGTGCAGATTGGGGGACCAGCCTTGTAAGTTTCTTGGTTTAATAAGAATTTCCCTGAGGTCAGCCCAAAGGAGGGCCTGCATATGAATGGGGGCATCGTTTTTTTCCCAGCAGTTAGTTAAATCCAGTACAAGACAATCTCAGTTTAGGAATGTGTTATATTCTATGAGTTAGGAAGTTAGTGGTTTGGAATCCTAAAAGAATTTTTCCCACAAAACAGTGTTATAGGTGGAGGTAGGCTAACCCATTAAAAAATATTAAAAGTTCTTTGACATTCCCTACGCTGAGTCTCTTGGCAAAGATATCCTGAGAACTTTTTCCTAAGTCTTGGAATAAGCAAGAAGGGAGGTGGGTAGGAAGGAGGAGAGGCCCTTGAGGTTACTTTGAGTGTAGAGAGGGAATAGCTAGAGTTGTGGCAGTGAAACTGATGAAAGTGAAGCAGGATATATCAAATACCTATGGAAACCGTCTGCCCTCAAATGGGAATGTGTCTCGTAACACATGGTATTGGAGAACACAGTGTTGATTCCTTGGGCAAATACCTATTATTACAGTGATGAGAAAGCAAACTAGTGATCCTGAAGGTGACGGCTTTGCCATAAGATATTAAAAATATTTGACACCGGAATGCTGTAGTGAAGCTAAAGGTTGCCTTCATCCAGAGGGGTCTTGTAGTTCTTCACTTGATTCTTCTACAATACCTTTAGCATATGAAAAGAGAAAAACACATAAGTATGAAAGTTATCCTGTGCTGGCTTCTCCCTTACTTGCTTATTTGGTACCAAATTCAATGAGATTTATATATTCCAAGATAATTTTTATATTGCAGTTCCTTCCAGTGATGAGGAAGTAGGGCAAGACATTAAAATTATTTTCTTGTTTGCTTTTAGTCCACTTAACCTGTTAAGTTTAAAATGAAATCTCTAAAATGTACTAACCTGGAAGAAGTTATGAGAATGAGAAAAAAGAGTAATTCTTTGTTCACAATCAGCTAATTATGCTTTTGAGTTCTCTCACCCCCAGCAGCATCATAACCTTCTTCAGAAGGGAAGGATTTATTGGTCATTCTTATGAAATTCACTGGATTGCTTGATTTTTCCAATTTACATGGGAAAATCTGTGCTCCCCTCCCATGGAGTGATTCATCCACTGTGGCCCCCGTAGACTAGTTGTGTGATTAAACCAAAAGGTCTGTGGATCTTTAATGCAAGCGGAATCCCTTTTTTCATAGCAGATTTATGCTGCAGAAATTGAACTATTAAAATATTAAGTATGCAGTTTTTCTTGTGAAAAGACATTTTATGTTGATATTGTTTCATTTTTTAATGTAGTAAGATACAACACCCAACACTGGTGTGTGAACAGACATTTTGAAGTGAATTCATTATCTTCTATTTTAGATTTATGTTGAAGTATTATTACAATTGAAAGGATTATAGTTACTTCCCTATGAGTTAAAACTCAACTGTAACAATTCATTGACTAAATATTATGATGGTAGTCAACTTTCAGTTGGAAGTGTTAATTATTCACCTCATAATGCACTCATAAAAAAGATTTACCAACAGTCTCCTAGGAGTAGAAAGCATATTGTCTCCTGGCATATTTTACAAACATGCTTTCCCTGCACTCCCTGTACAAGGTTAATACACTTTCTCTTCTGTGACATTCTGAAGGGCTGTGATACTCACAGGACTGGACATGTCATTCATTATATGTTAAAAATTATGTATATTTTTATGGTCATTGGAGGCATTATTTAATTGGCTTTATATGTTAAAGAACATCTTGACTAAGCAATTACAAAGAAATCATGTTTCTTTGTATATGTACAGTAAAATGCATTCATGCTATGTTTGATTTAATGGTTATCTTCCTTACATTCTTCAAATAGTTTAACACTTAAGTAAAGAATTTTTTATGTTTTATTTGTATGTGGTTATTTGTGTTATTTGATAGTATTATTACTTGAAAAAAATTGTTTGGACGTCTAATCTAGTATTTTGGATGCTGCTTTGAATTTCTCATCCAGAGACAGGAACAGGGCCTCAAGGCGAGTGGTCTTGCAATAGTCACACTGCAGTCAGGTCTAGGTACATGATAGGGACAAAGCCAAATATTTCCAAATTCAATGTCAATTTAAAAATTGCCATTGTCTTTTGCTACCTTTCCTTTTCTTGACTCCAGAATTTATCATTGTTTTTTTTGTGAGGTTTCCTTATGTAGGTACTGCTTCCCAGTTATTCATTATGTCTTTCTGAAACTATCTTCTTTCATTTGTTAATTTTAGACACTAATAGTAATGATCCTTCTCAAGTTTTTTTTTTTAATATGTTTTATTGATTTTTTTTTTTACAGAGAGGAAGGGAGAGGGATGGAGAGTTAGAAACATCGATCAGCTGCCTCCTGCACACTCCCCACTGGGGATGTGCCCGCAACCAAGGTACATGCCCTTGACTGGAATCGAACCTGGGACCCTTGAGTCCTCAGGCCTACGCTCTATCCGCTGAGCCAAACCGGTTAGGGCACCTTCTCAAGTTTTGTGTGCATTCTTGTCTCCTTTACTTTCTTCTGAGATTCCTAATGTTGGAAGTTATTTCTTCTTGATTCATTTTTTAAAAAGGTTCTCAGTTATGTTTTAAAATGAATATATTACCTGATTATAAATTTGGTTTTGCTTGTTTATTATTTTTTTATTTTTTATTTTACTCCACTCATCTGGTCCAATTTATTTTTCTTCCTATTGTTCTCCAACTTTTAAATATCTCTTTCCTTTTGATTACAACTCATATCCTGTGGTGTTTGAAATCCCCTGCTTTTCCATGTGGTCTACATATAGACCTTTGTTTTCTTCCCTTTTCTCTTATTAGCAATTATTCTTTTTTTTTCTGTTTGTGTTTCTGTGTTTTTGGCATAGCATAGCTGCATTCTTTTTGTTGGTCAATTAAATTTGTAATTTCCGTATTGTTTGTGGAGGACTCTGTCAGTCTGCCTATTTTCTCCAGTTACAATGCATCCATCTTGGCTCCTTGGGTACCTACATGACATAAACGAGTTTTACTATTCTGAAATATAGAGTTCTGTTCCCATTATAGAGAATATGGAGATTTTTAGGTCATAGGGTATTTTTTTAAATTGCTTTTAGAGAGAGAGGAAAGAAGAGAAAGTAAAACATCAATTTGTTATTATGCATTCATTGGTTGATTCTTGTATGTGCCCTGACTGAGAATTGAACCTGCAACCTTGGCATATCAGGCATACATTGGCTGTAACCAATTGAGCATATATTACTGATTTTAGAGAAAGAGGGGGAGAGAGAGAGAGAGAAATATCCCTGAGAGAGAACCAATAGTTGGCTGCCTCCCACACACCTCCTACTGGGGTTCGAACCTGCTACTTGGGTATGTGCACTTACTGGGAATTGAACTGGTGACCTCTCAATACATGGGATGACACTCAACCAACTGAGCCACCCCAACCAGGCTAGGCCATTGGGTGTTGACGGGACCGCAGTGGTCGGCAAACTCATTAGTCAGCAGAGCCAAATATCAACAGTATAACGATTGAAATTTCTTTTGAGAGCCAAATTTTTTAAACTTAAACTATATAGGTTGGTACATTGTTATTAACTTAATTAGGGTACTCCTAAGGCTTAGGAAGAGCCACACTCAAGGGGCCAAAGAGCCGCATGTGGCTCGAGAGCTGCAGTTTGCCAACCACTGGACTAGAGCATCTCATAAGCACAGCTCTGGTGATATGGTCTGGTTTCGTTTCTGTAAGACCAGAACATGAACAGATTTGGGTTGTCCCTGATGACATAGTTGCCCCATTGTCCCATTACTATTAGTTACTATGATGGCAACTTTATGATCAGAGTTTGGGAATTTCTGTGGGGACCCATTGTCTCAAAGAGGTTCACAATTTGCTTAGGATATTTGTCATTGAGTTAGGGTTTCACCGGGTGAGGATTTTAGTTGTTAAATAAAGAAGTGGTAGAAATGAACAAATCAGTTAATAGAAGACAAAGAACAAAAGCCAATAAATCTTGTCAAGGATAATCCCTTAAAATCTGATATGTAGATTTATAAATCCTTTTACCACTTTGTACCAAGTATTCTTTATTCTGGTCTAAAATGAATTCCAGTATTTGACCTTGGAAGATTGTGTTTCATTTTGTTCCAACCCTTTTTAATGAAATGTAACCTTCCCATCTCTTCTCCGATTCTACTATATAACCTCTCCTATTTAGTATGGCGTGGTGAACATAGGCATTCATCTGGGGTTATTCTAAGAGAGAAGTTACAGAAAAGGTTTGTCACTTCTGATCTCCCATGCACTGCACAGAATTTAGCATTCCCTGAAAATAGAGCCCAAGGGATGGGGCCAGGGCCTCAATTTGCGTTGTCTCACAATGGTGGTACTTCAGTTAGAGCCAGGTTCATACTCAGGACAAAGCCAAGTATTTTCAATTTCAATTTCAATAAGAGTGGCAGAAACATTAAACATGGCATGGAAAACTGGATACAATGATTATTACATGAAATCCCCTTCCGTAAAAATATTTTAATATATATAGAATATAATTTTAATATATAAAAAATATACAAATATATATTGAATATATTAAAATTAGAAAGTTTGAGTCAAACATTTCCCCCAGAATAAATTCAGCCAAGCTTAACATACTGTGTTAATTTGATACAGGATATTTGTTTTCTAATAATGTAACTATTAATAATTAGGGAACAAAGAAAGCTAATGACTTCAGTATAAATGATCTCATTAAAGCTAGGAAGTACAAAGTACCTCACCTCACTGCAATGCAAATTTTTAAATTGTTTTTGTTTATTCAAATGATTAATTGGAAGTTTATTTATATTTAGTTAGCTGTTTTAAAGTAGAAATAAATATCTGGTAAATAATAAAGTTTTTCATGAGATAAATTTATAAAAAAGCAGTATTATATTATTAATGCTCATAATGATTAGGAGAGAGAGGTAATTTTATGCAAATATTGAACCATTGTACACACACAAATATGCTCTTCAAACAAAGGGGTAAGAGTATCTCCTTACATAGAGTCAAGTTCTGAAAGTTTAAAGTGTGCTGTGTTATTCTAATGAACACTTAGCATATCAACATAGATCAATTTTCTTGGCAGCAGGAGTATATTTTAATAAATCTATAATGTACTCACACACCAAAATAAAAATGTGTTTACGTTAAAAGTTGTCTTCATACTTCAGTGAAGTTTATGACGACGTTAGTGAGGGCCTCACTATTCTAGAGCTTCCTGTGTATAACAGCAGTGAACATATCCACAATTTAGGGTGGTTTAGAATGCGCCTTCCAATAAAAAGAAAAAAAAAGGGTCCGAACTGCAGATGAGCAAGACAGTTTAACAAATGTTCCATAGTGTAGAAAGCTAGTCAGCCTCCATTAAAATCACACTTTGAAGATTAAAAAAAAATTAAGGTATTTTCATTCTTGGATACAATTTAAATTAAAAGCTACTCTCTCTGTCTTCATACCGTCAACTTTATGGACAATATATAGTGGCTAGAAGGTGGGGATTAAAGAGATGCATTCAAATTTGAAATTATTCACTTACAATCTTTAAAAAAATTTGCTTTATATATGGTAAATCAACATTTTAACTATGAAGAGCTTCAGTTGTAGATCTCTGATCTTCCCTCTGCATTACTGGCCACACATTTTATCTTGCTCAATTAGATGATGAAGCGATATTAACATATACAATTATTAGCTTCAATTGAAATTAGGAATGTGCAAATTAATTGCAATAATATTGCATATTTGAAAGCCTCCAAAACTAATTTTTGCTTTAAATTTTGGTTCTTCCATGTTACCACATAGGTATCTTGTTTTTGTTGTGCAGTAGATGTTTTTTGGAAAGCTTTTAATGGATATAGTTCTTAGAATTTGCAGTTATTCACACAGATTTAGGATTGTGGAATTATCATTTTATTTCAACCTGGCAGAAAAGTAGTGAATTGAGTGTTAGGACATGACACAAGTGACAGAAGAGGTCCAGATGACCATCACAGTGATGTTTAAAATACTACATGTCTGAGTTTACAATCCAATTGGAGGTTGTGCATTGTGTTCTGTACCTTTCGTGGCTGGAAGGTAGGAGTGCAGTGTGTGTGGTCTGTTTTTGTGGACGTGATCTGCATTTAATCCGGGGAAATTAATTCCCTAAGCTGCTGGCAGGCAGCATGTACTTGTTAATTATTCAGGTGGATGACAAATGCAGAGCAGAGGTTCTCGCAAAGACAAAGTTTGTATGATGCATGTTTAGTAACTGATAGGCCTGACATTCCGTGGTGTCTTATTCAGTGCTAATCCTAATAAGCTGCCTGGTGCGATGAACGCCTCTCCTCCTATCCTCTGCAGACAAAACAGAGATCTGAAAGAACTTCATTATGGCAATAAATCCTGGGCTTCATGGTATTCTTGGTGAAAAGGTACCTTGTCCAGATGAATAACAGCAGAAAGTCAGGATGCCGGTGAGCTAAAGCACACACAGCTTTACAGGAAGGCACGGCCATTGTCTCTGTTCGATAGGGAAGGTGATTCCAGCTTAATTTTATGGATCTAGAGTACATACAGTGGGGGCCTTTAGATTGAATCCGTGGCATACCATCCGCAGTGCTATGGTTTGTGCTCAGTGTCTAGTGATAGGGAAACGCTCTCCTTTCCCCATCTAACCTAATGTGGTCAGGCGTAGAAAGCTGTCCATGCATCCCTGTGTCAGTATGTTTTATTAGAAGGTAGATTTCTCATGGAACTCTTGGCATTATCTTCTTAAAACTTTGAGACTTTCTCTCACAGCCTATCTGTCCCCTTTCTGCAACTGCCAAGTGAACAATTCAAAGGGTTCATTAGGTCAGATAGAAAGTATTGCTTGGCCAACTCTTAGATCTTGGTTGTCATGACTGTACTTAACTCTTCCAGTTTACATTCCCTCTTGTTAAATATTCAGACTTGATCCATGTAAGCCAGTTCCGTTTCAAAAAACTCAAGCTAGTTTTTGGACCCTAAAAAGAGGCAGTGTGGTTAGTGAGAACTGTGAACGACGTTAGTATTAAACGTGAATCAGTAACCCAGTCTTCTAGCTGAGGTCTTGTCACTAGTCAAAGTGGTGGCCTTGTGTATGTGACTGGGCCTCTCTGGGCCTCATTTCCCTCAGATGGGAAATGATAGGGTTGCACTACATACATAATCTAAATTTCTTTGACTAAATTGATTCTCTTTCTTTTTTTGTCATTGTGAGCTCATATCCATGGTTTGGCAATCTTAAAATGAGTGGTTTATAAGATCAAGGATTCTTTCAGGTTCTGCAGGTGTAAAGAATGTTGACAGTCTCCTTCCTTGGTGGTCACTCATGACCAGAAGAGCGTCCTCAGCAGCTCCTCTAAGTTTAGCTCTTCAGCTTGTTTATCTTAGTGTTTGAGTGTTTGATTTACTACTGAGTCATATTTTAAATGTCACTTTGATAGTCATCTGGAACTCTGCCGACACTTGTTTAATGTGCCGACAGTTATGTTAACTACTTTTCTGCCAGCTTGACATAAAAATGGTAATGCCTCTATGGAACCAAAACCTTAAGAAATAAAATATTACCCACACCTGGAAGACACTCTCCTGTCCCTTTCTGGTTATTTTCCTTTCCACGCCAAGAGTAATTCTGTTTCCTGACAATATAGATTGCTTTTTGCTTGTCCTTGAACTTCAGATAAATGGAATCATACAGTTTGTATTCTTTTGTTTTTTCCTTCTTTTGCTCAACATTATGTTTGTAAGATTTAGCCATATGCTTATGTATCATTATAGCTAGTTCATTCTCATTGCTGTACAGTGTTTCATTTTGAGAATGTACCACAGTTGATGCATTTTACTGTTGGTCAGCATTTGAACTATTGCTAATAGTATAGATATGAAAACCTTTGTACAGGTCTTTGGGGTGCCATATGTCCTCCTTCCTGCTAGGTATATATCTAGAAGTGTAATTGCTCATACAGTATGCATTTGTTTATCTTTTGTAGAAGTGGTTATAACAAGCTGTCACTCATCAGCAATATATAAAAATTCCAGTGGCTCCTCCATATCTTTGCCAATACTTGTGTTCTGTCTTCAATTTTTAGCCATCTGGTAGATATGTATTGTATTGTGGTTTTAATTTGTAATTTACTGATGACCAGTGAAGGTGAACACATTTTTAGATCTCACTGGTAAGTAAGTATCAAGTGTTTTGCCCAATTTTTTTTCTGTTGGGTCATATATCTACCTACTTTTATTAATCCGTAGGAGTTCTTTATATATTTCAGATAATAGATCTCCCCCACTGAATCTTTTCTTTTTACACTTTTGTTTGTAGATGACAGAAATTCTTAACTTTGATGAGTGCAAAATTTATATATATATATTTTTTATTAAGGTATTACATGTGTCCCTATCCCCCCATTACCCTCCATCCCCCCTCACCCTCCTGGTGTCTGTGTCCATTGGTTAGGCTTTT
>NW_005370593.1:72792-76602 GCF_000412655.1 Myotis brandtii | reverse complement strand
AAAAGTATTTATTTAGGTCTGTTGCCCATTTTTTGATTGGGTTGTTTGTCTTCTTTTTGTTAAGTTGTATGAGTTCCCTGTAAATGTTGGAGATTAAACCCTTATCGGTGATAACATTGGCAAATATGTTCTCCCATGTAGTGGGCTTTCTTGTTGTTTTGTTGATGGTTTCCTTTGCTGTACAAAAGCTTTTTATTTTAATGTAGTCCCATTTGTTTATTTTCTCTTTAGTTTCCATTGCCCTAGGAGCTGTATTGGTGAAGATATTGCTTCGGCATATGTCTGGGATCTTGCTGCCTGTGGATTCCTCTAATATTTTTATGGCTTCCCATCTTATGTTTAAGTCCTTTATCCATTTTGAGTTTATTTTTACAAATATTTGTTCCTAATTAAGAAGTCATTGCCTTCGTCAGCATTTTGAAAATGTTTACATGTATTTTCTTTTAAAAACCTTTAGATCTGCAATCCATCTAGAATTAGATTTTGTGTGTGGCAAGAGGTCAAGGTTGATATGGTTATCTAAACAATTTGGCACCATTTATGGAGATGACTGATTCAAAGATGATGATGTTGATGGCAATGGTGACAATGGTGAATACCAGATATTGACTTCCTACTTTGTGGTAGTTCTGCTTAATTATTTATTTTAATACTAAAAAAATGACATTTTTAAGAAACCAGGACTCAGACATGTCAGAGGTAGTAAATGGGCAAAAGGTGATTCTAGCCAATGTCTAATTTCAAGTGTTATTTATAATTGTTATATTGAGCGAATCTAAGATTATGTTACCAAAGACCAGGCCTACACAGTCTAAATCAAAGCTATTTAATTCATTTTTTAAAAAAGCAAAATAACAAAACCAGCTTATCAGAATAGACTTTTTGTATGTTACCTATCTTGGTATACAGAGATTAAGACTCTCAAGTGAGACCGACTTAGAAATAAAGTCAAGAAAGCCGTGTACGCTTGCAGAGGGTTTTCCCATTTCCCACAAGGAAACTGGTGTCTCATTCTTTAAGTTGTCTGAGCCCAAAACCAACTGTGCAGTTTGTGTCCTGTGCACCTGTGTCCAGCCACTGCAGCAACCAAACGTCAGTCCCTGTTCCAGGAGCCCAGCCCTGCACCCAGGAAGCAGTCTGTCCAGAGAAAGAACCTGGGGACTTTTCTCGTTTACACAATGGCCCCTGTAGGCAAGGTCAGGTGCAGCCCGGTTGGGATCCTCAAATTCTACCTGGAACAGTGGAGGTTTTTCGAGGGAGGCCCCGGACCATCCACCTCCCCTGAATTTGCAGCACGTGCTGCTGAGCAGGCAGCCAGGGCGCCTCTGCTGCTGCTTCCCACTGCTCTGCTGGGCTTTGGCAAGGGCTTCAGTACCAATAAGCAGCGTAATTCACCAAAGGTTTTAGTACCACAGTTCACTTGTTACTGAATGTGAGGACATAGACACTTAAAAATCTGATGAAAGCTGTGAACATTATATGGCCAGCTTTGCATATTTTTTAATACTTGCAAAACTCTGCATGTATTTCATAAGCCCTGTGAACCCTAGGTTCAGAATCCTGGCTTTAAAATTCTAACTTACATAGAATACAGGAAAAATATAGTTTAAATATAAAGATGTGATACTGGGAATCCTAGAGTTTGAACATGCTTTGTGTAAAATAAATTCTCTTCTCTAAAAGAAATTACTTAAAATTAAATGAAAACTAAATAGTATTTATAATTAGTTCAAGAAATATACTTTAAGAAGACAAAGCACAGACAAGAATGCATGAAGTTTGTATAAGGTATTCCAAACCAATCAGGGGATAGTTGGCAGTCTGTCGGAAGGAAAAGGCAAAATGGGAAGAGCTGATATTTTGTAATTAAGTATATACCTATGTAAGTATCTAAGAATAACCAGTTACACACTTTTTAAAATAAATGTGGAAAATCGCTAGCAGACTGAGAGTAACCATCAATTTGGTTTATACTCTAGATTCTTATATTTGTGACCATTGACATCCAAACTGAAGGTAAAAGAGAGAAATACTCTGCTAAAGAAATAGTTGGGTTTTTACAATCCAAGTTTCCCCCTATTTTGTTGTCCTATATAGAAAGTTTTGGTTTATGAGTAACTTATTCAACTACATATTTTAAAATATTTTGAGGCAAGTATCTGTAACCCCACTAATCCCAGAACTGGCCGAAGTCACTTTTGTCCCTGTTGAAATGGCTGGGGTGGTCAGTGCTCTTAGTGACTCTCTTTTTTCTGTGTTAAGAAAGCAGTAATTTTTTTTTTATGAGTGACCTCCATCCAGGTTCTTTCTGATTAGGTGATTTTAAACATTTTTAATACAGGCTAATTATGAGAAGGTAATTTTTTTCTTATTTTGAATATTCACTTCAGCTTTCAACAACCAATTTCATTTCCCTGGCATTTAAGATACAAAGTTGCCATAGAGAGATTTTGCTCTGACCCATTAATAAACTGAACCACTCTTTTAGAACAATTTTAGTTGTGACAATTTTTTAAAAATCCATTTTTATTGATTTCAGAGAGGAAGGGAGAGGGAGAGAAAGAGATGGAAACATCAATGATGAGAGAGAATCATTGACTGGCAGCCTGGGCCTCTGTCCTGACTGGGAAGAGAACCAGGACCCCCTGGTTCATAGGTCAATGCTCACCCACTGAGCCACACCTGGCCGGGCTAGTTGTGACAATTGTATAACAATTTTACCTAGAAAAAAATAAGCTTTCTGGTGTATGAAAATAATTGATTTCTACAGAATCACTTCTTAATGTATTTTATACATAGTAGCATTTATTTGCTTTATTCATAATAGAAAATCCTACTAAAACAATTGTAGTTATATTTATATTACAAGGGGCGAAACAAAAATTTTGGTAAATTATTAACTTTTTTATTATATGTCAATTAATAAACAAAATAATGCTATTAATGTGACTATTTCAATTAATTCATACTTGTGAAGTTCTTTATCTGGATGATATATCAGTTTGAATTAATGAACGTTCTGGAACATAAATTACTTTTAGTGCATATTGTTCCCTGATCTAAATTTTACAGTATAAGCAATTAGGTTCAGTTTTAATAGATGTGGGATTATCTTTAATTACACTACAACACCAGCTCAGTTCCAGCCTCTGGGTTCGTTGTATTTCTGTTGTTGATTATAAATAGGTGCTTGCAAAGTGCTGAAATGTATTTTTCGTGTGAAGGTAAATGTTTACTGCAATATATTTTTTCACATTATTATATAATGTGAGGCTGAACTTCAAATGACCCTGAATTATCAATTATTCTGATTTACTGGATTCTTTATTACATTTGAAGGGTCATCAGGAAGGTAATAAATTGTAATGCAGTGTTCCCAGTTAGGGAGTTTTCAGAATCATGTGACTAATTCTTCCTGAAATAGCTACACTTTAGGTCAATTTCACTGCACTTGCCATCACCACACATGTACATACACAGACCTGTAGGCACACACATGTGCACACACATGCTCATGCTCCCATGAATACAGATCCTCATGTCTGTGTCTAATACTTGAGCATTTCAAATGCATACCAATTTAAGCCTTTCCTTTTTCAGTCTCTTCTCAATTTATAAAATGTACTCTAAAACAAACAAAACTAACTCATTACTGGGACTGTCAGCAAGTTTTATTACAAAGAGAAGCTGCAAATCCATATCTTAAAACATATCTATATATATGTGTATATATCCATATATATATGTATATATCCATATATATATATATATACTAGAGGCCCGGTGCACAAAAATTTTTGCACTCGGGGG
>NW_005370593.1:58832-71384 GCF_000412655.1 Myotis brandtii | reverse complement strand
TAATTATTTAGAGGAAGAGAGAGCACAAGTGTGTTTTAAACAAAGACATGCTCAGAAGGCAACATATCAACAATGATAACTTAAAGTAAAACCTGCTATATATATACACACATACATGCATATATATAATTTAGAGGAAGAGAGAGCACAAGTGTGTTTTAAACAAAGACATGTTCAGAAGGCAACATATCAACAATGATAACTTAAAATAGTAAAACCTGAATACAAAAGTGTGGCCCAGGGGTTTTTTGATAGTATATGCAGCAATTGAAAAGTTATTTTTAAAGGTCTTAAGAATTGTATCTTTAAACCTGTGTCTACTGTTAGTAACTATAATTCTAAGCTAAACACCTCATTAGAGGAAGATGAATGATACACTGGTCAGGTGTGAAAAGCGTTGCTGGTTGAGCCTGTTGACCCTCTTAGTGGAAAAAATGCCTAAAATCAGAGCCAGACTTAAATTATGGGATCTTGGCTAATACCATTCACTCCTATAGCTTACTTTATTATGCTTAATGTGGCCAAATTTATGTCACTGTCCCAATTTTCTTTGCTGAGTTTCAGATATACTCACCCCAATCCTTTTGTTCATGAATATCCAACAGTCCCCAATGACTCTCATTCCTAAACTGAACTCTTTAGATCCTGCTGCAACCCATTTCCCCTCCCCTGTTCTCTATTTCAATATATGGCATCACCATTCACCCAGTTTTATAAACTATAAACTGAGCCATCATTCTTGCTTCCCCACCTCATTTTCTCTTACCTGTATTCAATCGGTGCTACGCTATGGTGATACTACCTCCTAAATAGATGTCAAATCTGCGCACATCTCCACTCCCACTGCCCTAACGCATATCAGGCCACCATTCTTCTGCCTGAATCAGCCTCTTATTTGTTCTCCGTTCCTGGAGTCTTGCCCAT
Source organism: Myotis brandtii (assembly GCF_000412655.1). Classification (NCBI taxonomy): domain Eukaryota; kingdom Metazoa; phylum Chordata; class Mammalia; order Chiroptera; family Vespertilionidae; genus Myotis; species Myotis brandtii. The sequence goes on along the minus strand of NW_005370593.1, from coordinate 70,460 downwards.
CCCCATCCCCAAATCATTCCCTATATGGTCATTTGCTCTTAGGACTTTATTGTGGACATGTTTATTAGGTTGCCTCCCATTTTGACAATATGAAAAGTCTAGGTAGGGATAGAACATAGTGTACAAGCAAGAGTTGATTCTGGAGTAGCAAATGAAGGAGAAAGGGCGAGGACTAGACAGTAGGAGAACTTGCCACATAGAATTATATTCAGGGGTGGGTAAGCCTTCCGGCTCATTAGAACACCTGGTTCAGATCATGGCTCTGCTGTTAGCCATGTGGCTCTGAGCAGCTTGCTTAGCCTTTGGAACCTTGCCTTCTTCATCTCTAAGACAGAGATAAAAATAGAAACTAATTTATAGGGCTGAGTAGAGGACTAAGTGAATAATCGTGTAAAGCACCTGATATATAGTAAGTACGCAATAAATGTTAGCTGCTCTTATTATTTTTTTTAGTACCACCTAGGAGGGAAAGATTCAGGAAACACCACGAGACCCCTGCCTAGCCACATAGGAAGGACACAGCGAGTAGAGACGCTCCCATTGCCAGCACTGCTAGGGATGGGAATGGGCCTGAGGAGGGGAGGGAGGAAGGCATGGACTATGTACGTGGGTGGCTTCTGAAGGTGGCGGTTGTGTACTTGACAGTTTTTCCTAAGATAGGCTCTGATTCACATCAAAACAAAGAAACTTACCTCAATTATATGGATGTTTCTGATCCCCTCCCACTAGAAAATCTGATTTATCAAGGTAACTTGTTAGCTTCTCCGTGTGTGTGTGTGTGTGTGTAAACTATTTTTAAACGGCAAATGATTATTTTTCAGTTTACCAGTCTCTGGGTATTTCTAAAGTGTTTTACTTCATTTAATTATTTGAAAACAGAGATAAAAATAGAAACTAATTTATAGGGCTGAGTAGAGGACTAAGTGAATAATCGTGTAAAGCACCTGATATATAATAAGTACGCAATAAATGTTAGCTGCTCTTATTATTTTTTTTAGTACCACCTAGGAGGGAAAGATTCAGGAAACACCACAAGACCCTTGCCTAGCCACATAGGAAGGACACAGCGAGCAGAGACGCTCCCATTGCCAGCACTGCTAGGGATGGGAATGGGCCTGAGGAGGGGAGGGAGGAAGGCATGGACTATGTACGTGGGTGGCTTCTGAAGGTGGCGGTTGTGTACTTGACAGTTTTTCCTAAGATAGGCTCTGATTCACATCAAAACAAAGAAAACTTACCTCAATTATATGGATGTTTCTGCCCCCCTCCTGCTAGAAAATCTGATTTATCAAGGTAACTTCTTAGCTTTCTTTGCTTCTTGTGTGTGTGTGTGTGTGTGTGTGTGTGTGTGTGTGTGTGTGTGTGTGTGTGTGTATAAAGCTACTTTTAAATGGCAGATGATTATTTTTCAGTTTAGCAGTCTCTGGGTATTTCTAAAGTGTTTTACTTCATTTAATTATTTGAAAATAAATGGGCATTTTCTTTTAAACAAGATGATGGTAGTAGTGATACACTTAGTAAAGTGTTTTACTTCATTTAATTATTTGAAAATAAATAGGCATTTTCTTCTAAACAAGATGATGGTAGTAGTGATACACTTATAAGGAATTTAAGCTAGAAGAGACTCTAAGTACCAACACCTGGTGAGGCACGTGTTCCATGTATGAAGCTTCAGGTGAGCTCGTGGGGCTATGATGGGACTGCAGGCCCTGGACCAGCAGGCCTGCAAACAATGCTCCAGTGACAAAGGGAGCACTTCCTGTTTCACGGTCCAAGGAGAAAACCAGAATTCATACAGCTACCAGGCCCAGAAGGTGAGCTTGTTTCCATGCCCATTGCCAGGGCTAATCCTGGGGGCCTGGCCTTGGGTCGCAGCGCGCCTGGCCCTCTGCTTTCCCAGGAGCCTTTGCTGTCCAGTCCCTGGGCGCCACCTCTTCTGGCCCATGTCAGGGTCTCGCCTGAAGGCAGCGGTGCCATTGCCTGCAGGCTCGCTGTCAGCCTCTGACACGGCGCTGTTCTGTCTGTTTTGCCAGCACCCGGTTTAGTTAAGGGGTGTTACAGAGTTGAATGTATTCTACATGTTTCGGTTTTCACAAGTTTTGTTGTCCTTGGGGCTAAAAAGGTGCTAAATACCATTTATAGTGAGGATCAGTTGCAGAGAAATAGCATCCTTGAAGATATTGCCAAAGAGCAATTGGCAAGATTTATTTGCACTGTGAAATTTTAATTGCCTTAGCTTTCGACTTTAAAGTTTTATTTTGAGGTCAGCCCTCTCAGTCACGGACGAGCAGAGATTTGGGCGTGTTGAGAGTGTGTGGTGGTAACGAAGGGAGTTGGAGTAGCTTCATCTAGAAATTAGCTCCCATACGTTTGGGCAGAAGCCAAGCATGGTTTTTCCCAGAGACTCTTCAGTGTTTGGAGGGAAGCAGGAGTTTGAATGATTGTCATGTTTAGACTTCATGTGATGGAGACCACGCCTTTGGAGCTTCATAAGGGATGAGTAGCAGCAAGATCAGCATTGGGCATGCAGCTCCTGCGGGGCAGAGAGAAAGAAGGGGTTCACTTAGAGGAAAAGGAGAAAAAACTCTCCAACATTTACATATGCTGCGGAGGAGAAGAGCTCCTGTTTACCCCTAAGCCCTTATGGAATCTGTCTTCAATAAGAAACACACACACAACAAGGAAGAACTACAGAACTGTATAAAAAATCTACATGGGTGTCCACCTACATCTCAGACTCACTATAGTGCCGACCGTTGCATCCCAGGGTGCGGTGCGTTCATTTCTGTAAGTATCAAAAGGACCTTGTTCTAGCACTTGCACTTACGACAAGGTCCTTGAAGCATCAAGTCGAGTTGAGCATTACAGTATGGCTTTCGTATCATTCCAAAAATTTATTGAACTGTTGTGATTTTTATAAGTCCTGTGCTTGTTTTCCTTTTATGTTTCTTCTACTTCTGAGGACAATTCCATTTTCGTTCATACGGGTAGAGGTCCATAAGTTACTGCACTTGGTGATTAATCTTATTTGAGACTCCTCTTCATTCACACTGTCCTGAGTCAGAGAAATTTTATGTGCTATGAACATGTTAGAAAGAAACTACAGACTTCTTCCGTGGCTCTTTTTTATTTTTAAAAGCTGCTGAGTATTTGAGTGCAAACATCTTACATTTCGAGAAAACATGAAATAAAAATACATTAGCCAGAGGCCAAAATGGAACTCTAGTGGCTTGTGTGCCTCTACTGAGATGGTTATGGATGCCGGTTGGCCAGACTCAGGGACATTTAGATTTTGTTTCTGAGAGGAAGCAGCACATGGCCATAAGCCACATTAAGTTCATTAGGTGCAATTACTACATGACACAGTTAATATGGTGACAGAAATGAACTCTTCAGTGACTCAATTCTAGTGGCAAATTTTAACCAATTTATCAGACAATTGAGTATGTTCTGCACTTGAGATGGATTTTAAAAAGGATAGTGCCCATTTTTTGTTTGGTTTATTTGACTTTGCAGACAGTTCATTTTATAAAGATGAGGCATGTCAGCATGGATAATGGGTTCATCTGTTGCTGGTGCTTAAGGGAAGTTTTGCTAAGCAAACAAGGAATGCTTCTAGAAGATGCTTTACAATGTGGGAAAAGATCTAATGCACTTGAAGGAAAAGTGTGTGTCTGTGTGTGTGTGTGTGTGTGTGTGTGTATGTGTGTGTGTTTTTGAGAGGGGGGGGGGCAGTCCTAGACTGAATGATCTCTTTATATCTTTGTATATTCCAAGTCCTAAATCTGTATGTTTGGTTAAGAAATATAAAGGTTTAAAATTAACCAATCATGACATCATACAAATTGGATTAGTCATATTTGTTAAATGCTGAGATAGCAATCTGTGGTGTATCTGTCTATGTTGCAGATAATCACATGACTTGGGGACCTTGCAATCTGGCACTTAGTTTTTCCCAAGGAGCATTAAATTTTATTACATGTAAAGAATCTGAAGTATGACTCCCTTACTCCATTTTAAAGATGAGAAAACTGAGTAAGAACAATAGTAAGAAATAGAGCAAGGGAACTACCACTATGGTGGTTATTCCCATAATCTGTTTTTTTTGTTGTCTAAATTTATGACTTGAAAACAACATGTTCAGTTCTAGATTCACCTCCATGTTCTGAACTGTATATCCAGCTGCTTACTGTTATCATTTCAACCTGGTTTTAACTAAATCTTTCAGTTAGATTACATGGACCGCTGAGGCACAGGACAACTATTCCTTGTGACAATGACTCAGGCAATAGTAAACAAATATGCAGGTAAATTGTAGGACCAGGCAATGGTGTTAACTAGTCCTGAGTTAGTTCTAATGATAGCTATTGATGCTATCTATGTTAATAATACAGGCATACATATTGAACATATATTGTTCCCTAGGAGAAAAATTGATCGAGACTATGCTCCTAAAACAACAAAAACAAAATCTTAGTTAAAACATAACCTGGTAATGGCATGGTCAGACTTAAGAGTCTTAGTTTGCATACCTAGTGTCTTTCCAGATCACGCCCATTGGGGATGAAGATAAATGTCTGTTGCTTCTTTCTGGAAACTTGGATATTAAAGATATATTGGCTCTCTTGACTGTGATTTTGGATTAGTTACATGAAATAAAGTCAACCAAAGGTGGATGCAAGCTTTGAGTGCAGCACTTTCTAGAGATAGGAAGGCCTAGATCAAATGACCTCTTTACATCCTTGCATGCTTCAAGTCCCAAATTCTTGTTAAAGATATTTCTTTATACTGATAATGCAAACACATTTATGCAAAACGGACTTTGCTTCCCCTTTGTAAAATTTTAGAAATTGTTTTGTAAGAAATACTAGTCCCAATTTCTAAAGATAATGAACATTATTTTGAGGAGAGTATATAATTTTGGGGGAGTAAGTATATCCTTACCTCCTGTTTATGAATTGGCTACAGAGATTGTCCCAAGGATAATAGCAATTCAAAAGCAATGTTTGTTTCTACCTAGCTCACTGCCACATGCCAACTTGTTGGCTCAGATCCAACTTTGGGGTTCAGTGTGAGTTCATCCCAGGTTTGTGAGTCGGGATGATCCTAATTGGATTAGAGTGTAAATTTCAGGATTACCATGTATCAGATGTTTTATGAATCAATATAAATAGGTAAGCCCTGGCCAGTGTAGCTCAGTTGGTTGGAGCCTTGTCCTGTGCACAGAATGGCCTCAGATTTGATTCCTGATCAGGGGACACACCCAGGTTGTGGGTTCCATTCTCAGTTGGAGTGCAAATGGAGGCAACTGATTGATGTTTCTCTTTCAAATGGCTATTTCTCTCTCTATCTCTCCCTCTTCTTTCCTCTCTCTCTAAAAAAAAAAAATCAGTTAAAAAGTAGAAACATATCCTTGGTCGAAGATCAAAATAAATAAATAGGGAAAGAAATAATTTGTGTAAATAGTTAAATACTTTGAGTGATTGGGAATATGACTATGCTTCAGACGCCTTAATAAGGAGTCTGCTCTTAAATGAGAAAAGCTATTGCTCTAAGCACAAGGTAATGATGATAATCTGTAATTTTTTAAAATTAATTTTATTTCCAGAAAATAATTTGAAAAGGCAGATGTTAATTAGCTACTTACCTCAGGACTGATACACAGGAAATCTAAACAACCTGTTTCAGTTCACACAATAAAATATTATAAAACCAAGAATACCATATTGTTGCCTAATATTTCAGTTCTGAATGCTTCTAAACCAGTGGACTCTTTCTCCCTTAACACTATTTATAATTGAATATCCACTGGAAAATAAGAGTGAGTGTGTGTGTGTGTGTGTGCGCGCGCGCGCACACGCGTGGGCACACACACCTGCATACATGCACAAGCACATACTTGTTTGTTCTTAGTTACTTGCCTTCAGGAGTGGGCTGGGGGACCCTTGGAGATCGCTTCTGTCTGAGTGGCACTGGCCATTGTGCGGTCACACACCTCAGGACAGAGTGAGGGCTGCTGGTGCTGCTCCCTGTGTACCAGGATGGAGCTGGGGTTCAACCAGACCTCCTCACGAGCTGGATGCTTTACCAGGCTTCCCTCTGGTCTCTTTCTCACTGTCACAGGGCTGGACAATCCAAAGATCAGCTTAGATACCTGGCTGTGCTTCATGCATTATGAAAAAAACATATTTTCCATGAACTAGTGGAAGTTTAAAAGGACGTGTTTACAGATTAGCTAGTTGGCTTCCCATTTTATTTCCCAGTTTTCTTACATGGACACTTCTTGAGATTTAACCTTTGCCAGCAGCAATAGGCACGGTACTGGTATTGTGTTAAGTAGTCAGCAGCAGGGACAGTGGTGAAAACATAGATGTGTGCTCAATGTGCTTTTAATTCTTAGGAGAAATAGAATAAATTCCAGATTCAGTTGCTTTGTAAATTCCTATTTTCAGGGCTTCTATGCACTGAAAGATGCCTGTCCTCCTTCTAGGCCTAGAGAAGGGAGGTAAGCCATCCCTCCGTTCACTGGTCTCTAATTGAACTCCCAGTGCAATTGGTTTTATGTTGCTGAAAGTCTCTTAAGATGATTGTGTTCTATGGGTGGGAAAAAAAAGTAATTTTGACAAATCCATGTCTACTAATAGCTATTAGCTGTGTGTTTATCGTGTTAATATGTTTTAAAAACAAAATAAACATTTTGGGCAAAACATTATAACTGCATCATATTCAAACCAGCTATTGAATTATAAAATGTAGCCCGTGAGTTTTCTCTTAAGAAAGTACATTTAAGAATCTGCTATGACAAATCAATATGAAAATGTGTACGATATTACAAGGACAAATAGAATGTTGATTTTGACTGGTTTGTTTATATTGAAACTATATTATTTTATGTGAAGTATGTGTAATAGAGCATTAGATTTGAAAACTCTGTGTTGAATATCATTTCTGACAGCCTTTTTTAGGGTCACTAAAATTCCAATAATTCAGTCTAGAATTGAAGTCGATTGCAGAGAAAAATTTAATATAGTCTGCTTGCCTGCCAGCTTCAACACAGTTTCAGAGCATTGAAATGGTTTGACACATTGAAATATAAAGTGCATTTGTCATATCTATTGGTGGAGTATTTTATGTGATCGCATCTAACAAAGATCAAGTTAGAGTAAAACTTATACTGTTTTTATGTGTTTGTGAAGAGGATTTTGTTTTATCTTGTCTTGTTTTCTTTTTTTTATTGTCCTGATTTGATTTATGACAGTCCCATAAACTATTCCTAGTAATAATAAAGAAGCACATTCTCTGAGCCAATTTTGAAATGCAGTGGAACATCTCTAAATTACCACAATCATTGGCTGTTTCAAAGACCCATATGAAGCCAGGGCTATGTGTGAGGTTAACATGTTGTTTCAAATTCTGACTCCAGCAAATACAAATTGTGTAATTAGAAGAAAACTTTTAAACATTGTGCCTCAGTATTCTCATCTGTAAAATGGGGCTATACTAATGAGTTTGTAGGGTTTTTTGTTTTGATGAAGATTTAAGATGTTACGTGTATAACCCTGACTCAATGCCTACCACTTAGCAGTTATTCTCTGAAAATCTTTATTCTTATGGCTTCTGGGAATTCCATTCATAGAATGAAATCTGCAGAATACCCAAGTATTAGAATACCAGGAAATACTGAAATGAGATTGTGGTAGTGTCTCTCTCTCTCTCTCTCTCTCTCTCTCTCTCTCTCGGTAAAATTCTGTACTAGATATTGCAAAAGTAATGTACTTTTCCTGGTACATATTCAGTGCTGCATATTTATATGTTTACGTGATTTTGGGCTTCTGATAGTGAAGGCTGTAATCATATTTGATTCTGTTTTTGGATATCTTATTGAGCACAGATTAAACTGGGATGGACCTCACCATTGTGTAGCAATGCTGTTATGAGAGTATACAAGTCTCTCTTCATTTTCACATTTATACAGTCATGTACACATAACCTGTGGTCTATAATTCAGATGTCCATTTTAATAGTTATAAATACAAGTAGACCAACCACTTGAACAACAGTTCTTTATGAGAAGACTATTTCTGTGCCCTAGCTAGGAGGTCCAGTAATAGTATTTCACTGATGGTTAGAATATATTATGTTGAGTGAGAAATTCTGTTTAGCAGAAGTCATTTCAAGACCCTAATCACTTACTAGCCAATTTATTTAACAAACATCATCTGTTACATACTTATACATAGATACATATAATAATCAAGATTACACATGTGTATATATGCATTTATTTGAATGCTTGAAAATATTAGATAGTTAGTCTCCAGATTTTTATGTATAACTGATGTTTCATGATCTATATAATGTAAAATTATTTGTAAGTGTTATAAATTGAGTATGCGATTAGTAACCAAGATTGACATTTTCCAAAGTGTGTTCTACTGAATTCAGTATTCACAGTGTTAATAAGAATTGTTTGAAATGTTTCCAGGTTGAAGTAAGTTTGTAAAACATTGGCTTAAACAATTTTTACAGTAAGATTTCTTAAAGCTCATTGCTAGATAACATAGTAATAAAACATCGGAGGATTGTGATACAGTGTTTCCCTAAACTTTTTCAACACAAAAGCCTTTTTAAAAATTTTTTTAGGGTACCTTGCAGCATTAGTAATCATTAGAACATACTTTGGGAAATTCAAGTTTAATTGAATGTGCCACATACATTTTGTTATCAGTAGGTCTAATCAGGAGATGGGAACCATATTAGCTATTTGAACAGAGATGATGTAATATTAAAAAAAATTGTCAACTAGGTACAATGTTAACTGGTAATCAAAAGGGTAAAATGAGCACATTGACATATCACGTAGATAGCAATTGCAGGAAGCAAGTACTACCTCCAGGACTCAGGGGACAGACAGGTGAAGAGGTTGGACTTACTAAGACTTGAGCGTAGAGAAGAGACCCCAGGAAGCTGAAAGTCAGACCTCGGCAGACAGGACATTGCCCGCTGGGGCTGGTGTCTCTGAAGATTTTGCTTTATCTTGTGATGAGACTGATTCTGCATGTGTGAGAGAAACAGCACACTGTGTCCAGGTACTGCCCCTGGAAGGAACTGCCATGGTCGGGGTAAAGAAATACTGCTGAGGTGATGCTGATAGAACCAGGCAGGAAGCCCACAGAGAGCAAGTCCCTCGTTCCTCTCTCAGCCTGGCAGCCTCCCCTCAGTGCCCACCATGCAGAGCCTAACACAGAGCGGCCGGCCAGGCAGAGATGTGGTTTGCAGAGTCCCTGCCCCAGAACCCCAGGGAAGGGCATAAAAGGATGGTTTGAAGCTGATAACAATGGCTTAATTGGCACAATTGCTCTATAAGAATCCATGCTCTTATGAGGAAATAAGTTAGAAGTATTTTCAAAATGGTCCTTTTATCATTATAGATTAAATTTGCTATTGTAATTCACAAAGCAAACCCTATCACTTTATCATTCATATCCCCAGAAGCAATATTCCAGGATTACATTAATATTCCATTATTAATGTACAGGTTTCCCAAAATAAAAAGGAATGGTTAGGTTGAATTTACTTTGAATCATGAAAAAAATACATTGTTGAAGGCCTGCATAGTTTTTAACTTTTTAATGCTATTCAGCATATTTCTTTTATTGCTTCTTGGGATTCATATGTAGAGAGGCATGAAATCATGTGCACACGGGTTCAAGCAGAAAGATGCCGTGCTGCTGAGAATCTGCGAGGCATCAATATGGTGGTAAGGCTACTTGCGTCGTAGGGTACGTGGGTATTTGGCAAAGTTTGTGGGTGATTGAGAGGGTACTTTTTATGAGAGGCATCAGTCATGATTGAGAATTTAATTACACAAATGCCATCAGTAGGTGAGAACCTCCTCTTCTGATCCTTATGTTTACTTAATGCCCAGCAACAGGAATGTTTTACTGGCATGTTTTGGGTTTTCCTTATATTTGGTGTTCATGTTAAATTCTACTTATTGACAAAATCCAGGTAGACATTTCTTGATTTTTTTTTTCTTGGCTATTTACTGGGCTATTATGGGGACTGTGTGTGTCCTGTAAGCTGTGTAGTCTTAGCTAGAGACATTGAGTCAAGGAAGTCCATAAGAAACTAATGCCATTTAGAAATCATCCATAGGAGTTACTGGAATATGAAAATAACTTTGAAAGCAAATTGTTGCTGTTTTTATGTAAGATGTCATCACTCTATCTTGGTCATATTACATGCAATCAGATATTTGCTTTTATTAAAACTTTGGTTTCTCTGAGTACTGGCTGTAATTAAGACATATATGAAAAATGTTATGAAGGTGACCTGCACTGCCTGATGACTTAGTCTAACTCACTGTTATGGAGAAATGTCCATGTCCTGATGTCTATTTCATAGACTTGAAAAGGTCTTTTTTGGTAAAGGGACTTCAGCTTTTTAGCAGGCTCCAAGGTTCACATCGTATACTTCAATGATCCTGTTTCAGTACCTACTTTTTGCAACACACACATGGGAATCTCATCCAAATTGTCTTTTCCTTTGAAGAAAAAGAAAAGGCCATGTTTAAAATACTATGTAGGCTATTTGAATGCCTTTAAGTGGATTTTTGGAGGAAATCATTCAAAATGCCACTCTGCTCAGTAAGAGCAGGTTTTCAGTTGAGTCACTAAGGGGTTACATCTCATTATTTCACTGATCTATCTCCATACATATTTAGCTGATAATTTAGAAGTTAAACAGTATACATGCTATTTTTTTGCTACCCTTGTTTTATCTTACAGGAGCTAGCCCCGGAATTGTGTGTAGTGATTTGCATAATTTCTCAAAATTCCAATAGGAGCATGTGTTGTGGTTCAAAATGGAATAAAACATAATTGCTGAAATAAACAAAAATACATCCACATATACATACATACATATATAGATACATCATATATACATATATAACTATGCATATAAGTAACTTCCCCAACCTAATTTCATTGATGGACTGTTTATGAATGTCTCCCTTTAAAATAACTTACATTGCTAAGATAAATGTTATATTAGGACAATGCTAGCTGCTTTAACAAACCTAAACTTTCTTTTTCCAGAATATTCCAGCATTCATATTACTGGTACCAGGAAAGGAAGTTGCTTCTCATCATCATTTTAGAAACCTAAAATGACAAAAGCTATGCCAGGCTTCTAGAATCACTGTGGGTATTGATTCTGTCCCAGTTAGCTAGAAGCAGAGAAGAGCAAGTAGCATCACCTGGGGAAGCTTATAATGGGCCAACCCTGGAAGTTCCTACACAGTCACTTCTACTCGTATTTGGTTGGTTGGAAATCAGTCACATGGCCACATTCAATAGCAAGGGAATCTGGAACCTGTAGTCCAATTGTGTACTCAGGAAGAGCAGACATTATTGTGGAGTACTACCTGTGTCCGGAGTGTTTAGAAAGTGTTAATTGGTCATTCCTTTATAATATAAAATGACATATAAAATAATGGAGAGAAACCAAGATGGCGGCATAGGTAAACACCGGAGTTTGCTGCCTTGAACAACCACTTCAAAAATACAACTAAAAGACGGAACGGACATCATCCAGAACCACAGGAAGGCTGGCTGAGTGGAA
>NW_005370593.1:56749-58074 GCF_000412655.1 Myotis brandtii | reverse complement strand
TTTTCTGGGATTTATTTATCTTCTATAATTGAAACTTTGTAGCCATAAGAGGAGCCGAGGGCTAGCCAGGGCAGGCGGGAAGCTTGGCTTCCTCCATCACTGGGGGCAACCCAAGCCTCCTGCTCGCTCCAGCCCCATGGCCGCCACTATCTTAGTTGGGTTAATTTGCATACTCACTCCTGATTGGCTTTTGGGCGTGGCTTTTGGGCGTGACTTGAGTATATTTGAGGGACGGTTAATTTGTAGGTTTCTCTTTTATTATATAGGATTGCAGTATGGAGATAAAGTAAGTTCAAGGCCAGAGGGGATTTTGACTAGTTTATGAGTCACAGTAAAAAAATGTTTGAGAGTTATTGCTATACATCTAGAGTTACTAGAAAGCATACCTGAGGACTGTACCTCTACTAAAGGGGGGTCACTTGCTATTTCTAAAAGTATCTACTATCATGACATAAAATAGCCTTACTGTGGAAGGTTTACATTAACTGGGATGTTTGAGTTGTCTGTGTAAGGCAGGGCATCTGGGGTTAATGGTGTTTCTTTGAGCTACTATGCTATGATGGTTGAGATTTGATTGTATTACAGAGTAGCCAAATTAGTAGCTTGCAAAAATCAAGAGCTTTTTGAAGACTGCTCAGTCCTTAGAAGATATTGTGGAAATCTGCCTATAAAAGGTCATAGATTTTTGAGAGAAAACAAAATCCTACTGAAATTGGAACTTTCTTATTTAATATAAATTCACATATTTTATTTAATAAGCTTATAATTAATCCCTTCATTGATATTAAATACCTGAAAATAATTTGTCATAATCAATATATGATACCAGTAGTGAGTGAAAGCAACCAATTAATTTTTTAGTTTCATAATCTTCCTTGACATTTTTGTATGCCAGCTGACTAATTTTTCCCCTTTCACTTCCATATCAACCAAAGCAGAAATAGCCTAAATTTATTCACTTAATATTTCTAGAGTTTAGTCAAGGTTGAGGACTAGATAAGAGTTATGTTTATTTACAGGTGATAACTCTGTCATTACTTCTTTGAGGGAAAAGTTGTTATCAGAGAAGTAAACCTCAAATTTGGAGGTATAAATTTGAGTCCAATTTCCCATTTTCATGTAGGGAGTCATGTTGAATGACTGCCATTTAATTTACTTTTGTTTCTTTTCTTCTCCCAGTTCCAATACTATAAATTACATTTTATTTTCACATATTCAAAAAATACTTGAATATTATTATATAACTAGAGGCCTGGTGCATGAAATTTGTGCATGTGGGGGTGGGGTCCCTCAGCCCGGCCTGCACCCTCTCCAATTCGGGACCC
>NW_005370593.1:20351-56429 GCF_000412655.1 Myotis brandtii | reverse complement strand
CTTTGTCTGGAAGGAAGTCCAGAAATTACCCTTTTATTAGTATAGATAATATGGTATTATCAACATGAATGTGCAGTATTGATACCCCTAATGGCAAGCTGGAACTCTCATTGCAGGTTCTTGTTCTATAAAGTTTGAAGAATAAATAATCATAGACTAAAAGATTTTAAGCAAAAGCATAGAAGTTTATTGCAGTAGTCTATAAACTCCCCCTGGGGAGGGGTTCCCAGAAGGGAATAACCCGCTCTGTGAGTCTCTTTGTCTCAGGGTGTGTAAATGCTGGCAGCTTCTTTGTCTGTACATGCTACTGTCTGATTGGACCCCTCCTCATTTCATATCAATCTGTGTTTTTTCTAATTGGCCAGTTTCCCCCTTTTCCCTACATGGTATCAGTTTCAAAGTTTCGCTCCCCCGGCCCTGGTGCCCCCCCATCCCCATTCTTCTTTTCCTTATCTTGTGACATTCTTCTGTCCTCTGTGTATGTAGGGTAAACAATCTGGAGGCTTGGGACTGTCTCCACCCTCATGTATGCATTCCTCTCCCATGGACTCCTCCCTAACTGCCTTTCCCTGCCCCTAAGTCCTTTCAGTATTATCAACAAGTGTCTTTAGATTTGAGAATTGAAATTGGCAAAATGTACTTAAAAGACAAAAGGGAACATTTTTAAGTAATTTAAAATAAATAAACTTATAAATTTTAGAATGTTTATAGCTAGTCTCCACTTTCCTTCAGATACACTTGAAACCTGTATGGCTTTGTGAACCAATGTCACCCCAATATAATATTCAATTAAAAAGATAAATAATGAAATAAAATATACTCTTCCAAAAGTTAAAAAGAAACAGTAACTATAAATATTTTACATGTTAAACTTGCAAAAGATATTAATCTTGCTCTTGAGTTCCTTTCTTCCATATTCTTTGAAACTTCCTCATCAACCACTGTTCTAAGCAGTTCACCTGATGTTGGAGAAGGCGAGTGTATATTTCAGGTTTTTTCAACTTTATAGAATCTGCATATCTACCAATTAAAAGAACTTTTTGTTATGCATAAGCTTGTTATTTGAGTAAGAACAACAAGATGTAAAGGATCACAAACAAATTCATTAATTATCTTTTGTATCCAGGGCAAAATAGAGCCTGTGAGTTGAAAAATGAGTTGTTTATTTTTGGAGGGGCTGGGAATAAAGAACAATGAAACTTCGAAATAAAAGTAGTTGGACCTTTTCTGCTGTGGATTTGAAAATAAGTCCAGAAGGCTGAGCTTAATATAACATGTGGCAGGTGGCCTGCGTTTGCCTGGAGAATTCCTTTAGGGCAAGACAGCTCAGCAAACACATAAATCCTTTTTTCTCTGTTATCTGGTAGCACATTTAGTTGCCATGGGGATTTTATTTATGCACAGATCCTCCGCAGTTTAGTTTGTGCCTAAAGTTTAACTGTACAGCTGTTACCGTAAATGCTACATGGCAATATTTTCCAAACAGAGACCCTAGAACAAAAAGAACATTTTTTTCCAGCATTGATTTTGCTTTGTATGTTCTGAAACATCTTAGTTAAGTATTACGACATAGCAGGAAAACTTCAGAAGTTCCAGCCAAGCAGTTGATATTATTCATGTTATTTAAATTGTTCAAGTGCAAAGATGTTATATGAAAATGTGGCAAATATATTTTTGGTCAGCCCAAAATTTGGCAAGATTAAATGAGTAGCTTCTTTTTACTCTATTTCAGGTGATTAATCCCCCTTCCCCACTACTGTTAGTTCTTAAAAGAGTTTAAATCACATGATGAATAAGACAGAAATACTTCTTACTTCCACAAGTCTTTTAATACTCCCTTTCCCCGCCCCCCATTTTTAGTGGAGGAGGGAGGAAAACAAGATAAAAAATGGTGATTGCTTTCACAGCAATCAAGGGATATGTACATTTCTCCTGCTCAGGGCTAGGTCCTGATTTGGACTGAATTGCTTTTGGTTAGTCTTGATTTGTACTACACCAGATAAATCACCAGTATGTTTCCTTTGTGTGAGCAGCATGGATTGGTCAATGAAAAGGGGAACTGATGCTTTTAGACGGAATGCATAAAATTACCTCGCACCATCTGTGTCACAGTGCACCAGGAGAATGATGACAGGGGAACTTGAAATCCAGGTAAAATTGCTCCCTTAGAAGGAAAGTGAAGCATTTGGAAGCAAGATATATTGTTCACATCTCCCTCCCCACATTCCATTTGTGGTATATTTGATGTTGACTGTGTCAGAAAACCATTGAGACATCATCCTTACAGATGGTGCAGCTCTAGTTAGAGGGTCAACATATAAAATTTGAAATGATAAACTAAATGAAGGCCTTCTGTTTAATGCCATATATTCTTGGCAGTAGCCAAACAGTTTAACATCAAAACTGCATTCCTACAGTAGCAATCATACTCTGCTAGGGACATATACCTTTTAGATATTTTTTCCGTCTATCATAAATGGCCACCTAAGTCTGAAAATGAACTTTGATGTGATTACTGGAATAAATTAGAGATTTTAAATGGCAACTATTAACAAGTTTTGTCTACCGCATGGATGCTATGGTCATTGGCAGCACCTCTTATGAGAGGTGATGGAATCTCTTGCCATCCACTGCACATTTTTAGTGTTTCATGTCACTTCTTAAGGGGTACTGGAAGACAAACATATATGTCCCCTGTACCTATATAAGCAACACTGATATTGGAGCATTCAGTTACCATTGTGAAGTAATTTCCTGAAAAATTCAGCTATTTTATTGACTCACTGTGACATTGCTGTTCAAATTATGGTCATTGGATCCAGTAGCATTGGCATCCATCACCTGGGAGCTTGTGACCCATGCAGAATCTTGGCTCCCCCTCCCCCCTGAACCCCCCGCAAAAAAACAAACAAACACAACAAACAAAAAAACCTGAATAAGAATCGGCATTTTTTGACAAGATCCCCAATTGATTCCTATGCTATTAAGCTTGAGAAGCATTGGTCTATGAGCCACGAAAGTGGAGCTAAAATTACTCTAAAGATTATTATGAAAGGGGAGCTGGGTTTCATCAGCTATTCTGGGACCCGCTAGTAGTCCTTAGGCGCCCCCCCTTTCCTTCTGCCTCTGTATTTTTAACTCACACACCTCAATTTTCTGAGTTCATCCTTTTCTCCCTGCAGCCCAGTGATAATTATTGTCAACATTATCTTTCAGAAATATAGGTTGACTAGCTGCTACACTTCTCAGAATGTCTGAGTCACTCTCCCTTGGTCCAGTCCACCTGTGTCCTCATGTCCTCAGAGTCTTTTCTGTGAACCCTGATCCAAAATCACAACAAATGAACCACCTGATCCTGGACACATCATGTTCTTTATAATTTCATGCCCTTTAATTTGCTGTTCCCTCTTCTAGGACTAACAAACTTTTATTCATACTTAAAGATCCAGTTCCCAGGTTTTCTAGATGAGGCATCCAATTTTTGGCAAGCAATTAATTGCCCACTATGTAGGATATATACAGGGAGGGGCAAAAGCAGGTTTACAGTTGTGAGTATGTGAAGCAGTTTATTTTGTATAATTATTTTTTATTGTATTATTTTCCGTACAAACGACTGTAAATGGACTTTTGCCCCACCCTGCACAGTATTTACACAAACCTCTGATGGAGTAAACATGATACTATCTCTTAGTTATTTACCTCAAGTCTGATCCCTCACTAGACTGATTGCTCCTTGAGGACAAAACTCTTATGCAATTTACCTTTGTATTCCCTACATCTAGGGGGGTATCCAGCCCATAGCAGGTGCTTATGAAATGGATGAAGTGTCCGTTTAAAAGACACCTTTTTACCTTTTTAGTAATCACAATTGCTACTAAACTGAGACTTCAGGGTAAATCAGTTCACTCTCTCTGTGCCATAACCTTTCATAAAAAATATATCTTCCTGTTCTGAAAGAGTCATGTCCGATATTGTGGAAATGGGAAGGATAATAGAAGGCCAGTTATAAAGTAGGATATGAAAAGGAAAGGGCCTGAATTGAAAAATTACCAAAACTTGAATGCTCAATTGCAGAGAAACTGGTACACTGGAGAAAACCCAGAGTGAATAAAAATACGTTCTAGGGATTTGATTATACTTGATGTGAAAATTGAATCAGTTTTATTAGAGGTAGAGGATTCATCAGTCACCACAGTGATACTTGCTTTAAGGTTAGAAGTTTATATTTGAAGTAATATACATTTCTGTGTGTACCTTAACACAATGCACTTTACTTTTGTAAGATTTCATATCGCATACGCACAAATGACAGTACAATGCTAATAGAGTTAACATAGAGGGAAATGAGCACATTGGATTTTTCTTCAGATGTGAATGGCAGTGGTTTGCATCGAGCTATGATTATCTCCTGTTTATATAAGTGTTTGTGTAAAAACAGCACAGGCTGGATGTAAAGGAATACATTTATGCTTTTGGATCGTTCAAACTACTGAACGTTTTTACCTTGTTTGCTTTACACCTCCTGCTACAAGTTTAAATTCATGTGGTATTTCTGAGTTGTACTGTGAACATAAGAACGGAAAAGTTTCAGTATTTCTTTGGTAACAATAAAAGCGGGAAATTTGAACTACATGACCATCACCTTTCTTTAGAAGATTTCTCAAACCTAATTTGGAAACTAGCAAAAATAAGGATAGTAATGTCTGGGATGAAACTTTGCCATGGAAATTAATGACATTTCTAATTCCTACTCAATTCAAAGCTTTTTATTTCTAATCTATATTTTACAAAACAAAAGTCACTAAATGAATGTTTTGGGTTTTGATTCTAAAATAGCTGTTATCAGTAATGTTGAACATGTGTTTTAAGGAATCTGTGGTTCTTAGAGGTCTCAGCCTGAGCTTATGCTACAACTAGGTACAAACTTTCCTAACCTTATTTTTTTACTGTGTCTTGGGAAGGAGCTCAAATGTTCAATTGCCTTTAGTCTCTTAACACAAAGCTGGGCAGGTCTGAAATGTCCTGTAGGTATAAAGGTGATTGAGATGGTTAAGGGTCAGCAGGAGAAAGGAAGACTGAGGGGAAGAAGATCCAGAATAAAACAATTTGGGGCCATTTACTAGAGAAATGTAGAGAAATGTTGTGTTTTGTTTTTTTTTAAGAAGTCAGGACAGATCACAATGAGATTTTTATTGTGGAACTCTGGATAATAAAATCACTAGAATGAAAGGTTTGCATTCAGTTATATGGAAGCTAAAAAAACAAAACAAAGCAAAGTGATACTTTGCGAATTAACACTGTGGGAGTATTGCCTATCTTTGAGGAAGTATCTACGAAAAAACCTAAGAAATCCTGGCAGGGCTATCACTGCCACACAGGACAAGGATTCCTTTTGTTGAGAATGTGAAGGACTGGCTGAAATAGTTTTGTCAGTGCTCAATGATGGTGTGTTTTAGCAGTTGCTTAAGAAAGTCATTGGACACATTTGGGAGTATGGACTAGAGTAATTGAGAGTTTAGGGAATGCAAGGTAAATCAGGTATTGGAGAAATATGGTAAGCTTAAAAACAAGTAAGATAAATACAAACTGAAGGAGAGAAAGATTAATGGTCAAGTATATTATGCTGCTGAGTTTCTTTTTGGTGGCATCAAGAAGAGGATCAGTCAGTATTAATGTGCTGAAATCCAAAAGGCTGGCAGTGTTTCCTATGAAGGTTTATAGGAGAAAGACTGTGAATTTATTTGGGAACTAGACTACTTAATGAACTCCCCCCCCCACCAATAATTATCAGTGTAGATGTTTGGCACTAAAACATTTTTCTGCAATACCTGGAATAAGAAAGGTACCTCTCCTACATTGTAGAGGGAGCAGAGCGTGATGGATAATGGAAAGGAAGAGACTCTGAAGCTAGAATCCACTTGGCTCCAACTCCTAGTTCTATCTTTAACCATCTGAGGAAACTTGAGCAAGTCATGTCACTCTGTGCCTCAGGTTCCTCAACTGTAAAATGGGGATAATAATGCTACTTACCTCTAAACAGCTGTGAGGAATAAATTTAATATCACTTAGAAAAATATTGGGTATGTATTAAGTAATATATACTGTTATTATTACTACTATTGTTAAGAAATAAGATCTGAAAGAGGTATGCTGATGGATAAATGATACAGAGAATAAGAGATTGATAAATGACAATATCTTAATAAAAATGAAAGATCTCTGAAGACTAATGTTTGGAGGATACCTTAATGCATCAGAGAAAATTGACAGGTGAGAATATTACAAGGCATAGTATAAATAAGAGGGCAAGGTACTGTCTTGGAAGCCATTGGGAAAAACAAACAATTAAAAGTCAAGTTTTAATAAAATTAGTTCAAGAACCAAAGGAACTGCCTGCATTGATAGGATGAAGAGGAAAGAAGAAAGAATATACAGTTTTCTTCCTCTAAAACAGTGGTTCTCAATCTTCCTGATGCCGCGACCCTTTAATACAGTTCCTCATGTTGTGGTGACCCCCAACCATAAAATTATTTTCATTGCTACTTCATAACTGTAATTTTGCTACTGTTATGAATTGTAATGTAAATATCTGATATGCAGGATGTATTTTCATTGTTACAAATTGAACATAATTAAAGCATAGTGATTAATCACAAAAACAATATGTAATTATATATGTGTTTTCCGATGGTCTTAGGCGACCCCTGTGAAAGGGTGGTTCGACCCCCAAAGGGGTCGTGACCCACAGGTTAAGAACCACTGCTCTAAAATATTAGCTCATTGAGAGCAAGGACTTTAAAAAAAGTATCTTTATTGTTGAAAGTATTACAGACGTCCCCTTTTTCCCCCATTGACACCCTTCACCACACTAATCTCTGTGTCCATGGGCTATGCATATACTATGCATCTACTAGTAAGTTCCTCAGTTAATCTCTCCCCAACCTCCAACCCCAAGGACTGTATCTTCTTCTTTGACTTCTCAGTGCCCAATCCAATGCTTAGCATATAATGGACACTTACTAACTATTTAATGAATTTATGAATGCGTGAATCTAATTAACGGATTAATTAATGCAATGAATTAGGGAATTAAGTTTATTAACAAATAACTTTTTATGAGCATTCAGAGGAAGTTGGTCATGTATGAAATTTGATTTAAGTTTAAAGGAATATCAAAAAGTAAAATTTATTTTCAGGAAACAGAATTATAAAATTCAATAGTCAAGTTAAAGGATTAATTGGAGAGAATTTCTCAGATAAAATTGTGCAAGAAATAATGAGAACATGTTTTCTGCTTAAAATTCTATTAAATATAGAGGTGGTAAGGATTTAGTAGCGAAGGGGTTGATAGATCAAAGTGTCATCTATGGGAAAAGGCAGAATTTATAAGTGAGGATGTTACTCACCTCTAAAGTTTATAGAGAATTGACTATTTCATTGAAATCATTTTAGAGGTCCCCGGGGTGTTTCCTCAAATGGGGAAGGATAAATGTATGTGAAACAGTAAAACATAGTTCAATTGCTTTGTTTCATAAATTAAAGGCCCTGGATGTGTTCAAACCCAAGGTTTAAAATACGTGTGGAATTGTTATGGCGACAACTAGGAGTAGGGGTTAGAGGTAAGAAACAAATCCTTAAACTACCTCTATTAGAAAAGAGAATCACAGATAACTTCAAGAAAAGTAGTAATGTTATTAGATGAGTTAGTCACTTTTCAGTAAGAAAATATGTTAAAGAACATAAAGTGTTTTTTTGTTTGTTTGTTTTTGATAACATCCATTCAGATTATCATTGATTTGGGCAACATGCTTTGCAAGAGCATTGAACACAAATGGCAACTGGTGTTGCTAGTGAATTAGAAAATTAGAAAAGTCACAAGGAGAGTCACCACCAAGCTTTCAGCTGTATGTATGGCCTATGGATACTCCAGGCAAAGTTAACTGCAGATTTTAAGAGCCATGTAGCATGCTGGTTCTAGTGGTGATCAACTGTTAAAATTTAAAAATTAATGGAAGCTTTTTCAGTGTTATACTTTTCCTTATATTTTCTTAACTCTTTGATGTCAACCACCCCTTACCTACTTGCAACTGACATTAGAGGACAAAAAAAGACTAAACAATACATGGTAAGCTGCATACACTCTTTAATTCATTTGACAGGTATTTAGAGTGTCTACTCCATGCCAGACAAAGGCTAACACAGAACACAGTGCATGCTGCCACTGTTCTCTGAGCCTAGTCTAGCAGTGATCTTAAAGTTTTCCTGTGCTCAAAAATTTTCTAAAAATATTAAAAATGCAGATGCCCAGATATGACTCTGAGATGGTTTCTGTTAGGTGATGTTGGGGGTAGAGAGGAAGGTGGTGGCAGCCTGGAATTTCTATTTATTCATACGGTGATGGTGATGCATGTGGCTTGAGGAACACACTGAGACTCATTGGGCTAGTGGAAGATAGAGGATTATTGCTCTGCTGGAGAAAGGCAGGAAGTGGGTAGGAGTACAGAGCAGAGATGTCTTCCTGGGGGTGGAGTTGACTATAGAAG
The DNA here is from genome assembly GCF_000412655.1 of Myotis brandtii. Classification (NCBI taxonomy): domain Eukaryota; kingdom Metazoa; phylum Chordata; class Mammalia; order Chiroptera; family Vespertilionidae; genus Myotis; species Myotis brandtii. Next base: position 47,886 of record NW_005370593.1, on the reverse strand, counting down.
GATTGATTCCCCCAGCAAGAGGCATCAACTTGGACCAGTGATGGATGGGAAGGGCTTGGACAGGATGAAAGGGTTTGGAAGGAGGGACTGACGGGAGGGAAGGGTGGCAGAATAATCCAGACAGAAGGAAAAAAAAGGTGGGAAGACTGACAACTTGTGCCTTCACTATAGTTGGTAGGCTTCTCTCACATTTAACATTGTACAAAAGTTCAGCAATCAGGTACTAAACAGATTCCACTTACAGGATGAGGCTTGTTCCCAACTGGAGAAGCTTGTGGTTGGGGACAGGTACATAACCATGTGGTTTAAACGATTAACATTTATGAAAGACTTGTTGGTTACAAAAATACACATGTAAGTTATGAGACAATAAAATATATACCACTTACTTCACCACCCAATATTAAGGGCCCAAACCTTGGCAGTACTGTTGAAGTTGCCTGGATTTTCCATCATCCCATCCCCTACTGAGATCTCCTGATTTTTTTTTTTTGGTTTATTGTTCCCTGTTGTTAATTTTTTTAAACTCTAAATAAATAATTTGGGGCAGCTTCTTTGGGATTTCCTGCATTAACATCACACCATCGTGAATCGCAGTTTGGTTTTTGTTTCCCTTGTCTTGTTTCTGAGTTTAAATGGGATTATTCTGATACTTAACTACTAAGATTTGCTGTAGTTTTTCATTGATATTTTTCATTTAGTGAAGGAAGTCTCCTTTTAGTTTGAGTGGGCTAAAATGAGTTTTGTTTGTTAATTGTGAATTTGCATAGAATTTGATCAAGTGGTTTTTCTGCATGTATTTATGGTATTATCTAATTTGTAACCTTTAATCTATTAATGTGGTAAATTGCATTTAAAGATTTCTCTAGTATTGTAGTTTTGGTGTAAAATCAACATGGCCATGAGATTTTTCTCTTTTAAACATTGCAGGTTTCAATTTCCTAAAATTTTGTTGTAGTGATTTTTTTAAACTTTATTTTTATTGCTGACACTATCATAGATGTCCCCATTCCCCCTCCCTTTGCCCACCTCTACCCAAGGTCTGCCCCCTTCTCCCCCTGGCCATCACTCACTCACTGTTGTCCCTGTCTATGGGTAATACATATATGTTCTTTGGCTAATTTTGTCATTTTGTCATCTGTTGGGATTTTATAAAAGTGACACCTTTTTAAAGCGTTTATTAATGGTCATATTCTTCTCACTTGGGTGAATCTCTCATGTCCTTAATATATAAAAACATGAATTAAATAATTTTATCAATGGGGTTGGGCCATGTAGGTTAACTTTTATTAAAAACTCTGACAGTTCACAAGTTCTGTACACTAATTTCACATGAAAGTTGTAAGATTGTTAAATCTATTAAATATTAAGTACACAGTGATTTAAAATACAGCAGTTATTAGGATTTGTTCATATTGTTGTTCAGAACTTATGTATTCATCAGTGAAAAGAGACACTAACTGGGAAATAGATATAGTCTTGCTTTATAGGTTAGGGAATTCCCTCTCCGTGGGCCTGTGCTTTGCCCATGTCCAAATGCCTTCTCAGATCCCACCATTAACCAGTGATCTCACCCCCTCTCTTTGCTCAGTCCCTTGGCTGGTTTCCTTTCCTCTGGGTTGCCTCTGTCACATTTCTTTCAGGTTCTTCCTCAAAACATTCCATGCTGCAGAAAGGACAATAGTTTGCCTCTGCTCCTTTACAAAATGTGTTCCCGCTCTTTGCATTTTATAGGTTTTGGCACTTATTGCCTTAGAAACTTGGCAGGTGCTGACCACAGAAACAAACATGGCAAAGTTAGAAAGCTTCCTGAGTTCTCATCCTGTTGGTTTCTAGTTCTTTATTCTTTTCACAGAAGAAAATGGAAAATCCGGCGCTTTCTTACTGAGGATGTGGCTCATCTCCCTAAATCCTTACTCCACAAATACAAGCAGTTTTCTGGATCCACTAAAATATATCTCCTTCTCCTTCTTCCCGGTAGATCCAAATTCTCAAAGCAATAAATAGGCAATTTGTGTTCCTAAGAGTCATCCTAAGTGATGCTTAGGTTTACAAGTTTCTTCCCAGACCAAGAAATATCTGGCCTGGATCTTTGTTCACTTATCAATTAAAATGGGTACTACCTGTGATGGTAGCAGAGAAATAGGTAAAAAAGAGTGTTATTCTTTTTTAGTAAAAGGTTGGGGACAACAACTAAAATAATTGAAAAATGAGCAGAAGTAAGAAAAACAAAACAAAGAGAAGGATAATTAATCATTTGGTCGTATATACTTATAAAATGCATATTACATCTGTCTAACCAGGAAATGTTTGTGGGATCTAGGTGGAAATTTTTTTTCCAATTAACAATACAAGTTAAACCCCATTAGAGGAAACCTATAGAGATTTTTCCATTCTTCTCAGATACTAGAGTTTTGTTCTGTTAAATATTGCTGCTTAAATAAGGTGTTATGAATGAGCTAATAACATTTATAAATATGTCCATTTTTATGATAAAAAATATTTTGAGCAGAATGAGATGTTTCAAAGAAATTATTTGGAATTATGATTTTTGTGATACATTTTCTTTCGAGTAGTGGAGGGGGGTTGGATTAATATCTGCATTAAGATTTTTTCATCTGATTCCATACCCTATAATTGAGTTCTCTGAATTTCTAGTCACTATATTTTCACAGCTAAACTGGTCAGTGTTGGATCCTCAATAAATATTTGGAATGAAAGAATGAGTTGAATAAGCCATGTCACTTCTTAAAGATATTGTGTCTATAAGGCAATGTCATTCTTGTCTGTATGGTGAATTATTTTAGAGAGAATGCCTTCTCAACAAGAAAAGTTGGTCATATTCACATGTTATGAAATACCATGCCAGAAAAGCCTTCTTCATGTGTGTTCTCATTAAAATGGAAAGTGGTTAATCCTCATCCTCCATGTGCTCTTTTATGTACTGGCAATCTCTGTATTAATCACTTTGAGTCTTATTCCAAATAACCCCAGCCCCATTAAGTATATTTCATAACATTTTTCTTCAGCCCTTTGTAACCTGGGGAAAAGCACAATGGGAAGCAGGGCCAGGATTGTTTGCCTCTGTTCTAGAGCTAACGGGCAGGTCACTGCAGCTGAGGGCCCAGTTCTTCATTGAAAACTCATTGATTGGGCCACACAATCTATAGGGTACTTCCCATTTTTGGATTCCGTGAATCTAAACAAACGGATATCATTTATCAACTTATCTCTTTCTTTTCTAATGATGAAACTCTAGTAACAAGGGAAATGGAGACATCATTATGAAATTGATGTTCAGAGACTTATGGGCCCAACAAATGTAAATATTACTTGAGAGTTTATCCAAAAACCATTGCAGTCATTTCCTGAATTAAAGAATTTCCTTTTTTATCACTGCCTTTAGGGCACCTACTCTTCAATTTGTAACCATAAGTAGATCTTCTGCATCATTTTTATACTCACAGGGATTGGGAAAGTGAAGTATGTTCATGAGCTTGTGAAGAAACGTGTTAATGAAGAAACCTATTTCAGTAGCCAAATATGTTAATATTTTTGGGAAAGTGAAGTATGTTCATGAGCTTGTGAAGAAACATGTGTTAATGAAGAAACCTATTTCAGTAGCCTATTTCAACACACAATTTAAAAATGCCCATGTGATTTTGGTCCACTTGGTTTTTACCGATTATGGCAGGTTTAAAATCCAGCACAGTTATATCAATTGTATATAACCAGAAAATTTGGAGGTATAGAAGGTACATTCTTAGTTTGCAGGAGTGGAAATGGGTGTGTAAATAAAGTCGAATATCCAGAACAATTGTTCATCCTTTGAAACTAAGGATTTTAATTACTTTTTGTTTGAACAAATAATATATGAATTACTAATTTGGCCAATAAGAGAATACAATCATTAATTTTCAAAGATATTTCAAAAATAAATTTTAGACTAGGATTTTTAAAACTCCTTGAACTAAGACTGATCTATTTTATTCACAGTTTCATGGATAAGCAACAGATCATACCATCTGTCTTTACTATGCCTCCCTAATGGTGTAGAATGTGTACTTTTGTCACTTTTAATTTAGGATGTTTTTTTTTTTCCACACTTGACATAGAAGTGCTACTGTTTGCTAAGTAGTCTCTATGTGTAACTTTTTTTTTCTGGTATAGCAATTATAATTGATAAAATAGTAATGGAAGTATGTTCATTTCATGACATTTCTTTAACGGCCAATCGTTTCTTTAAGGATTTGTTTTACCTTTTCTTTAAATGAAATACGTTTTTACAGTTGATTGTCCTGTGGAATCTCCTTAAAATATGTTAATAATATACTTTATTATTTAGTCTTTTACAGACTTAGAACCACACAACAGCTTAGCAGGCAGGCATGAGCCACCCTTAGGGCAATATAGGGCTTGCCAGTGTAAGTGAAGATGTTAAGAGAGTGAATGAAGGGGAAGATGATTGGCCTTTGAACCATTTGATTGTTTTACTTTCCCTTGATATAAAATAAATACATGAATGCATAAATTAACAATAAGTAAAATAAATTAAGCATGATATAGGCTTAAAGGTCCTTGGTATTTCTATCGAATCTGAGATTGCTTTGAAGTTAATTGCACTTTGTGGTAGGATCTTCATTCTTATTTTATAATTACATTCTGTGATTTGGAATGTTTATGCCATTTGTAAAAAAAAAAAGGTACAAAGAACTTTATAACAAGTGAAAAGGGGATTGTAATTATTATCTTATCCTAGTAAGTTCAGAAAAGAGTTTTTGAATCAATGCCAAATTTTGCTTGTATTTATTATTATTCAATGTCTTCATTTTCTAACACACTAAATATATAAATAGAACCCATGTAAATTAATCTCATTTTGTACATCCCCTTTTTACACAGCATCTCTCCCTTCCTGAAATTCTTGTAGAGGAAGCACCCTGACAATTTGGAACTTGTGCTATAAGAAGCCTTGAGAAATTCATGCAGGGCGGCCTTTCACTAAAGCCTTCTCAGCACATGGGTATTTATTCTCCTCTTACAGATGTCCAGAGAAGTTAAAATCATAGTGGGGTCAGTCTGTGCTCACTGTTAAGATGAGCATTTTTATCTGGACCAAATCCCCCTATTTGAGTTCCCTTGTTGTCCTCCTTTCTTCTCAGTGCATACTGGCATCAAGGCTCAATACCAGGTTCCCAGGGAGTTTAGAGTGCAGATACATTTCCCCTCAAGGAAAACCCAGTTTTCAGTCTCTCTTGTGTAATAATATTTTATGTGTTGAAGACTAATTAGGTCATCCATTTGTAATTAGGCCACTTTGTCTTCTAGACTAAATAATGCAAATATTAGCTTCATTATAGATCTATTGGTAATCCTTTAAACATTTGGCTTAAATAACCTCTTTTGATCCTCTCCAAGTTCTCCAGCAACCTCTCAAACTGAGCCACCAGTTGTACCCAGCCATATGTTCCCTTGAATTTAGATGTTATTTTCTAAAGTTAAACACAAATTTATGAACTATTTCAAATAAAAAATACCTGAAATTGAACCCCTTACTAGGAGTTATATGTAGTTAATATCAGTGATAAATTTGGGGTTTTTTGTATCTCTCTGTAGCTAGACCTACATTTTTAGAGGAAAGTAACTATAAATTTGTAGTCCCTTTTTGTCATTTGATACCCATGATAATAATTTAGAAATATACCTCTGTAGCCCTGGTGCATGTATGTATACACATACACATGTGCATGTAAATTATTCTGTCGATATTTTTTAAATGCCAATTTGGTCCTGAATAAGTTAAAACCTCTGGCTTAGTTGGTAAGGCAAAATGTCAAAAAAGCCACAGAAAACTGTGTTATATGTCATTAGACGAGTGAACAGGGAATGGAATATTTGAGCTGAGACTTGCAGGATCACACAGAGAAAGTGAGGAAGGCATGTTAAGAGCTAGCTTTTTAGGAAAATTGTGATTAGTTGCAAGTGTTGGGATCCAAGTTGGTTGCAAGTGTTGGTTGATTGTTGAAGAGCTGGCCTACGGAGATGAAACCACAGGAAAGAAGCAGCCATTAAAGACTTTTAAATGGTTTGCATCTTGGATTAAACTGTAAGTGATGTGGCAATTGATTGGAAGCTGGTGAGAAAGGAAGGAGACCGGGAAACTGATAAGGAGCTTACCATGGAAGTTCCTGTGACATGATGAAGACCTTGGAGAAGGCAATGGAAATGGAAATGAATAGGAGACACAGATCCTAAAGGCTTAGTTATCAGTTTGACAGGGGCTGGTACCTGTAACATCTCAAGCTTGGGTTTCTAGGCACAGAAGTAAGTGAAGCAGGCGATGGTAGTGAGGGAATAAGATAAAGATGACCTTGATATTTGGTTTCCTGTGGACTTGTAGGAAGAGACTATAGTTTTGGTCTGGAGCTTAGGAGAGAACTTAGAGATGGAAATGGAGCTTGGCGGCTGACATTGTCAAGAGGCCACATGAAATGGGAAGATGAGGGCACAAATGGAACTCTCAAGGAATAACTTCATCAAGGAAGGGTGCTGAGAGGGATGGGAAGTCAGGCAGCAATTCAAGCAACTAAAGTCTGAAGGAACAGAGCCTCAGGAGCCAAGGAAACGTGGCCTTGAAGGAAAGGACAGTGTAGAGTGGATGCCTCCTGCCACAGCAGACTGACAGTGACAAGTAAGATGAGGGGAGAACTTAATTAGAGCAGTTTCACTCAAGTGTCATTGTCAAAAGCCAGATGACAGTGGCTTTAGGAGCAAATAAGGACAGGGAAATAACTGTTTACTGATAACTACTTTGCTGCAGGTATTTTATTAAGTATATTTTGTTGTTTAATTCTCATTTTAATTCTGTGAAGGATGTATTTTGCAGATGAGAAATTGAACCTTAAATAAATATTTTTCTAGTAAGTTAGGGTGCCAAAGTTTAATTGCTAGTTCACTATTACTCTTAAATTAGTTGGTCTATGAATGTGATAATAGTTTTGATCATTATTTTCTCAATGGATAAATAAGATATGGCTCCAAAAGACCAGTTTTTATATACTAGTATATTTTATAAAATAAGACGGATAGCCCTCTTATCTGTATTCTATGTGGTATTAATACCATTGTAATTAACTTAGTTATTAATAGCAGGAAAGGAACAAAGGAAAGGCCAAATATTATGGGCATGTTATTTGGGCAGCTTCACCAAGACACTACAACTTTACAATCCCCAGGGGTTCAACAAAGAGGAGATGCATGCCCAGTAAAGTTGGGGTGACATAGGGAAGGTGCTTGCTGTCAGTCACACTTGAGAACAAAGGTTATTGGCCAGAATGGGTGTAGCCACTACAGGGGAGTGAAATTTAGGATACTTAATGCTCTTTGTGCTCTTGGTTCCTCTTGCTGCCCTTGTTGCTTGGGGTGTGCTCCCTTGCATTTGTCCACATGGCCATGTGGACCCCTCACACACAATGGACTGCCCTCTTGCTGCCCTTGTTGCTTGGGGTGTGCTCCCTTGCCCTCACACACAATGGACTGCAAGAAGCCTGATACTGACAGGACCCTTCTCCAACATGGAAAGGAAACTTGGACAGTGGCTTTGCTTCTAGCTTTACTGAAACCCCAGCTACACTTCTTCTATGACTGGACAAAGGGAAACAGGACTTTGGAAACTCACGAATTGAACTCTGTGTAAATAAAAATCACTTGTTCTCCCCTGTGAGTCTGAGAAAATTCTTTGTCTCGAGATATAGTAAGGATTTCACCCCCAGCAGCACCCAGTGGGGAAAAGGACCCCCCACTTTGTCCAATAACAGTATCATAAAAATCCCCACCCCAGTGTTATTCATGTCATCATTATAACATGCAAACTTGATTACTATGAAGGGATTCAGGTACTAGATAAAACAGGATTTAGGTACTAGATAAAACATGTAATGAAATATTTTACATGAGAGAGATTAGTGAAGTCCACCCCTTTGTAAATATGTGTTACCAAGTCATTAGGACCAGTCAGAATTTAGCAGTGTCCTGATCATAGTCCTAAGGCTATAAAAGAGTCTTGGTTAAGCTGGTTCTCGTAACTTGGCAACTAAACTATAATGATTGTTATATAATAAATGTGTAATAATAAAATAATTCATTATAAATGGTATAAAATTATGCCCATAATAGTAAATAATATAAGCTAATAGGATGCTCATTGCAAAAATATCCACGGTTTGCAGAGAAGGTGACAAGGCCTGGATATTTTCTATGCAAATAGAGAAGTGGAAACTCGCAAGAATGTAGTTCCTGTCATACGTGGTTTTCTCCTAGAGGTTTCCAAGTTTTAAAGCTGCTTCTTGGTGACATAATATGGTGTTCAAGGGAAAAGAGAAGTCATGGAAATTCTGGGTTTGGGCTTCTGGTCAATTTGAGAAAGTTTGTTGGATTCATGTGGGACTTCAAAAATTGTGGGAAACAAGTAGTGTATTAGGTAATGGCATTACAGATCATTACAGAAATGTCTAAATTCAAGCAGAAAAATAAACAAGTTGCTTCTGGGGGCCTAGCACTTACATACTGAGGTTTTCTTTGTCTGAAAATAAGGGGAAATCCTTTCTTTTGGAAATTCATGTGTAATGTTAAATTGCATTCTACCTATAAAATGCAAATTGAGTGTTTGAAATGTGACAAGTGATATTTTTCAAGACATCAAATCATTTAGGAGTTTTTAGCTGTTTTTCTTCTTTTGGTTTAGGATGGACGCTTGAACTCTTTTCTTTTCTGATGAGATTCTAGTCATGTTTTAGTTTGTATCATAGCAAAGAGGTTTTAAATGACCTCTTTATGAATGCAGTTGCTACTGCTTCCATTCTCATTTCCCTTGATCTCAGCATGGCTTTTGACACTGTCAACTGTGCTATCATTTCAGAGTGCTTGAGGGAATTTCCATCCTTAAACACTCAATTTTACATTAAAATAACACTTGAAATGCACAGTTTTGTAGGCAAATATTTCAAGAATACTAAAAATTCTATTTACTTAAAACAATAGCATATAGAAGTCTGGTTATTTTAATTTATCTTTGGGTACCTTCTCCATTTTATCCAGCTATCAGAGGCTGGTTTATTTGTGTGTGTGTGTGTGTGTGTGTGTGTGTGTGATTGTGTGATTGATTTCAGAGAGAGGAGAGGGAGGGAGAGAGAGATAGAAACATCAGTGATAAGAATCACCCATCACTGCCTCCAGCATGCCCCCTACTGGGGGTCAAGCCTGCAACAGGGCAAGTGCCCTGACTGGAATCAATCTTGACCTCCTGGTTCATGGGTCACCACTCAATCACTGCAGGGCCCCCAGAGACTGTTTTTAACATATTTTGTCTCAGGTCTGTTTCATTATTAGTGAAAATAGGTGACTGTATGTGAAATAGGCACCTTCTGTCCTGTTGAAGTGAGTAGCATGATGAACCAGTGGAGTTGTGTTTTGAACTAGAATGTACCTAGCACTATTTGGCTGTAGTCTTGTTGGCCTGAAATTAGTTATTTCTGTACTTAACACCTTGTTACTACATGAGTCTGTTAGATCTTAATATGAATGATATAATATCTGAGCTATCTGATCTTTCTCCTAGTGATTATGCTTAAGGACTGACTCTTTTTCTTGGGATGTGCTGGTTAAGGACAGGTATTCACAGCTAAATTCTGGCTTTGAGCTCTAGGACACCCCAATCTTTAATTTCAGTGTTATAATGTAAATAGAACTCTTATTCCAGGATTGCTAGTTACGAAGCTGGTGCCAGCCTCTGTACCTTAAAGTGACTTTTCCTAGCGCATCATGTTAAGCATATTATTAAGACATGCAGCCCTGACTGGTTTGGCTCAGTGGATAGAGCGTCGGCCTGCAGACTCAAGGGTCCCAGGTTCGATTCCGGTCAAGGGCATGTACCTTGGTTGCAGGCACATACCCACTAGGGAGTGTGCAGGAGGCAGCTGATCGATGTTTCTAACTCTCTATCCTTCTCCCTTCCTCTCTGTAAAAAATCAATAAAATATATTTTAAAAAAAGACATGCAACTATCATTTTGTTACTGCAAAATTAAATTTCTCTGCCACTCATGGGAGCCAGGTGGAGGTTCTTGGGTTGCTGCTGAAATAAGTATTTTCAGAAGCCCCATGGGAAGATGGGATGTGGAAGAAGGCTTTATTCTTATGAAGTTATATTCCTTGGGTTCCAACTTTTCCTGTCCCTTAAGCCAGTCCTGAAAGAGGTGCAGCCAGGGGTTCAGTAAGGCCAGAAACAAGGCCAGTGTCCAGAGCTTCCGTTCCATGTTGCAGCTGCTGTGGGTCAGTATTCTAGCTAATTAAAGTCCATTAGTCCATGCGTAGAGGCCCAAATGGCCATTAGCCACGGGGGGGGGGGGCACAGGGGAGCATGCCCCTGCACCAGGAGTCACAGGAGCCTGGTGCCCTGCAGCCAAGAGAGAATGGCTCCTTTGTCTAGAAGTTGATATATTTAGATTTTATGCTCTTGCAGTAGCCACGCCCATGCCGTGGAGCCTGGTGCCCTGCAGCCAAGAGAGAATGGCTCCTCTAGAAGCTGATATATTTAGATTTTATGCTCTTGCAGTGGCCACGCCCATCCCGGACACTGATTTGTTCCCAGGTGTGACTGGCAGATAGGTAGGCACCTTTTCCATGTCACTCAGACCTTTACTGGGCATGCGTCTAAACTGCCTTTGTCCAGTGTTTTTCCCCATCAATCAGCAGGGAACAGACTTGGAGAATTTTAAATGCCCTTTTTTTTTTTTTGGCAAAGCTGTGTAAATGGCATGCCGATATCTAGTCTTCCTTTCCTCCTTTTCTGTTAAATAATAATCAAGTTATTACAATGGCATCAATTTGACAGATATAACTACACTTCCCATTTATCCCTGTCTAGTGTAGAAGTTTGGGCATTGCTTAAAATTGCCTCTGGACTTGACAGCTATTCTACCCACCTGGCTATTTTTCCAAGAACCCTTTTATAAGCTCCTGAAATCCTGGAAGTTATGAGGATGTGCAAAAGTAAGGAAATTGTACTGCCACTCTGGTCTCTGGCATCCTATTTTTAAGTCCTTTCAGCAAACTGAGAGTTGTAGAGTTCAGTGAGGTAGGGGTCCTGAGTAGATTTCCTGATTTAATTTTGAAATGTATTTCTTCTTGGTCACTATACTTTTTTTGGAGCCCATTACTACATGTTTCAGTTAGATATCTATACATTTTCAATAATAGTAAATACTTTATTAAAATAATATACATTCAATGCATTTCACCATAAAGTTTATTAACAATAAATTCTGTATACAAATTGTATATTTCTTTGTCATAGACAAGTTCAATATTTTATAAAGAAATAAGTTTAAAAATCTTAGCAGCTTTTTGAGATTCTGATTATGAAAAGCAAATGTGATTATCTCGGATTCAGGTCATTGATTACAAACATAGCAGTCTGAATTTTTTAGAGGGAAAAAAAATGGAGCTGAGTAGTTTTCCTTTAGACTCTCTTGGCTTTCTGAAGAAGAAGGGAAGGAAAAGACCAAAAGAAACTTAATAAAATATTAGCATTGGAACGGGGCAGGGTTAAGTCATTTTAAAATGAATGAACACAAGCAGTTCCAGCAGCAAATGCTCCATTTAGAAGAATCCATTGGTAACCCCATTGCCTTTGACTCTGAATGCAACAGGAGGGCACTTTTCCAGTGAAATGGACCTGATATAACTGAAATGGATCCAACAAGGTTTTCCACTGGACACTATGATGTCTTATGAAGTAAAGACAGCACAAATTGACATGGTGTAAGTAGACCTAAAGCTGTGACCGTTCATGTGCAATAACTACCTTTTTTAAAGGAAAAGTTCCTTGACTCTGGGAAAAAAAAAGCAACCTCACGTGCATGCCTTTTTTAAAGGAAAAGTTCCTTGACTCTGGGAAAAAAGCAACCTCACGTGCATGGGAACTTGCCTGTAAAATCTTTAACACGGTGATGTTTACCCTTGGTCACATAGCAGACCTGAGAATTGAACCAAAGTCAGCCTTATTTTCGAGGTCTCTGCTGCGTAACTTACTTCCTCCACTGGCACCAGTCACACAACTTGTTGTATCTCAGATACTTCTTGATGTGAGGGCCCTTGTTTCTGCAGACATAGTGGCAATGCCCTCTGCTCTTGGGTTTTGCACTTCCTATACCTGTTACACAGACGACGGGAACAAGTTACAAACACTGCTTTTGCCTTTAGTGGAAGGAGGCACTTTCAATTCATTCTTTATAATTCATTGTAATATGTCCCCAAAGAAGCAGGCTTAATGACATAGAAATAATTTTTCTTCATGATCATTGATTAAACACTGAGATAAATAAAGGTCAAAACTTCTTAGCTTTTTCTGGCCTTTGACAAATTTAAGAAGGTAAGAAAGCCTAATGTAATCAATGCAAAAATAGAGAAAATTGTTAAATTTGACAAAGAATTATTTGCTAGAAGAATTCAAGAGAAAATTCAACTGTGTGGATGCTAGAGTAACACTTTATATATAAATGTAGACTGAAATAAGAAATAAATTAGTATGAGGACATTAAGTAGTAAAAATGAATGTTTTTATTGACTAAGGGTAATTAGTTGGACTACAATAGTGAAAATCTCAAGGCATCTAAGATATTTAAGAATTAAATGTGACTTTGACAGAGCCTCTGGCAACATCTGAGTAATTTTCAAACAAAACTGAAGCATTTTATTACTGAAGAAATTGTGCTTGATTCACTATTAATCTAGATTATTATTTCTTTTCTTAAAGCAAGTGATCCACCAGTATTTGCAATGTCTGTCATATTTTATGTATGTACGTATGTATGTATGCATTTATTTATTAAATGTGTTTTTATTGATTTTTAGAGAGAAAGGAAGGGAGAGGGATAGAGAGGGAAAATATCGATGATAGAGAAACATCTTATCGATTGACTGCCTCCTTCATGCCCCCTACGGGGGATCGAGCCTGCATGTGCCCTGACCTGGAATTGAACCAGTGACCTCTTAGTTCCTGGGTTGATGTTCAACCACTGAGCCACACTGGCTGAGCTGTCTGTCATATTTTAAGAAGGCATTATAATTGGTCCTATTTTAAATGTTACAGATTTAAAAGTCAACATATGAGTGAGTACAAATGCATATATGTAAACATCAACCAGTTTTTCTGCTATTTGAAACTTTAGCTAAAATAAAATTTGGTGGGAAATTGTAACAATAATGAGAAAAGCCTATCCATACTATAGGTATAGTAAAAATTAAGCCAGAATTTATAACACTGTCAATAAGTTATAGAGTTAATTTAAATGTAACATATAAAGAATGATCAAATATTTGTCATATAATGTTATAACATGAACTCAAGGTTTGGAAATATCTTAATTGAAATTTAAATATGGAAGTCTGCTGTGAACTAGTGTAATGATTCTCAATAGGTTGCAGAGAGAAAAGGGAGGGGTACAAATCTGTGAATAGAATCCTCTAGCAGTGGTTCTCAACCTTCTGGCCCTTTAAATACAGTTCCTCATGTTGTGACCCAACCATAAAATTATTTTCATTGCTTCTTCATAACTGTAATGTTGCTACTGTTATGAATCGTAATGTAAATATCTGATATGCAGGATGGTCTTAGGCGACTCCTGTGAAAGGGTCGTTCGACCGCCAAAGGGGTCGCGACCCACAGGTTGAGAACCGCTGCAGGTGCAGAGGGCTTTTTAAATATATATATATATGAGCCCCTCTGCTTCTCCAACAGTTCAGACTTGGTGGAACCAATCTTTCATCCTGCTCTTGGGAAATTGGACATAACCCATCATTTTTCTTGATGGGAGTTTATCATATCTCTAGGGTTTTGGTAAACCACGAATGAGACTGACCACATTCGAATCATCTTTTTCTCATCAGGGCTGACCACATGGCATCAAATGTAATAGTCATATAGTAATTATTTCTTAAATACATATAAAGCTCTATTGAGAGACCATGAGTAAAATTGTTTCAAAGGATTAGGTTAATTCATCTTTGGGGTAAGAAAGCAGAGTTGAAAGAATAATTTGTGTAGCCAATTGAGAATGGAAAGAAAGTTCATTCATGCACCAACAGCATGTTCAGTTCGCTCTGCTTCCATTCTGCTTTCTCCTTGGGCCAGAGAGATACAAAGCATCTGTATGTTTATGCATAAACTAGAGGCCCAGTGCACGAAATTTGTGCACTGGGATGGTTCCTAGCGGCTGCCGGCTGGGGCCTCCTTCCCTTCCTCCTGCTGCCCCGCCCCACCCCCCTTCAAACTCCAGGACTAACTCTCAGTCGAGGGGACAATTTGCATACTGTGCTTTTATTATATAGGAGGGTACAGAGTTACAGGAATTTACCCATCAATTTAAAATCTAAGGAATAATAAGGTGGCTAAGGAAGAGGGAATAAAACAGAATTTCATTGATCTTATTGCACATGCTGCAAATTTAAATCAAAATGCTAATTTGAATGTGTTGAAATGTATCTGAAGTTCTGTGGTTAGGCATCAAAACTAGGGTATTTTATCTACAGGGTTATGTGCTATTTGACACAAGATAAAACCTGATTTAAGTCTGCTGGACAGTATTTTCTTACAGTATAGTTTGTCTTGACAAGGTCAGAAAGAGAGGGAGGACATGAAAGAAATGGATGCATTATTAAACTCTACTTTATCCTAAAAAAATTAGCTCTGCAGGACACACTCCATTTGTGTGTGTGTGTGTGTGTGTGTGTGTGTGTGTGTGTGTGTATATATATATATATATATATATATACACACACACACACACACACACACGGGAATATTTAGTTAAAGTGTAGTTCCAAAAGTTTATTTCAGTGAGAGCTTCTTTTTGTCTTTGAATTCTTATTGGATTATTATTGACTAACTTCCAATAGCCAGAAATTTAAAAAAACGTGTGTCTAGATGGGTATTTTCTGTTCAGTTCATCATAGTAGTCTTTTAATCACCTCAAAATGAAGGTCACCAGACTGTCAGTTGGCTTGTCAAGCATTTATAACAGTAAAATATAACTGAACACCCCCTGTAGGGTTTTAAGACTGCCTGTTACAATCAATTCTCTTCTCTGCTACCCATCTACTGCACATGTGCATGTAAGCCTCCTGGTATTCAATTGTACCAAAACCTGTATTATCTATCAATTTTCCTTGGATTGGGCTTTTCATTCAGTGCATTTTGGTACTCTTAAAAGGACAAATATTGGTGTAATAAACAAGAGATTTTATACGCATTGAGTTTAATTTGCCAACAGGAGAAATGGGAATGTCTCTGATGTCATTGGGGTTGGATGAATTGAGAAGCGAGTGGAGAGGTGGTTTCTCAGGTTATTTCAAGCGTTAGGCATGTTGGCACATTGAACAATGAAATTCCTTAGTCTCCCTGCCCCCCTTTTTTTTTACAATTAGTTTCACCACTTTGCATCTGTTCTCATTACAAACTCAATACAGTACTGCACTGTCCAATATGGTAGCCAGTAGCCCATGTGGCAATTTAACTTTAAAATGAAAACAAATTAAAAATACAGTGTTTCAGTTGCACTAGCCATATTTCAAGTGCTCAGTAGCTCCATGGTGCTAGATGCTGCTGTAATGAACGATGCTGATCATAGAACATTTCCACCATCACAAAAAGTTCTATTGGACAGCACAGAGCATATTCTCAGATTTCCATATGCTTTCCCTGTCTGTGCTTCCACTCTAAATATTTAAGTCTCAGAAATTCTGCCTGCTTGATTGTCCTTTCTTTTTAAAAGAAAGAGTAGTTGAGTTTTAAATGATTGATTTTTTTTAGTGCACTTTGCATGTTTGCTGTAGGGGTCCTTCTTAATAATTACAGTAGTGCTCTTCTGTTCTGAATATACATTAAAACATTTTTGAGCAGGGCTATGATGAAGTGTACTTTCACCACTCCTCTTTGGTGGTGTGGTTCAGTGCCTTGCTTTTAATTTATAGAAACACCACTGCTGCACAGTAAATTATATTGAAATAAGTGTGGTGTATCATGACATAAATATCCCCTGAAAATGAGGAAAAACAAGTTTGACACTCAGGTGGCTCATACATCACTCAGATATTAGAAAATGGATTGAACTCTTGTTGACAGAAACTAAGTGTATAGAAGATGATTTCAGTAAAATGTAAGAAAACAGAAAAAAAAGTAATAGGGATTATTTTTAGCTCATTTGCCTTATTTTGCTGTGTTTAGGGATATAAATGTAGGTCATTAGCAGGTGACCATTGTGTAAGAGTGTTATACTTTCCTGTTACTCCCTGATCAGTGTGTCTTTCTGCAAGTGTTGGTGTTGACAATATTTATCTCTGTTCTTCTGTGAATGCTCTCATTTGCATTGCATTCATTTGTTGAATTCATGCATTATCCACTGTGTCTTTTCCCCTTCATACTTCAGTTTTATTTTGCTCTTCACATCAATGCAGGTTTATAATTCTTCTTAACTCTCAAATGCATTGGGTATTTAATAGAGAAGTAGCAGAAATTTCTCCTTTCCTGTTGTGCATCAGCCTAGAAAGCAGAAGGCATTCTCGGAAAGGAAAGGTATAGGATGAAATGAAAAGTGTTATGGGAGGTGGTGTCAATAAAGATGTCAGGACAGGCTGCATTTAGAAGTAAATTATGGAATTAAGAAGGTCTGGTAACTATGGCCAAACATAAGTAGGAATTCCTAAAGCGGGCTGCTATGGACCCATCAATTCAAAAGCAATCTGTGTGTTTCCCTCTTCTTTGCTTTTGTCCAGACAATGGCTGAGCATCAGAGCAGCAGGCTCCAAAGAGGAGAAGTAATTTCTCAACAGTTTTCTGTGTTTGGGATGCCATCATAATTTAATCATACTCATACCGAAAACTGTACAACAAAATGCATTGTGAGACAGTGATTGGCACCTAGAATCACTTATTATTTTGTCAAGACTTTGACATGCCAATCAATTGCATGAGCAATGTATGCTTGCTTGAAATTGATCACGAAGCACCTCATGTTAAGCATCTTGATAGTCTTAGCTGACGTAGACCATTTTGCTTTAGAGCTTTCATTGTACTTCTATATTGTAACTAAGGGGGGTGACAAAAAATATGAGCTATTGAAATCATTTCAAGGCAGAATAGTATTTTTTATCATGGACTCCATTGTTTAAGAGTATTACACTTTCCTTATTTAATGATTGCCTCCATGATTATCAAAGTAAAATGAGTTTATTATAGATAATTTTAAAATTACAAGCAAATATTCAAAAATAATTAATCCTACTAGTCACAACAATATTGTTTATAATTTATAGCTGTTTCCTTTCAATGTCTTCAAATTATCTGAGTGTACTTTGGAAGACTGTCTTTTTAAGAAAAAAACTAGTTTGTTACCATATCTCATTTCATTAAAAATGATTTAAAAACATTATTTTGATAGGATATAATACAGAGATATACAGTAATTTACTAATCATTTATAATTGGATAGTTTCCTATTATAAATGAACCTGTGATGGACATTTTTGTGTAAATTTTATATGAATTTTTGCATTCCTATGATTATTATATGAAGTGAAATTATGGTATAGATATATACATTAAAGAAATGCAATACATTATCATAGATTGCTTTGCACTAGCAATGTGTAAAAGTGATATCATTTACCATACTTTTATTAACACTAATTTATTTTTAAAAAATTAGTTAATTTCATAGTGAAAATCAGTGTTCCATTGAAAACTGTATGTCTTTGACTATTTCTGAATAAACAAATTTTATACTTTTATTATCTCTTATTTATTCTGTCACTTAATGGACTCTACCTACTTTTCTGTTAGAACTTTAGTGATTTTAATTGATTGCCTTAAACTATCGATTAAGACTATAACCTAAATTCTTGCTACAGTTTTACTTTTGCTCTGTAACTGTTTCTATTTTAAGATATAGGAGTTTTCCTGTTTAAATCTGTGAACTCTTCCCTTTGGTATTTCTTCATTAATTTTACAGATAAAAAGTAATTCTTTTTTATGGAAGACAAGACAGACACTAAGATTTTTAAAAACATATTGTAACATTTTACTTTTACTCTTAACTCTGTAATTGTGTTCACGTTATATTGATGTCAAATGAGATGTGGCTCTGACTCTTGCTCTTCATACAATAGGTGGGATATGCAGTGCGTGGTAAAGAGATACTGAATATTATGAATAATTACTTGGCATAGGTTGGATCCAAGCCTTTATTTATTTATTTTACTAGAGGCCCGGTGCACAAATTTGTGCACAGATGGGGTGCAGCCGGCCCATCTGGATGGGGGTCCATTGGGCTGGGCCGGCACGGGGGAGGGGCTGCAGGTGGTTGGCTGGCTGGCCCCTCACCTGATCGGGTTGGGGGGCCGATCGGGGCCCGGATCAGGCTGGTTGGCTGCCACAGTGCACATCATAGCCACTGGTCGTTCCAGTCATTCTGGTCATTCCACCATTCTGGTCACTGGGCTTTTATTTATATAGATTTATTTTGCCATATGTCAGTGAACCATACTGCTTTAATTTCCATAGTTTTATAATATATTAGTATCATACTGGTTAATGTGGCTCAGTTGGTTGGAGGCAAAAGGTGGTGGTTCAATTCCTGGTCAGGGCACATGCCTAGGTTATAGATTCCATCTCTGGTCAGAAGGTAGCCAGTTAATGTTGCTCTGTGGCATTGATGTTTCTCTCTCTCCCTCTCCCTTCCTCTCTTTAAAATCAATAAAAAATATATACTAATATTAGTATCTGGTAAGATCAAACAAACAAACAAACACAACACTTTACTCCTTTTTCCTAAAATTTTCTTGGAAATTCTGACCTCTTAATTTTTACAGGTGAACTTTGATATCACTTGTCAACTTCATGAATATTTGGCCTTTTTACTTGGCATTGGGAAGGATTGGAATTTCAAAAATATATCATGTTTCCATTGAGTAATATAATATATATCTACGTTTGGGCATTCTTTTATGTCCCTTATGTTCCTAAGAAAAATTTGG
Organism: Myotis brandtii; assembly: GCF_000412655.1. Classification (NCBI taxonomy): domain Eukaryota; kingdom Metazoa; phylum Chordata; class Mammalia; order Chiroptera; family Vespertilionidae; genus Myotis; species Myotis brandtii. The sequence goes on along the minus strand of NW_005370593.1, from coordinate 28,798 downwards.
CAGTTCTCTTAGGATTCAATGGAAATGCCTCAGATCTTATCTTCTCCTTGAAGATTATACAATGACTGTGCTTTTTACCGCTTACATTTATTAAGGTAAAAAAATATATCTTTCTGTTCCCTATTTTGCTTTCTACTGCTTTTACTACAACCTATTTTTTTTATTGAGGTGAAAATCATATAACTTATATCAACCATCTTAAAGCGAACAATTCAGTGGTATTTATTACATTCATACTGTTGTACAGCTAACACTCCTATCCAGTTCCAAAACATGTTCATTATGCCAAAAAAAACAAAACAAAACAACAAAACACCATGCCCTTTAAGCATTTACTTTTTGTTCCTCTTGCTCCAGCCCCTGACAACCACCAACCTGAGTTCAGACTCTCTAGATTTAGCTATTCTGAATACTTCTGTAAATAGAATCATATACTATATGACCTTTTGTATCTGACTTCCTTTTATTGAGCAAACTATTTTAGAGGTTCATCTACATTTTAGAATATCTTAATACTGTATTCCTTTTAATGGCTGAATGATATTCCACTGTCTTTGTATACCACAATTTTATTATTAATTTATCCATTGTTGTAGTTGTGGGTTGTTTCCACGTCTTAACCACTGTAAACAATATAGCTATAATCATGCATCAGGTACATGTATTGTTTGAATACTTATTTTTAGTTTTCCTAGATGTAGATCTAGGAGTGGAATCTCTGGGCCATATGGTCAATCTATGTTTAAGTTTTTGAGAAACCATCTCAATCTTTTCCCCAGTGGTTGAACCATTTAACATTCTCACTGGTAACATACAATGTTCCAGTGTCTCTAAATCCTTGCTAATACTTATTTTCCTTTCTTTTTATGTTTTTTTTTTATTGTAGCCATTGCATTAGTGTAAAGTAGTATCTCATTTTGGTTTTGACTTGTATTTTCCTAATGAAGAATGATGCAGAACATATTTTAATGTGCTTCTTGAGCAAAACATACTGTTTTAAATTGCTTAATGCTATGAATTTATTTTTGCAAGTTTTATTTGGATATAGTTTTGTAACATTTTTATCATTTACTGAGACATTTATGTTTACATTTCAACCTTTAAGTCCTTTTATACCACAGTATCTCCATTAATTTTGATTCATTTATCAGTTAACTGGAGTATATCTTTTTTTTAAAAGGGATTTATGTGTGAGATTTTCTGAGTCCTTGCTTATCTGATTTTTTATTATTATTATTATCATATAACTTGGCTTATTACAAAATACTTGGTTTACAAGATTTTCCTTCTTAATTAAATTATTGTGAATGTTGCTCATTTGTGTCTCTCATGATATTTAAATTGAAGGGGAGATGTTTGATGCCAACTGGAATTTTGTTTCTTTGAAGATAAGCTGTTTTTTTCAGAGGTTTGCAGATTTATTTCTTCTCTCTTGGGCCTCGTAATGAAAGCCTTTACCTAGGGCAGGTATAGGTGAACCTGTAGGAGAAGTTCCCTTTGCTAGTAGTTTTGTGTTGATCATGATGCACTCTCTTGATTTGCAACCTCCTTGTCCCCTTTTAGGTTAAGGTTTTGTCTTTAAATTTCTGAAGTTTTTCCTCAGTCTTGTCCTTGCGTTTGCTTTTATTCTGTTCTCATTTTCTCCTCCCATTGTAATATGTGAAATTCAAAAGATACATCTGTTTTCTGGTCTTCCCAGTAAATCTCTCCTCATGTCAGTTCCTTGTCTTGTTCTAAGTTCTGGATAAGCAGTGCATGCCGCTGTCCACATCAGTGTTTTGAATTTCTGCGTGCTCATTGTACACTTGTTGTGAGGAGTACAGATTCTGTTTTTCATCTTGCGTATGAGTTTCCCTCCTTACCAGGCCCAATTCTTTTCAGTCTCTGAGCTCTTTGCCTTTGCCTCTCTTCTTAGGTTATTTTAAAGACTGCACGGCTAGCAAATGGGAGGACTACGGTTTAACCCCAGGCCTGTGTGACTGGAAACCTGTGCTCTTGTGGTTTTTAAACAATTTTCAAAGAAAATACACTAAATATATGAAAAATAATTAAAAGAAGAAGAATGATAGGCTGTGCTTACTTAAAAAACTACACTTGGTTGCCTAGGGTTTTATCCTGTGAATGACTCAAAGGTAAAGAGTCGTAGATGCTTTACAATTGCCTGTAGCAGATGCTATGCACCTGTTAGACCATTACCTTGTACATAAATATAGAATATGTCTCTCCAGAAAGAAAAAGATGAACTACTACAGGAGGATGGGAAATTTCACTCCTTACCAGCATCTCTTCTGTATTTGTGACTAGTTTCTTTGCTGTTATATGTTGAGTTATGGGCATTGCAGCACATTCCACAAACGTCACATTTTGGTAGTTTGTAAAGCAGGGAAAGCATGAGCTTCGGCGAGTTTTACGGAGGGGAGTTTGCACAACTGTCCCACACTTTCAAATTGTGTGAATTTGACCATCTTACCTCACCTCTGAGTGCCACAGTCCGTACAAATCCCATCCTAATGGGTCTTGAGGATTGAATGAGCTGTGGCTACATTTATGAACCCAGTTGGTATATGGTAACCCTCAGAAATCATGTCTCTTATTCAGTATTCACCTACAGAGTGCTATGAATCAGGTACCATGCTAGGTCCTGGAGACTTAGTTATGAATAAGACATAATATCTGTCCTCAAGGAGTTCAGAATTTAAGAGGGCATATGGAAAAGGAAACCAGCAGTAATACTATTCTCTGATAAGACTGTGCTAGGGAGAGACTCTAAACTTATTCACCCTTTTGTACTCCAGTGCCTAGCATGGTTCCTGACCCCTGAATGCTCCTTAATGGTGGTAGCCTGAATGGTTATTCTACGTGCACTGGGGTTACATAAATGAATAATGGCCAGGATAGAGTTTCCCAAAGGCAGGGAATGGGAGCAGAAGAGGGCCATTACTCAGGGAAGGTTTATAAGTAGAAGTTTCAGTTCAACTGATGTTTTCTGCCTCCTTGTTTCCTTTGTAAATTGGATTAAATTTTTGCTCTGCCAAGAGACTTGATTATTTCAAGGAACTTTGCTTGCAACATATCTTTTTGGTAAAATGAAATCTTTTGTAATGTAAATAATCACTTCCTAATTTATATGTGGAGCAAGTTAAGATTTTTGTATGTCAGATTTTTTTTTCTTTTTTTCAAAAGATGGGTACAATGGTCTATCTTTGCAATAAGTAAAAACATCTTTACAGTAATTGAATGAGAAATTGATTGAATTTAATCTTCATTCTTTCACATTCTATAGAGAATAAAGAAGCATTTTAAAAATGTATAAATGTCCTCACTGAAGTGAATAAAGAAGGCATATTTGTGTCAAGATTTGATTGGAAGTTAAGACTTCTCTTTTTCATTATAAATCAGTTTATCTTTACAAATCACTTCTCCAGGATGCAGTTTCCCCATATGCTAAATGTGGTATTTGGACTAGAGTATTTCTATGTCCTATTGCAGCTCTGAAAGTCTCTTATAGAAAAGAGAAAAAGATTAATGACAAACTTGTCTTATAATTAGGGCAGTAAATTGCAAACAGTATGCTAGTACAAATAAAAATGACTCAATATGTAGCTTAAGATCAAGAAGTTTGAATTTTACAAAAATTATGGATAATTAGGCTTATTTTAGAATTTTAGAAAATGCCATTCAATAACTTAAAAGAAGATAATATTTACATAGTCTGTAAAAAGAAAAGTTGTTATCATATAAATACAATAAGAGAAGTTTGGCTTTGATATTCTAATATTGAGTTGCTTAAATGAATCAGAGCAAGCTCATGTGCATACACACACTAAATAAGTTCCAACTCAGATTTTGGTCCTAGTATAACAGTCTGTTTAATTATACTAAATAGCAAGAGGCAGAATCCTCAAGAAAAAAAAGTGAAACAAACATGGAAAGCCCACTTTTTTTAATCTCCTGCCCTGACACTTTTATTCTCTGCAACACAAGGTTCAATACATCCTGAGAATCTCAATTTTGTTTCAACATCAATTATTTTCATCAAAAATTTAATTTATATTTCTTTATAAATTAAAATTTCTTTATAAATTTGGGGAGATTTCGTCTATTATCTCATCTTTGATATTTAGAAATACATTAAAATACATTAACCTGAGAAACAATGGGTATGTAAAAGAATTGTCACCTTGCATTCATTAATTCGTTCATTCACATATTTGCTGTGAGCAGACATTATGGATACTTTTTTGATGTGTCAATTATACTTTAGAACCACGTGTGTCACTTGCCAAATCTGCCTATTGACCACTTAATATGTAGCTAGTTCTAATTGAGATGTGCTTTAAATATAAAATACATACCAAATTTCAAAGGTTTAAAAAAGATAAAGTATCTATATAATATTTTGATTACACATTGAAACAATATTTTGAATAGATTGGAATAAATACAATATATTTAAAAGTGAGTCTCAACTATTTCTTTAAATTTTTTAATGTGGCTACTAGAAAATTTGAAATTCCTTATGTGGCTTATACTATATTTTTATTGGGCAGTGTTACCATAGAGCTAAGTAAATTTATTGTTGAGTACTGATGTGTTAGTCCTGACACAGTGTATAAATATATGGATGATGATTCATTAGATCTTATCTATGAGACATTTGTGTCATATAAGAAATAATACTCATTTTTTCACTCATCAATGGAAGAGGAATATATGAAGACAGAAAGGAAGAGTCTATAAATGACTTTGGAAAACTTGATCCACTTTGTGGCTCTTCTTATTCTGAAATATTAGAATGTGTTTGAACTTCCTGATGTGGACCTAGATTTATAAATACCCTTAAACTTCCTTGGCTTTCTAGAAAACTAGTTTTTCTTCATTAATATGTAAAAACCTCTGTATTATTCAAAAACATACTTCTTTTGGCTACCTTCTTAAATATCCACAGCTGTAAAATGGAGCCTTTCAGATGCACATGACTTATTTCTCTCATAACTTATTGTTTACTAGTATATCATAATTTGCATTGAGTTGTTGTTACTTTTTTTTGGCCTTTCTTTTTAAATTATATGTCCAGCCTTCTACTGGCGTATTTACTTATGTTGTATCTAGTTGGTGGTGTAATAGTGTCTGACACATAGTGAGCTCTCCAAAAATATTTATGGAATTAACAGATCTCCTGCTGAAGTTTAAGAGATTAAGTGTACTTCCTCCACCCTCATCCTTCATCAAAGTTATTTTGGCTTTATGTTGTCACATGTCAGAATTACTGTGAAGACTTGAGCAAACCATTATGGGCACTTGTATCAGCCATAGTTGATTGATAAATTGGGTGGCATTATTTATTTAATTTTTGTTTTCTGTTGTTTTTTTTAAAGTAGGTTTTAAATATATATTTTTAGAGAGAAAGGAAGGGAGAGGGAGAGATAGAAACATCAATGAGAGAGAAATATCAATCGACTGCATCCTGCACGCCTCCTACTGGAGATTGAGCCCCAACCCGGCATCTGGGGTGACAGGAAATCGAACCTATGACCTCTTGGTACATGGGAGGACACTCAACCAACTGAGCCACACCAGCTGGGCTTATTATTTGTTTTCTAATTTTAAAATTGTTTTTATTATAAAATGAAATAATTAAAAATTGATAATTTAGTTAATATTTTGATCATACAACTGCTCCAAATGGTTTCTTGAACATTTTCATGTTTAGAGATTGCTTTTGAATAAATTCATTCAATATTTAAAATTATAAAATTTTGTTTTCTCTGCTGTAATTCTCACATGGTCGTTGTTGGTGTTTTCTTGTTCATTAACCCTCCCCACATTTCTGTATTTAGGAATTATTCCTACTTGACAATAGCTTAAATGATTTTCCCAAGATTACACAGTGACTACAGCTAAGCCAGAACTCACCATCCATGTCCTTGAGCTCATGCTCTTTTCCTGCAGTTTAATCTATCAGCAGTCTAAGCAAGAAGTTGGATTCTGGATTATGAAGTCGTTTTCCCACTTCTCCACTGGCTCTTTCTTCCCCACACCAATGTTACTGATGGCCCTCCACTCAGAACCAGAGACTATTTCACTCTTGTAAATAACCTCTATATCCTACTGATCAGGACAAAACTTCTTGTTTGTTTTTTATGTTTGTTTTTAATCTGTTTTCATTATGATATTCATTAATAGGAATGGATTTTTTTATTAATTAGGTTTCATTTCTCCCCAACATTTAATAATGAAGAACCTGAAGCTCAGGGGATAAAAAGAAGAATAATAACTGTTTTATTCTGTTCAATATAAACTGCCATTCAGAGGCATCGCAGGCCGCTTTGTCAAATTTCCTTGGAGAATATTCTTATAGAACCATCAGTTTTTACATGATGGCAGTGGGACTGCTGCTGCTCCCACAAATCCTTGGTTGCTGGTTACATCTTGAGAAATTAACCCAAGAGAACTGCTGAAGCACAAACAAATCCAAATCTTATTTTAATATGAAAAAGTGAGATATTTATGTGGTTAAAATTCAAAAGGTACAGAAGAGCATATAGTCTCCCTCCCATCCTAGCCTCCTGGCACTAGGTTTCTCGTTGGTAGTCAACCACTTCCATCGATTTATATGGAAGAAAAGGATGCATTTGTTTGTATGTGCACAAAATATGCACACTGCTTTACTCTTTGCTTTTTTAACCTCATGATTTATTTTGAAAAATCAATAAAATTTATTTTGGAAAAATAAATCATGTTAGTATATAATGAACTTTTTTATGGCTGCATCCTATTCCATTGTATGTTGTATCATTTTACAGAATTCTATTATTGAACACTTAGATTATTTATTTATATATTTGCTATTACAGTAGTCCCGCTTATCTGTGGTTTTGCTTTCTGTGGTTTTAATTATCTATGGTCGACTGTGGTTTGAAAATATTAAATGGAAAACTCCAGAAATAAATAATTCATAAGATTTAAATTATGTGCTGTTCTGAGTAGCACAATGGAAACTCTCTCTGTCCCATTCTGTCCCTCTTGGGACATGACTCGGCCCTTTCTCTGTCTTATCCATGCTGTGTACATTGCCTGCCTGTTAGTCACGTACTAGCTCTCTCTGTATCAGGTCGACGGGCATGACATCGCAGTGCTTGTGTTCAAGTAACCCTTATAGTAGCCTAACACTACATCACAGTGCCTACCTCGTTCACCTCACTTCATCCCATCAAGTAGGCATTGTATCATCTCATGGCATCACAAGAAGTTTAGTACAGTAAAATACGATAGTCTGAGAATCACACTCATATAATTTTATTATAGTATCTCTATATATAAAAGGTTAATATGCTAAGTGCCTGAATGTTCTACTGGTCACTAAGATGTGCACTGACAACCAGGGGCAGGCGCTCAATACAGGAGCTGCCATGACACACACAGAGAAACGGCACTGCGGACCTGGTGCCCACAAAGCAATACTCAGTTTCCCCCAAGTGAGACACAGGCCCTGCCACCACCCCGGAGTGACAGGCCACCAAATCACAGCCAATGCTGCCAAGACCCCATGGCGCAAAATGCAGCCCACAGTCCAGCCCAGCCTGGAAAAGTGACTGTGGGCACCGGGTAATGACATCACACTTTTGTTGACATTCTGAAGCCGAAATTGTCAACAGAATATGTCTGAAGACCAACTATTGCCACAATGTATCTCTGAGGCTGAAAGAAATCGATGGCATCTACAGAATATATCTGAAGAACAACTATTGGCACAACGTACCTTTGAAGCCAAAAGAAAGTGACGTTGTCGACAGAATACGTCTGAAGAATAGTCATCGACAAGTACTACCAATACTGGTGGGAACTGCCTTCATAGCAAAAATGAGGTAAATGAGGATGCAATTATCGGATACAATTGTGGTGGAATGACTTGCATGTCAATTTTGCCTATCCTTAAATTTCTCTGATAAAAAACCATCTGATGGAAAATTTACTTGATGTTGTAGCAAAGGCAAAGTTTGTCCAAATGATATATATTTTCCTGATTGCCTGTCATATTTTAAAAAATTAATGATAAATGAAGATTCTGACTGTAAAAATTTCATGGAAAATATTTGTTGTTATATCATGTTATTGTTTATTTATTAATTTATATATTATTTTCATGTACATTTTACTAATTTTCTTTCATCTCTGACACTTCTATAGAAAAAGGGCGAATAGCAATATTAAAACATTTCTTCTAATTAATTTCCTTTCAATGTGCATGAATTCGTGCACCGGGCCACTAGTGGTGTTATAATTGTTCTATTTTATTATTGTTGTTGTTATTGTCTTACTGTTCCTAATTATAAGATAAACTTATCATAGATATGTATGTATAAAAAAACCATAATATTATACATAGGGTTTGGTACTATCTGTGGTTTCAGACCTCTAGTGAAGGGACTTGGAACATATCCCCC
>NW_005370593.1:17907-20141 GCF_000412655.1 Myotis brandtii | reverse complement strand
ATGCATAAGTATATATATATATATATATATACTTTAGAAGGTCAAATTCCTAGAAGATTAATTGCATAAGATGATATACTCATTTGTAATTTTGTTTTAAGACTTTTATACATTTTCAGGGAAAAAGAATGCATGTTTATGACACACAATTCTTTTAAAACAAGTAAAGAATTAAGAATAAGTCTCCCTTTCAACCTTCAAGGGAAGCAGTGATTACTAGTACCCCTTTTGTAACCCTCCAGAGACTGCCTGACATATATAAGCATGGGTGGTATGAGTGTTGGATATACGGATGTTCCTTGACCTATGATGAGGTTACATCCTGATAAACCCATTGTAAATTGAAAATATCACTAGTTAAAATGCATTTAATACACCTAAGCTACCGAACATCATAGCTTACCCTAGCTGGTTTCTACTGAATGTGTAATTTGAATCATTGTAAGTCGAGGACTGTCTATGTTACATAGATACTTTTTATCATAAAAATTATCTTATTCTTTAATTGCTCTATAGCACTGGTTCTTAGCCAGAAGTGATTTAACACCCTTAAAGGACAATTGATATCTTTAGATATTTGTAGTTGTCACGAGTGGGTATGCTACTGGCATCTAAGAGGTTGAGGCCAGAGGTGCTACTAGATATTCTACAATACACAGGATAGCTTGTCCCCACCACCACCAAGAATGACTTTTCAGGTCCCTAATGCCAGTAGCGTCAAGGTTGGGAAACTGGTCCCTGAGGATCAAAAGGCTTTTTCCAAGAAGTTGATATTTATAGAGATTCCAGCTTCAGTGCTGCCATTCATGTTAGTAGCATCACTTCTCCTCTTCCTCCTTCTCCAAAATGAACCATATTTGTTGTATATCTCACCAGCAAGAATGACGGTTCCACCGAGGTTAATTATACTCAGCTGGTCTCTTTAGAATGACTAGAAATACAGTGCCAGAATCGTGCCCATATTGTCCCAGGTGTTCTCATTTTTGGTTTATTCCCTCATTTTGATGAAGCACATCTTCTGGTAGTTTGCTGAGAAAGGGTATATGAAAGATAAATTTGGAGGGACCTTGAATTTCTATAATGTTTTTATTTCATTCTCCACCTGATTGATGTTTTATGGGAAATTCTAGGGAAAAAGTAATTTGACTTCAGAATTTGAGGCTATTTCTTCATTGTCATATAGCTTCTGGGTTTGTTATTCAGTGATATTGAAACATTTTTATGGTGTTTGCATGTAACCTTCTCTGGATGTTCTGAATTTTCCCACTGATGTGTGTGATGTGGTATGAATAACATTGTTCAATGTGTTGGGTTCTCAGTGGGCTTCTAATCTGAAAACGTACCCTTCCATTCTGGAAAATTTTGTAATAACTTCATTGACTTATTTTATCTTCTCTTTGTTCCAATTCTGGCATTGCTATTTTGATGTTGGAATTTGCACGCCATTTGCTTTCTTATTTTTTTCTTCTTCACTGTTTAGGAGTTTGCCGCAAATTTTTACTCTAACTCTTCTGTTGATTCACTTTCTCATTTTTATTATAGTCTTAATTTTAAGACCTTTTTTGTTCTCTAAATGTTCTTTTTATTCTATCCTATTCCTGTTTCTAAATGCAATGTTTGTTCTCTCTGATGGTTAGTAAGAGTAATATGCTTCTGTTTTTACTTTTCTTCTCTTTAGTCTGTTTCTTCTAAGTAGCCATATTCTGTTGTTTTCATCTGGTACCTACCTTCTATGTTAGCTATTTCATCAGCTATCTTGTAATCTTTGTCCATTTTGGTTAAGCGGATTCAAAGTTATAAGTGCATAAATCAGGCTGCTGACTGAATTTCATCGTTGACTAGTCCAGGTGCACCATGTAAAGAACCCCAGTGCCTGCAATCTTGGCATTTTTCCTTTTGAACGTGTCAGTTTCCTTAAAGAAGGAACTTCCAAACTCATATGGAAGGCCACAGCTATTCCAGAAGCCTTGTGGGGAAAGGGGTAGGGTTCTCAGACTGCATATGATCACTTAATCTCCATGTTTTGGATCTTCAACTGCTCCTGGTTATCCCCTAGTTTATCTCCAGAGAATAACCTCCAGACCTCCTACTGTAACTTCCACAAGGTAGTCCTGGCAGCTGGACCAGGCATCCAATATCTTCTCCAACAGCTTTAATACAACCCTTCTTATCTTAGCTACACACTTCCCTACAGCACCATTCTCCCTTCCAGTTCCATAGGTTACTGAAGCTCC
>NW_005370593.1:5640-14305 GCF_000412655.1 Myotis brandtii | reverse complement strand
GTACTGTTGATATTTGGCTCTGTTGACTAATGAGTTTGCCAACCACTGGCTATCATTAAGGTATCATAATCACACATTTCCCTTTATTAGTATAAATGTAGAATTCCTCATTTATCTCCTATTTTCTTGGTGGGCAAGAGAGAAAAAAAATCAACTTGTAAAACCTGTTGTTTAGGTGATTCATGAATCAGGAAGCAGGACTGTATTTTACATTAACCTTCCTAAATCTACTGTTTGTGGAATGCATACACTGTGTAAGACTGTGAACCATCGTAGTTAAGAAATTGGGATCCGGAGCTGGTTTCCCTGGGTTTAAATTTCTTCTCAGCCACTAACAAATTACCTTGGCAAGTTACCTGGTGTCCCTGTGCTTCAGGTGTCTCATCTGTAATGGACGTATCTAAAACCACTAGTGAATTCAGAAAGGGAGACAAACCTCAAACCATCAAAAATTGGTTACTTGATTACTTTTTATTCCTTCACGGCAGTGGTATGTAAGCTTTTTATGGGGAAATTGAGCAAGCAGAAATTTGTTCTAGCAGAGAGATTTTTCAACTGGTGTGCCTCAAGAATTTTTAAAACATGAAATACCTGACTACGTATCCAGGGAAAGTGACCTCTTTTCCCTTAGATTGTCAAATAAAAAAATGACAACAGCCAACACAATAATAGCCGTCCAGTGTGAATCAATCAAAATTATACCTATTTTTTGTCAGATTGGCAAAACATATAATATATATTTTGGTGTGGCACAGAATTTTAGTAATTAGTGTATGTTGCCATGAGGTGAAAAGGTTGAAAATCAGTGTTCTAACATATGCTATTCTAGAACTAAAGAGATTTTGGTTATGTAGGGTTCAAGTTATCATTGACACTTTTTGTAGGGTACTTACAAATTCCTGCCTGAATGCAGGAATCTTTCTTATCAGAGAATCTAACATCAGATTTTAATCATATCTTAGACCCACAGGGTTTTAGGTTTCCAACAGGCCACCTGTCTCAGACATTTAAAAATTCAAAGGACAGATGGGAAGGTGAAAGAACTCGTCCTTGGGTAAAGAAATTCTTGCATTGCAGGAACATTCACAGGCAAGTCTAGCCAGTATATCACATACTTAGCTGCATTTGTCTAGTACCGTGGTCGGCAAACTGCGGCTCACGAGCCACATACGGCTCTTTGGCCCCTTGAGTGTGGCTCTTCCTAAGTCTTAGGAGTACCCTAATTAAGTTAATAACAATGTACCTACCTATATAGTTAAAGTTTAAAAAATTTGGCTCTCAAAAGAAATTTCAATCGTACTGTTGATATTTGGCTCTGTTGACTAATGAGTTTGCCAACCACTGGCTATCATTAAGGTATCATAATCACACATTTCCCTTTATTAGTATAAATGTAGAATTCCTCATTTATCTCCTATTCTCTTGGTGGGCAAGAGAGAAAAAAAATCAACTTGTAAAACCTGTTGTTTAGGTGATTCATGAATCAGGAAGCAGGACTGTATTTTATATTAACCTTCCTAAATCGACTGTTTGTAGAATGCATACCCTGTGAACCATCGTAGTTAAGAAACTGGTTTCCCTGAGTTTAAATTTCTTCTCAGCCACTAACAAATTACCTTGGCAAGTTACCTGGTGTCCCTGTGCTTCAGGTGTCTCATCTGTAAGATGGACGTATTAATAGTCCCTGGTAGAGTATTTGGGAAGATGACATGAAGATAATAAAAAAAATGTGCCTAGAATAGTGCTTGGAATTGAGAGTCAGTGTTTAGTAAATGTTAGCTATTAAATATAATACTAGTTACTTATAAAAAAGTAAGAGGGATTTAAAGTTTTTATTTATACTTGGACATTTTTAAAACAAATTCTTTAAAAACTTCGCATCCACATTTATGTCTTTGGAAGAGAATCTGTTGAATGACAAGGCTGAAGCCTAGTACGTAAAATCAGCAAGCAGCTGACGCATCAGTGTTGTGTCCTGAGAACCGTGATTGGCTCAGCATTACTTGGGAACCTGTTAGAAAATTCAAATTTCAGGCCCAACTCCCCAGAACCACTAGATCAGAAACTTTGGGTGGGGCTGAGAAATGGTGTTGGTGAATGATTGGGAGTATAGAGGGGACCCAAGATAGGGTGTTCATGGAATACCAGAAGATATGACACCTGGGTTAAACCTGAGTCATGAGAACAATAAAGAAACAATTGGTGAAAGAGCAATGTTGGAAGATTAAACACCTAGTACAAAGGCCATAAAATGGGGATGCCTTAAAGGAGAAATCTATCCATAGTCTATTAGTAATTGCTATTGGTAAAGTAAAAGGATATACATTAGAAGTGGGGTAAATTTGATGACTATAGACAATAGGAAAGGGGTTCATCATCAACTGTTAGGTAGGCACTTTAAATAGTTTAGTATAATTTCCCATTTCATTTTGCTTGTAAACCCACTATCTAAGACTGTGTCATACATTCTCATCTATTTCTCAATTGAGTCACCGCACTCACTTTGTGAACTCTGGAGGCTGCGTTGGGTTGGCAGTAACTTGTGATGTATCTGATAATTTGGGAGCTGTGGTTAACAATGGACTTGGGGAACCATTTTCTTGTGCAGTTATAGGTATCTAGTCAACTTAAAATTTTTCCTGTTCAGAACTTTAGTCTACTTTTTATTGTCCCCTACATGTACAAGTTAATGTATATAATGTCTAATGATCATATTAAATAACTGTCACCTCCTTCTTGACTTGTTTGCAATTAACTGTAACTTTCACAAAAAAATCATCCTAAACCTAGGATGAAGATTATACTGACTTTCAATTTTAAGTGCATGGGACAAGTTTTTCTAAATTAAAAAGTGAAATGAAATTTTATTTCGATATATATGTATTATAAAAGAATTGTAATTAGCTAAATTTTTAACTAAGAGTAATATGTATAAGACTTTTCTTCAATCTTTGCATGATAAAAGTCAAGTGTACAAACTGAGGGAGAGCATATTTTAAAATGCAAGACCTATATTCAAACCCAGCCTCTCCACTTATTAGTGAGACCATGATTGAGCCAGTTACAAGTTTCTGTACCTTAATTTCATTGTCTATAAAATCCTATATAATAAAAGCCTAATATGCTAAGTGTCTAGTCATGTTCAACCAATCAAAGCACAATATGCTAATGATATGCTAAGGCCGCTCATCCACTTGCTATGACATGCAATGACCACCAGGGTGCAGACGCTCCTACCAGTAGGTTAGCTTGCTGCTGGGGTCCGGCTGATCAGGACTGAGATTGGTTGAACATGCCCTGGAGCCCTACCGTGGTCCCTCTCCTGCTAGCCAACCTCCCGTGCCCTTATCTAGCCCTGATCGTGCACCAGTGGGGTCCCTCAGCCTGGCCTGCACCCTCTTGCAATCAAGGACCCCTCAGGGGATGTTGGAGAGCCGGTTTCAGTCCCATCCTGCAGGCCAGGCTGAAGGACCCCACTGGTGCACAAATTCGTGCACCTCTAGTTGGAATATAAAAATATTTCTGGGTTGCCCTGACCGGTTTGGCTCAGTGGATAGAGCATCGGCCTGTGGACTAAAAGGTCCCAGGTTCGATTCCAGTCAAGGGCATGTGCTTTGGTTGTGGGCACATCCCCAGTGGTGGGTATGCAGGAGGCAGCTGATCAATGTTTCTCTCTCATTGATGTTTCTGACTATCTCTCTCCCTTTCTCTCTGTAAAAAATCAATAAAATATATATTTTTTAAAAAAGAATGGTGGCTTATAAAAGAAACAGAAGAATCATGCAAAGAGGTGATTTAAAAATTAAGAAATAGTGATAAGGGTATGCAGGAGGCAGCTGATCGATGTTTCTCTCTCATCGATGTTTCTAACTCTCTATCCCTCTCCCTTCCTCTCTGTAAAAAATATCAATAAAATAGATTAAATATTTCCGGGTTTATTAATCCGGTTTAGAAATATTACAACCATTTAAAAAGCAAATAAGGGATAAAAAAATGGTAACTATTTTATTATTTGTTCAGATTTAGTGAAAACTCTGAATTAATATCTTAAATGTGAACCAAAGAAAAGTCTGTGTCTTTGTCCATCTCTCAAGTGCAGACTCTGTGTTATTTTTAAACTAGAGGCCCGGTGCACAAAATTCGTGCATGGGCGGGGGCGGTCCCTCAGCCTGGCCTGCACCCTCTCCAATCCGAGACCCCTTGGGGGATGTCTGACTGCCGGTTTAGGTCTGATCCCTGCGAGATAGGGCCTAAACCGGCAGTAGGATATCCCTCTCGCAATCTGGGACTGCTGGTTCCTAACTGCTCACCTGCCTGCCAGCCTGACCCCCCTAACTGCTCTCCCCTGCTGGCCTAATCACCTCTAACTGCCTCTGCCTTGGCCCCACCACCATGGCTTTATCTGGAAGGACGTCGGGAAGGTCGCCCGGAAGATGTCTGGTCTAATTAGCATATTACCCTTTTATTTGTATAGATGTTATGACTATTTTCCTAACTTCTTTGTGTTTTAAAAAGTCATATAACCTTAGGAACTTCTTAAAGTCTGCCTTCCACAATAACTTCTCCCCATGGTTTTTGGTTTTGTCTTTGAATTTCCACCATTTGGTCATTGGTGCCCTTTGAGGGATTTCCCCCCACTTTCTTGAACTGATATGTTTAGTTCACTCACTCTCCTGAGAAGTCTTTAATGTAGTGCATACTGAAGGAGTATGTTCCTGAGCATATTTTGGAAAATATCTGTATTCAATATTTATTAATATTCTTTCAACTTTGTTTTATTAAACCTCCACTTTTTTTCTTCAAGTTCCAGACATCATTTGTTTACAATTGTAAATAACTCAATGTGCACCTCTCACTGATGAGGGCATTTTTATTTGCATAGCCCCAGATAATAATGATGCTTGGAATTAACAATACTGTTTAATCTTCTGGTCATTAAAATTTGTAATAAAGAGGCTAAGTATGACTCATTAAAAATTACGATGAATTTGATGTCCATAAACACACGTTCCTGGATCTGGTTTTTATTTCCTTTTAGACACTTCTTAGGCTTCTGATTTGACTATCCAATGGCTAGAATTTAACTCTTTCTAAAGTTAGCAATTAATCACTAACTTCTTGTTTAAAAAATAATAATAATGGCCCAAGAGGAATGTCTTTGCTACTGCTGACTTGGAAAGCTGCTTGACGGAACCTGGCTTTATTAGTCCCTGTGCTGGAAGATGGTATTAAATCTGTACATGTGTCAGAAACATTAGTTTTCAAAAATTTGCTGTGACATTTCTTCCCAGGTGTCATCAGAAGTTGGTTCTGTCTTTACAAAATACTAGTGGAATTGAGTGTTGGGTAGACTTTGGACACCCTTCCATCACTCAGCAGGCTGTTTCTTAAACTCTGCACCCAACATTGGAAATCTAGAAAAATACACATCCTTGAAGTAATTTCTGTTGACAGAGAAAGAGAAAGTGCCATTGACACCTCTTAACCATAGAAACCTGACTCACCAACTACTTTCACTTTTAAAAAAACATGCAATATTAGTTTGGCTTGAAATTCTCTGCACTCCTCATTCATTATTTAATCTTATTTTACTTTGTTCAGACAAGCTATCTGCCCTATTGTGAAGCTTCATACAGCCAATTACCTCAAGGTGTTTAGTTTATTTATTATTTAAAGCATAAATCTTATACAGGTTGTCCATTGCCGACCCTCTGAGTAGATGTAGTAAATGCCTTTCATCCTGTGGCCTCAGTCAGGGCTCATAGACCTACCTGCTGAGCTTGGCAGGCCAGGCAAGGCGCTGGAACATGTAAGATACCAGAGGTAATTGCACTTTACTTGCGGCTTAAAGGAGCATTGGAAAAACGTGCTCATAGTAGCAAATTCTGCATTGAAATTTAAATGAATAGAATCTTGAATTTTAAATGTGGGTTCCTTTCTAGAGACATTATCAACTATTGTTATAGTCTGGATTATAGTTCTGTAGTCCACGGACATTTTAACTCTCGTTATAGGCTGGATATTGCATTTAGGAATTTGTTTAAAGTAGACCACAGTGACATCATGCTTAAGGATACTGATATGGAAGTATGGTCTTTCAGATCTGTGGTCTGTGCCCCTGAACCCATTTTCCTTTCCTGGCTAGCTTTCAGTTCCTTGTTGTGATACCATCAAGGGCCAGTACGAATGACTTGGAAAAAGGCTAGCTTAAGTAATGTGCAGATTCTACTGATGGGTTTATATGCCATTAAGAGTCTCTCTCCTACACCAAATGTGCCAGGTATTTAATTGGGGACTGGTACTAATTTCAGAACTAATACTGAGCTGTTCCACATCAATGCTTTCAGCAGGTGGCTTGAACTGACAGTGTAAAGAAAAAAGTGAGAGAAAATTACCATTGTACTTTAGAATTTCTCTGATTGAATTGACTGATTATACTGTCAAAGGAGTATTGGGAAGCTGGCAGGGTTATGGGGAGTGAAGAAATGACAGACTTCTTTTAGAGAGAGCTTGTCTGTTGGTTTTTTGCACAGCAAAATATTTCAAAATGATAACAAGGTTTGATGTGAGGTTTGAATTCAGTACATGTGAAAATCCATGTGTTCTCTGATTTTTTTTAAGTTTGTATATTGTATAAGGCGAGCCAGTGATTTTCTTATCATTTTTCTCTGATAAGACAAAATATTAAAACACTCTGTTCAAATTCTATCAGTAAATGTCAAATGACTTTTTATATTTGCAAAATAGTTTTATAAAGATTTCAATTTTGTTAAGAAGTTTTACTTATTGAAAAATGGAGTAGAAATTTTATTGAGTGACTCAGATGAAAACTGTTTTATGTAATCCATCTTGCATCGTGTTCTTAAATAGATCTGTTTAAGAAGAAATTCTATCAGCCATACGTATTATTCTTGGTTGTATTTTGTCTCCTAAATTCATGTTTATTTATTCTATAATGGTATATTGTTTAAATATTTAAAAATATTCTTTAACTGGATAATTTAAAAAATGCAGAGAAACAGTATCCTGGGTGCTACTAGTGGAATGATAGTAATGGTAGGCATTTTTTATTGAATACTTATTACGTATCAGGTACTTTATTAAGTGCTTCATGGTGTCTCACTTAATTTTCACAATAACTACAAAAGATGATTTTCCTTTGCACCCCCATTTTACTGATGAGTAAATCAAGGTACAGAGAGGTTGAGTAACTTGCTGGATACCCCGAGTTAGTGAGAGGCAGAGATGGGGTACAACCTCTCAGACCCCCGTGCTCCTCCTCCTTTACAGCGCAGACCAGGGAAACTGGCTCCCTTGGATTTTTTTTCCTGTCAATGTGCTAACTGCCTTCTGTACTGACAAGAGGGAATTAATACAATAATTTCCACTTTCATGGTTATCCCATTATGAATTTAATAGAACTTTTGATATAGAGTCATGAGAATTCTTAAGGGAATGGTTTAAAATGTGAAAAAAAATGTATTGAAGTGTTCTATCAAAGGTATAAGAGAGACAATTTAGCAGAGTATAAGTTAGGTTTGGGGAAGGAAAAAAATCAGTTAGGATAAATGGGTCAGCATTCATCATTTGTTCAACAAATACTTATTATACGAGGTGCCAAGCCCTGGGCTCGGACTGTCGGAAAGCATGGGGTGATTTATTTTTGTTGGGTTGACTCCCTGGTGGGATTATTCAAAAACAACCTTTGGATGTAAATGGGGAGCTTTAATTGCAGAAGAGAAGGGTTAAAGTCTTTCTGGATGGACTATGGAGCAGGAGTTTTGTTTCGTTGCATAATAGAGTAGGCTATCCTCATATTCTCATTATTCTGATGCAGCCCAACAAACCAGCAGGAAACTGCATTCCATGGGATTTCTATGGGGACTACAGAGAATTCGTTCCAATGCTTACAGAGCAGCCGCTTGTAGCTTAAAGTAGCTTCGGGGCTAATGTGAGGAGCTGTGCAGTTCCACTTGCTACTGAACTGTAAAACTGAGAGCATGTGCAGTGTAAATAAAACAATGCTGGAGAATCATTCCTAATCTGGAGGCCTTCTCAGAGCATTGGCTGACAATCTGTTATTGTTGAATGAGGGAAATGGGCAGGGAATTTGAAACATTATGCCATGCTGAAAATGTGAATACCTGATTCTTCACTTGCTTTAAAACTTGCTCCAATTCCCCCCCGCCCCCCATCTAGGAAAGAAGATAAATGCTCTTAATTCCCCCCAACTTCTCATTCCCCCAGTATAAAAAGTAACTGGAAAGCGGAGTCACATTTTCAGTAACAAACTTATTCAAGCCTAGGCTTATGGAGGGTAAAGGAACTCATATTTTGGGATTTTTTTTTATTTCTGTATTCTGTCTACACTCTGTAAGTACCTAATTTTCAGCTCCACAAAGTGTGGTTTGCAGTGCATTATTTTGTTAGCAGAAGAACTGTACCATCTTCTTTGGCCACATGACGTGTTTGGTGGTGGACTGCCGTGGTCTCTCCCACAACTCTTGTGTTTCTCCCACTGCTGCCTGCACTACAATGAGGCCTATCTGCATGGCCCACTTCCCGGGCCTGGGGCCTATGAATCAGAACCTGAGTGCTCACCCTCCACTGTAGCGCAGACCAGGAAATGGACACATACACAAGGCCCTGCTGTCATTCTGTTTAA
>NW_005370593.1:0-4609 GCF_000412655.1 Myotis brandtii | reverse complement strand
GGGGTGATTTATTTTTGTTGGGTTGACTCCCTGGTGGGATTATTCACAAACAACCTTTGGATGTAAATGGGGAGCTTTAATTGCAGAAGAGAAGGGTTAAAGTCTTTCTGGATGGACTATGGAGCAGGAGTTTTGTTTCGTTGCATAATAGAGTAGGCTATCCTCATATTCTCATTATTCTGATGCAGCCCAACAAACCAGCAGGAAACTGCATTCCATGGGATTTCTATGGGGACTACAGAGAATTCGTTCCAATGCTTACAGAGCAGCCGCTTGTAGCTTAAAGTAGCTTCGGGGCTAATGTGAGGAGCTGTGCAGTTCCACTTGCTACTGAACTGTAAAACTGAGAGCATGTGCAGTGTAAATAAAACAATGCTGGAGAATCATTCCTAATCTGGAGGCCTTCTCAGAGCATTGGCTGACAATCTGTTATTGTTGAATGAGGGAAATGGGCAGGGAATTTGAAACATTATGCCATGCTGAAAATGTGAATACCTGATTCTTCACTTGCTTTAAAACTTGCTCCAATTCCCCCCCGCCCCCCATCTAGGAAAGAAGATAAATGCTCTTAATTCCCCCCAACTTCTCACCCCACCAGTATAAAAAGTAACTGGAAAGCGGAGTCACATTTTCAGTAACAAACTTATTCAAGCCTAGGCTTATGGAGGGTAAAGCTCATATTTTTTTGGGATTTTTTTTTATTTCTGTATTCTGTCTACACTCTGTAAGTACCTAATTTTCAGCTCCACAAAGTGTGGTTTGCAGTGCATTATTTTGTTAGCAGAAGAACTGTACCATCTTCTTTGGCCACATGACGTGTTTGGTGGTGGACTGCCGTGGTCTCTCCCACAACTCTTGTGTTTCTCCCACTGCTGCCTGCACTACAATGAGGCCTATCTGCATGGCCCACTTCCCGGGGCCTGGGGCCTATGAATCAGAACCTGAGTGCTCACCCTCCACTGTAGCGCAGACCAGGAAATGGACACATACACAAGGCCCTGCTGTCATTCTGTTTAATGTCTAATCAGGGCCCCGTATTTTTATTTTGCACGGGGTTCTACAAATCATGTAGCTGGTCCTGTTTGTTCCACAAGCCTCTTCCCCTCCTTGCCCCCCACCCCCAACCCCCTGCACCACAGGTTGCATTCTTCAAGGACCAGCTCAAGTGCTGCCTACCCGTGAAGCCTTCCAGTGCCTTCATAGACATGAGTATCTCTTCCCCCATGCGCATCTCGGTCACAGCCTGTGTTACACCCTGCCTTGAACTCACCGTGTGCACATCTGCCTCTCTCAGGATGTGGTGGGCTCTTGGCGTGGAGGGCAGGCGCCTCCAGGAATCTTTGTATTCTTCTCCCTCCATATCCCAGCCCAGTGGCTTTCAGTGCTCCATGAATGCTTGTTAAATTGAAGTGAATTAAATAATTTGCCCTTTTATCTGAAAGAGTAAAGAAATTTACATTTAATATAAGGCTCTTTTGATAGACATATTGCCTTCATTTCAGTTCTCTTCTAATGCAGAATAACGGTGCTGGCTTCCATGGAATGGCTAATGTGATGAGATGGTACACATTTGATTCTGCCTCACTTATAAATTTAGGGTGGAGAAAATATAAATGAAATCATTTCACTAATTTTAAGACATTTAAAGAGTATGAAAATTGAGCTTAGGAGGAAAAGGTTAACTAAGGTTAAAGCAAATGCTTTTCATTTAGCTTCGTATTTCGCTAAGTGGAGATTTAAAGGAACTGCTCTTTTCTCACCAAATTTCTCCATACCGCTCCTGGATTTCCTTTTAGCATAATTTAAGTAAGATATTGTAATGGGTTTAAGTCATTTTAATTTTGCATATTTCACAAGGGCTATTTTCATATAGGGAATATTTCATAATATGCTCTTAGAGCCTCTTGGAAGAACAGAATGGGCAATGCTTGTTGTCTAAGCAGGAGGCAGAACCCTAGCAATTTATTAACCTTTATAGACATTAGGGGTTTTGTTTAATAGTTACAAAAGAGGACACAGTTGGCTCTCCAACAGAGATTTTGAGCAGAGGAGCCATGACCGCCTGCAGAGGTTCTATAAACTCTCTCAACGTGTAGGCAAATGTGTTTTGGGAACATTCACATCTTCCCTGGAGGGAAGGCTCCCAGAGCTTTTCCTCAGGGCCCACGAGGAGTGAAGAACCAATAAGTTAGCAGAAATAAGAAATGGAATGAACATACACACACATTATAAAGCTAATTTAAAAGTCAGTCTGTTGAAGACCAATTCCTGTTGAACATGAATTTACACTATTAAAATCTGAAATCTCTGGGCTATAAAATGTGGGATCCATTGAATACTACACAATTATTTTTTTCTGAAAATAAAGGAGACTACTAATATTCTAAGTATAGATTTATGTATTTATGTATAGATTGGAGAATGAGTCCTGAAATTACTGTTTTTATGCCCATTTTTGAGTAATGTGACATTAAGAAGCAGAGGAACTAGGCAAAACACAATTCCTTCATCATGCCACATGGTAATAAAACAGAATAGCTAACTGCTGCATTTAGAGGAAAAATGCAACTTCTAGCCAGAGTTATTCTTGAATATGAGAAGTTTAAGACAATGTTTGTGGTTTATATGTACAGGGAATAATATGCCTTACAATAATGAAAATCCCTGCTTATAAATGAGTGAAACAGCTCTGGGAAGAGGCCACATTCTGGGAGGCATGATTGCTCTAACTAAGCTGCTCACACAGCCTCTGACTTTCTGGTGCATCTCTTAGAGGCGGGCTGGAGTTTGGTGACAGTTTTGCATAGATTTCTATAGCTTGTTTTTCCATTTAGCATGTGATTCCTTATGTGTTTTCTTGCTGATTGGTGCACTGGGCCCTTTGAGCACATTTAGGATCAGCACAGCCACAGAGGAGCCCAAGATTGCTTATAGAAACACAACATGGATCATTTGGGACCCATATGGTATTCACAGATGAACAAGACTGGCCACAAGGAAAATAAGACACCAGGCATCTGACCTGGGTACTCTCCAATGGAACAACTAAACAAGGACTCTGAGAAGCACATTCTTTCAAAGACATGGACCTCACTTTTAGGAAAGATTTTGAGCTTGCTCTTAGAGTCATTTCCAAGTCAGAGCCCCAAGTAATAAATAGGAATCACCCTAAAGATCTTGCAGCCTCACAGGATATATCTCAAGCGTCCTGTTTCTCGTTCTCTGTCCTGTCTGTGTAGTTGACTAAGAGTTCCCTGGTGGGACTCAGCCAGCACAGAGGATGCTTTCGGTTGCATTTGCCTCCGCTGGCTGGTCCATTCCTTTAGGTCTCTGCTGCTTCCATTTCCCCACTTCATGGTCAAATCTAATTCCTTTTTCTTCCTGCCATCCACCTTTTCCTTCCTCCTGCTCCCTCCCAATAATGGTAATTTTTAACTCTTTGTCTTCAGATCTAAGGAAGTAAATATTGGGTCTTCCTCAAAGAGGGTTAAGAGAAATGATTACCTTTCCCCTTGGGCATGAGTTGAGAAAACATTGTGATGTGAGACCTTTCATGTTTTCGGAAAAGCAAAGTAATACTTAAAATGCATAGTTGAAAACTTTAAAACTTTATGAGAACATTTGGGGAGTTTTGTAGCCCTCTGGTGGAGTATCAAGAGAATCCATAATGAAAAGATTTTATTACATTGATTTTAACTATTTTTAATATGATTCTATAATGCACCTAGAAAAATCAACACTCTTTTATTTGAGGACAGCCATTTTGTTTACAGATCTTTAGTTTGGTATATCAACATTTATTTTTAATACTTACATTTTTCACCATTATGAACAACTGTTTTATTCCAAATTCAAATATTGGATAATATATACAGTATTTTTTTAAAATGTCTGTTTTCTTAGGATTTTGTTATGTGATTAATCACAGAAATTTAAAATTAGGGGGCAAGTAAGACATTTGTGGGCTATGAATACAAAAAGGCTGCCAGGCTGTTAGAGAGCTATTTTGCATCTATGTTATGTAAATGAGCAGTTATAAGCTTTCATGTGAAAGCAATTTGACATTGAGGAGAGAGCACTGAGTTGAGGACAGACCCGAGCTTTGGTCTCAGTTATGTTGCCTGTAGATACATGATTCTGGAGAGGTCACAGCCCTTACCTGAAAGGTAAAGGGTAATATCAGGCCTGCTGCTAACATGTCTTATAGTTCTATGGTTTGGGGATTTTTGACATCATCATGAATACTGGAAAGTCATGCTTTGTCAAATCTTGGGGGGGGGATGCATATTTATGATAATTCTAAAAACATGATTAGATAAATTTATAAAAAGCAAAGCCTACTAGCATACTGAGAGTAAGTTGATGGTGGAAGTGATTTCATTTTTGTATTTGAAGCCTAACATAACATCTACATAGCAGACATTCAAAAACTGTTGTTTGAATAAAAAACAACTTCTAAGGTCTCAAAGGTTAAAAATTACATCCAGGATATATTTGTTAAATGGAGTTTATTTTGTTTCAAGAATTGTCTACAGACACTTTTATTTATAACCTACAAATAATTTTGTTAGCATAGATTATTTGCCTGGAAGGCTTTGGCTAAAGATAG
>NW_005370592.1:0-1550 GCF_000412655.1 Myotis brandtii | reverse complement strand
CCCGGGACCCTTCAGTCCACAGGCTGACGCTCTATTCCACTGAGCCAAACCAGCCAAGGCCCAAGACACTTTTTAGAAAATATACATGTTTTTGTTGATTTTAGAGAGAGGAAGGGAGAAGGTGATAGAAACATCTGTCAGCTACTTTCTGCATGCCCCTATTGGGGATGGATCCCACAACCCAGGCATGTGCCCTGACCAGGAATTGAACTGGTGACCTCCTTGTGCACTGGACGATGCTCAACCAAGTGAGCCACACTGGCCATGCGTGCTAAACTAAGACACTTTCATCAGGCAGGACATTCCAAGGTTCTCTCCCAGGAGCCCTTCAAGGGCCAGTCTTTTGTTTGAAATGTGCAGGGTTTGGGCAACCCAGGCCTGCGGAGTTAACCCTTCACTGCACACCACCACGCCCTCCTCCAGGTCCCCTCTCTGCTTTAAATAGAAGCAGCGGACAGTGGCCCTCCCTGCTGAGCACTCACTCACTCTGCGCTGGGCTCATTGACTCCTTCCTGCGGCACCTCCTCCTGCCATCAGCCCCATGTGCAGAGGCAGAAACCAAGGCCCTGAGGGGGCCCAGGATGCGCCCAAGATTGCACAGTTCACCAGCGGCAGAGCCAGGATTGACGCCCAATCCACCTGCCTCCAAGCTCTTCCCTGGGCGCTTGTGGCCTCCGGAGTCAGGTTTTTTGTTTTTATTGTTGTTGGGTTTTTTTTAATGACTTCTTTTTAAAAATATATTTTTATTGATTTCAGAAAGGAAGGAAGAGGGAGAGAGAGAGAGAAACAACAATGATGAGAGAGAATCATTGATCGGCTGCCTCCTGAACGCCCCCTACTGGGGATCAAGGCCGAAACCCAGGCATGTGCCCCTGACTGGAATCGGACCTGGGACTCTTCAGTCCGCAGGCCGACGCTCTAAACACTGAGCCAAACCAGCTGGGGCTATTGTTGTTATTTTAATAAATATTATATGAACATTTATATAGAAACATAGAATAATCAATGAAGATGCATATTCCCACTGAAGCAGGAGATTTTAAGATTTTTTTTTAAAAAATTGATTTTTAGAGAGAGGGAGAGAAAGAAACATCGATGTGAAAACGAAACATCCATCAGCTGCCTCCTGCATGCCCCGTACCAGGGGTTGAGCCCACAACCCGGGCATGTGCCCTGACCAGGAACCCAACTGGCAACCTTTCGGGGCACAGGACAACGCCCAGCCAACTGAGCCACACCGGCCAGGGAAGGCAGGAGGTAATAGAAACATCGATAGAGCGTCAGCCTGTGGACTGAAGGGTCTAACAGGTACTGAGAGGAGTGGGTGGAAGCACCAGAGGGGCATGGGAGACTGGGTGACCAGCTGTTGGTGACCTTAAGTCCCTTGAGGAAGCAGCCTGGGGCAGGAAAAGAATAAGAAGAGCCCCGGTTCAAAAGCTGGCTTTGTTGTTCACTAGTCCTGCAGGTGACCTTGGCAGGTGACCACTCTCTGTTCCTCCTCTCCCTCCCTTACTCATTCATTGAATTTTCTCAGTATATATTTATTGAGC
>NW_005370591.1:0-1429 GCF_000412655.1 Myotis brandtii | reverse complement strand
TAAACAAAGAGAATACTGTTTATATTTACAATTGAGGATGAAATTGCTGGCCTTTTTTTAAATGAAACACTTTCAATCCTGAAGATTAATGTATATATTTCTAAGAAAACTGTCACATTTTGGAAAAACTCTTAAAATGAACAATGGTAGTACATGGAAATGATTATGAATATGTAAGAAACACTTGAAGTACAGGTAAATAGCGTCATACTATCTTTATGGCCATTTAAAATCACAGAGATTAGAGGTAGAAAGCTTGGAAATGATGAGAATACTGATAATGTTTACAATTCCCGCTAATTTACTTGGCCTTTTTCCAAAGGAAGGCCTTCCAAACATTAAGAATTGCTGTTCATAGAGCTCAGTATTTGTGTATGAAGCCTTTAATGAAGAGAATACAGTTTATATTTACAAATGACGCTGAATTGGCTGGCGTTTTCTGAATGAAACAATTTAAATCAAGAAGATTCATGTATACACTTCTAAGAAAAGTGTCTCATTTTGGTAAAGCTCTGAAAATACACAATGATAGTACATGGAATTGATTAGTAATCTGTACGAAACACTTGAAATACATGTAATTAGTGTGATACTATATTTATGGCCATTTAAAATCACAGAGATTAGAGGTAGAAAGCTTGGAAATGACGAGAATACTGATAATGTTTACAATTCCGGCTAATGTACTTGGCGTTTTTCTGAAGAAAGTGCTTCCTAACATTAACAATCGCTGTTCATAGAGCTCAGAATTTGTGTATGAAGCCTTTTAATGAAGAGACTACAATTCATATTTACAAATTATGCTGAATTGGCTGGCGTTTTTGGAATGAATCAATTTAAATCAAGAAGATTCATGTATATACTTCTAAGAAAACTGTCTCATTTTGGTAAATCTCTTAAAATACACAATGATAGTACAGGCGATTGATTAGGAACCTGTATGAAACCCTTGAAAAACAAGTAAATGGCGCCATACTATCTTTATGGCCCTGTTCAATCACAAGATTTGAGGTAGAAAGGGGTGAAATGATGAGAATAATGATAATGTTTACAATTGTGGCTAATTTACTTGGCGTTTTTCTGAAGAATGTGCTTTCAAATATTAAGAATTGGAGTTCATAGAGCACAGAATTTGTATATAAAGCATTTAAATAAAGAGAATACTGTTTATATTTACAATTGAGGCTGAATTTGCTGGCGTTTTTTTTAAATGAAACAGTTTATAAAACAGTTTAAATCCTGTAGATTCATGTATATATTTCTTAGAAAACTGTCTCATTTTGGTAAAACTCTTAAAATACACAATGATAGTACATGGAAATGATTAGGAACGTGTAAGAAACACTTTTAATACAGGTAAATATTGCCATACTATCTTTGTGGCCGTGTTAGATCACCGAGATTAGAGGTAGAAAGCAGTGAAATGATG
>NW_005370590.1:0-284 GCF_000412655.1 Myotis brandtii | reverse complement strand
CATTAAATGTAATGGACCTGTTGTTTCAAAATAATTTGTGTTTTTGCTTTTTAATCCTCACCTGAGGATTTTTTTCCCCCATTGATTTCTAGAGAGAGTGGAAGGGAGGGAGAGGGAAGGTATGGGTAGGGAAGGGAGAGAGAGGAAAGGGAGGGAAAAAAGGAGAGAGGGAGGGAGAGAGAGAGAGAGAGAGAGAGAGAGAGAGAGAGAGAGAGAGAGATTGGTTTCCCCTGCACGTGACCCCACTGGGGCTGGGGGACCTGTTAACTGAGGTAGGTAGTAGG
>NW_005370589.1:879-1230 GCF_000412655.1 Myotis brandtii | reverse complement strand
AAAGTTGAGAAAATGTAGAAATGTTAAAGAAGAAAGTATAGGTTTATTTGCAATTTAATGATTACCAGGTAACTACTATTATCTTAGACTACCTTTTCTGTGTCTCTCTGTGTGTGTATTTGTAATAAATTGGAATTATTATGCAAATTTCACTTAGTATTGCATACTAAACCTTTTCTTTTTCTAGAAATTAATTATTCAAAACATTATTTCTAGAGACTACATAACATTTATTCCATCATATAAATATTGCATAGCACAATTTAATTATTCCTATAAAATTATACATTCAGATTTAAAAACTATTGTTTTTATGAATAATACTGTAGAAGACATCTTTTTACATAAATT
>NW_005370589.1:0-785 GCF_000412655.1 Myotis brandtii | reverse complement strand
TCGATAGGTTTATCTAAATTCCTTTCTATTTAGTTAAACCAACTGTGGTGAGAGGGCCTGTCTCACTGCGTCCTTGTCAGTCCCAAGTGATATACTTAATAAAACATACAAACAGTGACTTCCTCCAAAGGCTAATTTGATGTATTTTTTACTTATATCTCTGTTAGTGAGACTGAACAACTTTTCATTTGTTTATTGGTATTTTTATTTCTTTTGTGAAAAGCCTCCAAAATCATGTCTTCAAATACGACATTTATGTATACTGCAGTTAGATAAAATTAACAAAATGATCTCAGTGTCTCAATTTGCACTGTTCAGATTTGGAAATATTGTAAGATATTTTCACAGTAACATTCACATTAGCCTAATTCAGGGGTGGGCAACCCCTGGCACGCGTTCCAAAGATGGCACGCCAGTAACTTTTGTTGACACGCGAAACCCTCTCTTATAACCTTCCATTTACAATTTTTGTGAACATTTGAATGACTTA
Source organism: Myotis brandtii (assembly GCF_000412655.1). Lineage (NCBI taxonomy): Eukaryota > Metazoa > Chordata > Mammalia > Chiroptera > Vespertilionidae > Myotis > Myotis brandtii. The sequence goes on along the minus strand of NW_005370589.1, from coordinate 295 downwards.
AATGTTAAGTTACAAGGAACGGGCAAGACACTTGATGTGATCTTTGGTTACATAAAGGCTTTTGAAAAAAAACTGGAAGTCTTTAAGAGGGATGTGGATGGTGAGAGATTTAGATATTTCCCAAACCTCAAGAGGCACATCAAAGACCTCCCAAAAGATGACCGAACAGACTGTGAAAGCCTTCAAAAGCTGTTTTTAAACATCATCAAGTCAACTATTGAGCAGTTCTCCAGATTTGCGAAATTCAGAGAACTGGAGGAGACAGCAAAATTCATGAGGTTACCAGACAGCATGA
>NW_005370588.1:0-580 GCF_000412655.1 Myotis brandtii | reverse complement strand
GATGTTTCTCTCTCTCCCTCTCCCTTCCGCTCTGAAAGCAATAAAAATACATTTAAAAAAATAAACTTGTTGAGTACTACTGTTTTTCCTAAAAATAAAAAAAATGGAATCTAAGTCATGCTAATTGAAGTCATAGGCAGTCTACAGTTTTATCTAATTCATATGAACACAGATGGCCTCAATTGTCAATGTTTTATTATTTTGATACTAGAGGCCCGGTGCACAAAATCATGCACTTGGGGGGGAGGGGTCCCTCAGCCCGGCCTGTGCTCTCTCACAGTCCAGGAGCCCCGTGATGGATGGCCCCAAAGAGGTAGGCCCTGCCCATCTGGCCGGGGCTCTGTGATGGATCACCCCTGCAGAAGGAGGCGCCCCCCTCCACCCACCCGCCACAGCCCACAGGTTGGTGGCCTGGGCCTCCCTCTTTGGGTGATCATGGAGCGATAGCCAGGCCCCCGACCAATTGCATTGCATCTGCCTTGGCTGGCCTGGAGCCAGTGGGTGTCATAGCGTAGTCGTCTGGATGGTCGTTCCACTCTTCAGGGTTTGGTCGATTTGCATATTATGCTTTTATTATTAT
>NW_005370587.1:382964-387502 GCF_000412655.1 Myotis brandtii | reverse complement strand
CCTCAGCCTCACCCTCACCCTCACCCTCCCCCTCACTTTCACCAGCGAAGTTCCCTTGCATTTGCCACCCCAGCTCCCTGGACCTCAGCTGCCTGATCTGTAACCTGGGAGTGGAGGGGTTGGTACTAAATGGTCACTAAGCTCCTCCTTTTTCCCTGCTCCCCCCACCCCAGGTTCTGTCTTGTTCTCTGCCCAGGGGCCTGGAGAAGAGGAGGTGGCTGCCCGCGAGGGGCCGCTGGCTGGCCGCTGAGCAGGCACCGATGGCAGGGAGATGGCAGAGGCAGCAGAGGACTGACATGGGGTCTCCAGCTGCTCCTCACACAGACGGGCCAGGCACTGAGGCTCCTTTGCAATCGGGCTTTCTGTGCTGCACTCACTTCCTTTCTCTGTCTCTTTGTGTGTTTTATTGATTCTTGGAGGGAGAAGGATAGTGAGACAGAAACATCACCCACCAGCTGCCTCCTGCACACCCCCCACTGGGGATCGAGCCCGCCACCTGGGCCTGTGCCCTGACCGGGAATCGAACCGTGACCTCCTGGTTCATGGGCTGATGCTCAACCCCTGAGCCACACTTGCTGGGCTTCCTTTCTTTGGCAAGCATAGAAAGTTATCTGAACCAACATTTCCACTGTCATGAACATTCCTCCTCAACACTGATCCCAGCTGCCACGCCTGGAGGTGAGGGAATATGTTCTCACTCATTCACCTGCTTCTGCCACCGGCCAGGCACCAGTCTGGGTGCTGGAAACAAAGACATGAGTGCGCTCAGGGGCTTGTGGGGGACAGCAAGATGGTTCCCACCATGTGAGGGGCTGGGAGGGGAGCCCCAGTGCTGGGGCCGGAGCGGGAGGCGCCCGCGAGTGGGAAGGGAAGCTCAGGCCTGCAGTGGGGTTGCTGGGAGAGCAGGCGCTGCCCGGCGCCCTCCTCCCGGCGCTGGGAGAGGAAGTGATGGGAGAGAAGGGTGCTGGTGTGAGGATCAGTGTTTTGCGAAGGAGGAAAATATAAGTGTGTGCTGCTCAGCACGCAAATACCTCAACAGACAGAACCGCTCAGAGAAAACACACAGAGCCCCAGGGCTTTTCTCACAAAGACACGGAAGAGAGAGAGGGACGAGGGACAGGCCGCAGCTGCAGACGCACTCCTCCCGCCTGGAGCATCTGGCCTGGCGGCAGGAGCGAGGAGCGAGGAGCCAGCTGCCCTTTCGCTTCAGGGCTGCATCTCGGCTGCTGATGTGAGGGCTCTGCTCACACACGTGGAGCGTTTTGAGGAACAAGCGATTCACCTTCCTTAGGGCGTGTCCAGCAGGTGCTAGTCCCAGACCCTGGCCCCTGGCCTCTGAGGCCACCTCCCTGGGGAAGGCGGGGTCTGTGCTCAGTGTGAGGAGCCGGCTGGCAGGAGAGAGGAGAGTTACCTTGTTTCTACGCCTGTGAACTGTACAGATGGGTCAGAACCTCCCAGTGACAGGACGGGCCAAGTCAGCACTTTCTGAATGGAGGCCAAAGCTCGAGGGACCTCAGCGCTAAGGGCTGCCCAGACCCAGGCGGTCTGCCTCCCGCTGCAGGCCCAGGGGCACTGCCCCCAGGACGGCTGCTCCAGCATCAGCCCCCCTGTAGGTCGGGTCTGGGCCTCAGGAGACAGAGTTCAGGAAGAGCCTCTCTCCAGGTCATTCCCAGGTCTGCCGGGAACTGTGTGCGGCAGGCGCTGGCCGCTCCCATCGCACAGGCCCGGTGGGTGCCGAGTCTGCCCAGGTGGCTGCCTCTGGCGGGGGCTGGCGGTGTGTGCGACTCTGGTCCTGGACCTGGGGGCAGGCTGGGTTCTCCCTCCACTAGAGCTGCCCTCAGCCATCAGAGCTGCCCTGACCGCCGCTGTTTCCCTGCCTGCGTGCCTCCATCTGCACCCCGGTGTGCACACCCTTCTCGTGGGGTTTGCATCTCTACTGGGGCACAAGAGGCGGTCTTTGCCCCCCCAGCTCCTTCCGCGTGGACCGCACGGGGTTCCCCACGATGGCTGTCCCGTGCTCTGTGGGCGGCGGCCCTCTCCCCAAGTCCGCGGGGTCTCTGCCGGAGCCCCAGCTTACCAGGTGCTCACTTTTGATCTTGACAACTTCTCCCTTTTCCTCAGCAGTAGAAGAGCAGACGCACTCGCCTGGAGAGGATCGCGTTCAGCGAGACAGTCTTTTAAAGCCCCGGTTCTTGATGTTGGCTCCCCTCTCCTGCTTCCTCCGCTGAGACACACTGAGGCACGCAGGGCGCCCTGGGCCACCCTGTGTGGGGCGTGAGGAAGCAGGAGTGTGCGAGAGAGAAGTTGGACTTTGATGGGTGGCAGCCAAGGCCTCAGCTAACCCCGCGGAGTTCTGGGGCTGAAATGGCCCTGCACCGATGTCCCACCCTGGGGCGGGGACCAGACCGCGCCCCCCACATCCACCTGCCCCTGGGCGCTCGCTGCCCCTTCCCAGGAGGGGCATGACCTTGGTCAATGAGCTCATCCAGCTGAGGATCACCCTGGCAACAGGGCTGTGAGCTTCCCCAGCCTGAAGGGGGCCAGGCCCTGCACTCCAGCCTCTCCTCCCTCTCCTCCACCCAGAGGCTGTGACGCCCCATGGGCTGCGTCCTGATAAACTCGCTGCGAGGTGGAAAGGCACATAACGCACGGCCCAGCCCCCCTCCACTGCGCCCGGAGCACTTGCATCAGCCTGTCGCTAGGCAATTACCTGCGCTTCATCTTCTTTTACAAATATATTTTATTTAATGGATTTCAGAGGAAGGGAGAGGGAGAGAGAGACATCAATGATGAGAGAATCATGGATCTGCTGCCTCCCGTATGCCCCCCACTGGGGACCAGCCCACAGCCCGGCCTGTGCCCTGACCGGGAATTGAACTGTGACCTCCTGGTTCAGAGGTCGATGCTCAACCCCTGAGCCACGAGGGCCGGGCCTGAGCTTCATCTTAAGAGTAACTGCCTTCCACTTCTTTTCACCGGAAGCAGGAGACACGGTTGTGCGTTTTGTAGCCACAACGGATGTGAAAATGAAAATACAAAACTCAGCAAACACTAGCAACGCCGTGCACTGTGGAGGCGGGTCGCTTACCCTGTGCCCACGCGCCCCCTGGGATCCGCGTCCCTGCTGCCAGCGTCACAGAGCCTCGCACCGCGTGTCGCCAGCCGGGGAAGATCACATGCAAAGTGCACATCACGTCCGCGCCGCTGTGAGTAGAAAACTGCAAGCTACGCCCCAGCCCGTCAGGTGCTGGCTCCTGTCAGAGCCCAAATCGACTGACTGCGGGCGGGGGTGGGAGCGAACTGGGAAGTGCTCTGAAACCCTGGTTTTATTATTATTATTTTGTGGTTAATCCTCAGCCGAGGACATTTCCCCATTGATTTTTAGGGAGAGTGGAAGGGAGAGGGAGAGACAGAGAGAAACATCGATGTGAGAGAGACACATTGATTGGTTGCCTCCCGCCTGTATCCCGACCAGGCCCGGGGAGGAGCCTGCAAGCAAGGTACATGCCCTTGACCGGAATCGAACCTGGACCCTTCTGTCTGCGGGCCGTCGCTCTATCCACTGAGCCACACCTGTCAGGGCTGTGCTGTAATTCCACTGAGCCACACGCACTACGAACTCTGCCAGTTCTAATCCCGGTTCTCTGTGTGTTTGCTCCTCCCTGTCAGGCTGGGAGCTGAGGAAAAGGGGTCGCCATAGCCATGCCCCTCGGCGGACCTGAGCTGGGACGCTCTGCTCCAAGGCGGGAGGGGTGGGGGCGCCGCGGCAGGTGCCTGAGCCTCCCAGGCTGCCGTGGAGTCCGGCTCAGGCCTGGCTCTTCCGCAAGAAAGCGCTGGTGGCAGCGCAGGGGGCCTTGCATGCCTTCACCACCATGTCCTGGGGGTGAAGCAGGTGGCCCTCAGCCTCCTCCCTGCCCACCTCTGCTCCCGACCCTAGGAAGGCCAAGCTGCCACACCCATCCATCACCAGCTTCCTTCCAGGAGGGGAGCTGGGCCCCAGAAGCATCTGCAAGTCAGCAAGGCTGCCCGGCCAGCGTGGCTCAGAGGTTGAGCATCGGCCCAGGAACCAAGAGGCTGCCCGTTCAATTCCCAGTCAGTGCCGATCCCCAGTAGGGGGCGTGCAGGAGGCGGCCAGTCGTAGTTCTCTCCCATTGATGTTTCTGTCTCTCCCTCTCCCTTCCTCTCTGAAATCAATAAAATATATATATATTAAAAATCAATAAAAACATATTTTTAAAAAGAATACAAATTCTCAGGCCCTGCCTCAGACCCACTGAAGCAGAACTCTGGGTGGGGCCTATGGCCGCTCTGAAGGGCACTCAGCCAGCTCCCGCCCTCAGCCTCAGGAGGGCCGGGCTGCCCCAGCGCCCCGCCAGGTCTAAAGGGCAAGGGGGGCGCTGCCTCTGGGCAGAGCGTCCAGGCTCCCGAGTCAGTGGTGAGGAGAAAGCCGAACCCCCCACCCCGGAAGGTGCTGGCACGCAGCCCATGGATGCTAGGCCCCTGCAGGCCCAGCTGCTCCACACACACCAGGGCCAGGG
>NW_005370587.1:381789-382785 GCF_000412655.1 Myotis brandtii | reverse complement strand
GGCCGAGGGCCGAGGGCCGAGGGCCGAGGGCCGAGGGCCTTCCTGCTGGAGGAAGCACCGTCCCCCAGAATCAACCTCCTGCAAGCGCTTCATCCCCAGGAAAAGCCGAAGCCTGGAGAGGCGAGTCCGGCCTGCAGGCTCTCCGGACGCTAGTGGCTGAGCCCAGACTCAGGAAGGAGGGAACTGAGCTTCTCGGGTTAGAGGATTTGTTCATCATTTAGTCGTTGACAAGCAGCCCTCAGGCAGCCAGGCGCTGTGTGGTGTCTGCACAGCCAGGTGCAAGGGGCCCATTTCTTCTGCGATGGAGGCTCCCGAAGGAGGAGCCGTCTCCTAGGCCCACAGCTTGGACGCAGGCAGCAGCTCGACGGGAGTTTGACCCACAGTCGATTTCTTCCATGAAAAGCTCCTAAGCCAACAGCTCCCCTGGGAAAGCCCAGAGCAGAAGGTGTCCCCAACATTTCCCCAGCAGGAGCCCAGCGCGGGCAGAGGAGGGTCCCTGGGAGGGTCTTTGGCTGTGCCCTGAACTTCAGGAGGCTGAGGGCCTGCTCAGGACCCCTTCCTGGCCTGCAGCCCCCACATCCAGTCCCGCGTGGGCCCCTGAGTCCCACACACCGTGTCTCCCCCAGTTACGGTTTTTCCTTTGCTTCTGTGGTTCTCCCTGGACGAACGCCCCTTCCTCTGGATTTACAGCCTCCTCTTGCCTGGGCTGATGTCACTTTAATGAGAGTTACAGCTGCCTTCACTGCGGCTGCCTGCCGCATTCCAACCACAGCCCTCCCCTGGCTGGGAGGGGGTGCTCCGGGCCTGGGAGGGGCAGAGGGTGGAAAAGTGCAGTCTTCGCCTTGTGTGGGGAAGCGGCCCAGCTCGGAACCAGGGCTCCAGACTCCTGGGCGGGTCCTGAGAACGGTAAGAACTGAGGTAACAGGGGATCTTAAAACTGGGACCGTGGGGAGCTGAGTGAAGGGGTGTGTGTGTGTGTGCAGAGGCCCCTCTCCC
>NW_005370587.1:372292-381749 GCF_000412655.1 Myotis brandtii | reverse complement strand
CGGAGGCGCTCACAGAGGCCTGTTGTTCCCTATTGAATCCAGATGTGGTCCTAGGAAGGGAGGGTGGGGGAAGGGAGCTGGAAAGCTGCTTCCGGCAGGAGAGCGAGAAGCTCTGAAATCATTTCTGGATTTGGTGCCTCTGACCGAGTGTAAAACTCATCTTGAGTCAGTACAGAAGGACGGTGCAAAGGAGATCCTTAAAGTACTATGACTACATCAGTGGGGTTTGAGGTTGCCCTGGGGACACTCAGTTTCAAGATGTCAGAATAAAGAAGTCAATGGGGTATGTACTTTGTCCTACAGCTTCTAGAATAGTCTAAGCATATCCTGTGGCCTCTGTCACAAAAGCAAGTTATTCAATGGGCAAGCAGAGGTCCAGGGTGTTGTGAGGCTGCAGAAAACCTGGGGCTGGAGCTCAGGAGCTGGCTGGCTGCATCCTTTTGGAGAAATTCCAACCGGGCCGCAGTGTCTGCGAGCCTGAGGGGGGAATGTGGAGACCCAAAGAAAAGCTTCTAGGCGTATGAGTCAAGGGGCGGCCTCCCTCAGGACGCTGTAGTTCATCGGCCTCGCAGTCTCTCATGAATAATGGGAGGTGCTGACCCTGGCTCACTGCCTGCGGGAAACCACCTGCAGCCCGGCTCCCGCTCCCCGCTCGGCTTCCTGGGCCTGCACGGCCAGGGCAGGAACGCAGTCCTCCATCTCATCCTCCCGTCTGCCCCGCGAGAGGGGCTATTACACCCATTGCACAGGCAAGGAACTGAGGCTCTGATTCTTTTTTTGTTTTTAATATATTTTTATTGATTTTAGAGCGGAGAGAGAGGGGGAGAGAGAGAGAGAAACACCAAGGATAAGCATCATTGATCGGCTGCCTCCTGCACGCCCCCCACTGGGGATGGAGCCTGCATCTCGGGCATGTGTCCCGGCCAGGAAAGGAACCGTGACCTCCTGGTTCATAGGTCAATGCTCAACCACTGAGCCACACCTGCCAGGCTCGGCTCTGACTCTTAAAGGTTTAGTCCCTTGTGCAAGGCCAAGGGTAACGCTGAGTAACGCTGCTGCCTGTGCTATGCTACCCGTCTTGGAGCAAGGACACTCGTTTCTCTTTAAGCAAGATGGGCCTGCGGGGGAGGCCTGCGGGACCACTGGATGGCCAAAGACCCCCTCCCCCCGCCCATTCCTAGAAATCTGAAATAGGCTCAGAGATGAGCCTAAAGAAAGGCTCCCGGGGCCAGGCCTCGGCCACACATGGACAGCGCCCCAGCCCACTCCACCCTCCCTGCGCCCTCCTGGGAGGGGCCATCACTTCCTGCAGCTGGAGAGAGAGACGAGGCTCCAGGAGGACATGGGGTAAATCCTCCGAGAGGCTGTTGGCCTGGAGAGGGAGTGACCCGTCCACTTGCCCAGGAACAGGAAGTCCATGGCCAGGTCCAGGCCCCGAGAGGGAGCGAGGGAGCTGAGGGCTGCAGCCTCACGGCACCCCCTGGGCCAGCCCCTCGGTGGGAGCAGATGGAATGAATACTTGTCTCTGGGGGAGAGGCCACGGCTGGGGGGGGACTTGGGGTTGGTGAGCGCAGAGGGCTCTGGGGAGCAGGGTGGGAGCTCATGCTGTGGAGGCAGGTGGTCGGAGGCGCTGCCTCTGGGTAGAGCGGGGAAGGCGGAGTCTGGGAGTCCGAAGGCAGCAGGTGAAGCGTGGGCAGAGCTCGCTGTGTAGCGAGTGCACAGGTGTTCGCTGCTTGTTTTAGACGCCACTTCCTGGGTCACTGCTGACTCTGGCCTCAGCCTCCTGTTGCTCATTGTGGGTGGAAAGATCCTTTCAGTTTCCCAGGTCCCCCCAAACCTGCATTCCAGAGTCTGCAGGGACCCTACGGTGTTAACAGCAAGGCCTGGGGACTGAGGTGGGGAGGGAGCGTGGCTGACCCTGCTTGGTTCTCTCAGGTCTTCGCCTGCTGGGCAGCCTGCAGCCTGCGATAGGGCCTCTGAGCTGGGGGTTACACTTTGCCCGAGACTCACCCCAGAGCAGCTGGGGTGGGTGGCTGGGCAGGCAGCCCCTCCCCTGCTGGCCCTCACAGGCCTAGCCTTCGGGAAGGGCAGGGACAAGGCAGGGGAGAGGGAGGGATGGGGTGCAATCTCCTACGAAAGGGAGTGCAGCCAATGCTGAGGTCCGGGAGAGCTGCCACTCTCCATTCAATGTGTCCAGGGAGCCTGTGTGAAGTGCACAGCCCAGGCCACACCTGAGTGGTTGAGGTCAGGGCCTATGCTTGTCCCACACACTCAGGGGTTAGTGAGGCTGGACTGCAGGACCACATTCTAAAGAGCACTGGTCTGGCTCTAGCCAGTGTGGCTCAGTGGATAGAGTGTCGGAGGACCAATGAGTCCCGGGTTCAATTCCAGTCAAGGGCATGTACTTCAGCTGCAGGCTCCTCCCCAGCCCGGGCCCTGGTCGGGGCGTGTGCAGGAGGCAACCAATCGATGTGTCTCTCTCACATGGATGTTTCTCTCTGTCTCTCCCTCTCTCTTCCACTCTCTAAAATCAATGGGAAAATATCCTCAGGTGAGGATTTAACAAACAAAAGAACACTGGTCAGATGTTTGAATGCCCAATATCACATATTTAGTGTGGGGCCAGGCACACGATGGGTGCATAATAAATGCTGATTATGGAATACACAAACGAGTGAGTGAGGGAGTGGGGGGCGTGGCGGAGAGGTGGTCTGCAGCTCCATGCGCTGGAGGAAGTGTCCTCTGCTGAACCCTCCCTCGGGGAGAGGCCGGCCTTCCTCTCCAGGCCGCCCTCGTGTAGCTGGGACAGGACGCTCCCACTGAAGCTGCTGGTTCCTGCTGAAGGTCTAAGGGAAGTCCCAGCCCAGGGAGAGAAGCCCCACAGAGTCCCCTCCCCCCATATCCGCGCAGAGAGGCCAGGGCCCCTCAGGATTCTATTTCCAGAAAATGCAGCTACACACCAAGGTTTGCCTGTGGGTCAGAGCTCTGGGCGCCGGCGTTCCCCATGGCTAGGGACCCTGGATCCTCAGTCCTGACTGGGCTGCCCTTCCCTGAGTCACAGCAGGGAATGGGCAAAGGCAGCCAGGGCTCGGCCCCTTGGGCAGAAAGTGGAGATTTGGGCGCTGGGTTCCTTGCTCCTGTAAGAAGTAAGGCGAGCCCCCATCCAGGGGTCCTGGTGGAGCACGAAGCACAAGGGGAGCCAGGCAGCAGGCATATCTTCCTCCTGCAGGAGGGTGCGCACACGCTCTGGGGGCACACGCACACGCTCTGGGGGCACACGCTCTGGGGGCACACGCACACGCTCTGGGGACACACGCACATGCTCCCTGCACGCCGAGTAGGCGGTCCCTCGGCTTCGTAATCCTGATGCCCGCGGCCTGTCCTCACTCCTGATTGGCGCTCAGGCGCACAGTCTTTCCCGATTGGCTAATTCAGAGGGAGGGGCTGGCCTTTGCCGTTCAAGAGGGCGGCCCCCCGGGGGCTGCAAGCCACGCAGCCAAAGTGGCGGCTGCCTAAGCTGCTCTTTGACAGGGAAGGTGACTTGTTTCTTCTCACAATTCCCCCCTTTTCTTTATTCAAACTCTGTCTTCGAACTCGCTGACATCCATTGACTTTCCGCTCTGCAGTCCAGGAGGAGACTAACTGCGGTTGGGTCCATGCGGTTCCGATTAGCCCTTCGATAAGACCCACACACGGGATGCTGCGACACCCATCACTGCAGCTCCCAATCAAAGGGGTGACGTGGACACCATCGCTCCCTTTCCCTTTCCAACCATCGCTCCAGGGAATCGGAGAAGGAGCCTCGGTCCCAGGCTCCCGCTCACTCGTCACTAAAGCTGCCGGTGCCTTAGGCTCAGCGACGGTCCGTGTGCCGTGTTGTCAGGGACGAATGAGCAGCACTGGCCCCAACATGACACACCTTCCTCCTTTTCTGCCAGAATCAGATCCAAGGCCAACCCGTTCTCCCAGGCAGCCTGCTGCTGGCCTCTAGCTGCTCACTATCCCTTTAGCTGCCTCACGAGTGTAGTTGACAAGCCTTTGCTGATTTAGTAAATATAATTAATCTTAAGAAATTTGGTCCCTAGTTTCCATTGTAGGAAGATCTCGAGGCATCCCAGGACCTATTGGAATCACCTACAGCCAACTCCAGGTAAAAAAATAAAACACCTTTTCTTAAAATTCAAACCCTCGGAAGGTTGTCAAACCCATTCTACCAAAAGATTATACAAAATTCAAAGTGACAAGAGGGTATTAAACACAAACATAACCTAGTAAAACTTCAGTTCCCACAACTAAGATTACTTTTTTTAAATACCCGATTAATATAACATACTAGAGGCCCCATGCACAAATTTGTGCACCAGTGGGGTCCCTCAGCCTGGCCTGTGGGATTGGGCTGAAACCAGCTCTCCGACATCCCCTGAGGGGTCCCAGATTGTGAGAGGGCACAGGCCAGGCTGAAAGACCCCACCGGTGCATGATCAGGGTCGGGGAGGGATGCGGGAGGTTGGTCAGCCAGGGAGGGACTGCAGGAGGGCTCCAGGGCATGCCCAGCCCATCTCACTCAGTTCCGATTGGCCAGACCCCAGCAGCAAGCTAACCTGCCGGTCAGAGCATCTGCCCCTGGTGGGCAGTGCATGTGATAGCAACTGGTTGACAGGTCGGCTATCTACCACCTGGTGGTCAGTGCACATCATAGTGAGTGGTTGAGCGGCCTTAGCATATCATTAGCATATTATGCTTTGATTGGTTGAATGGACAACCAGACACTTAGCATATTAGGTTTTTATTATCTGTATATATAAAAAGCCAGTGGCCAGAATGCCATAATGACCATAATGACTGGTCACTATAAAGCCCACTGTGGCCAGCGAACCTGCCCGATGGGGAGGTGGGCCGCTGGCCAACCTCCTGCAGCTTCTCCCTCCACCTGGCCCCACTCCTGATGAACCCCCACCACCCTGATCAGCCCGCAGCACCTCCCTGTGGATGGCCCCGCCCCCAGTTGGCCCCCCCACTCCAATCGGGGGTGGGGCCTGCCGGCCAATCACCTGAGGCTCCTCCCCCCAGCCCAGCCCTTATCGGGCTCCAATCGGGGTGGGCCAGCTGGCCAACCTCCCACCATCTCCTCCTGACAGGCCTGGCCCAGATCTGCTCCGACTGGGGTCGGGCTGGCCGGACCCCACCTGTGTATGATTCGTGCACTGGGCCTCTAGTATAGGATAATAATTTATAGAACTTTTGTTTCAGAAAAGGACTAACCAAAATAAGGTTTATTTTCTAACTTCATTTGTCCTTGGGTGTGTCAGCAAGTGATACTAATTGGATTTCTGCTGTCTGTCTCCCTGAGTACATTGATATAAGCTATTTACTCTATGGTTAGGGAGGCAAAATGCAAATCATTTACTCTTAAGTGTCCTTGGTTTAGGGAAGATAGGATTAACTAGATGGCTCCAAAGTGCTATTTATTTCTATTTCCCTATTCTACTTATTCTGGCTTACTGGCCTGTGTCATTTGTTTAACTTCTTTTCAACATTTTTCTTTACAAATGTTTTATAACTTTCACAAATCTTTCTTTAGAAATCTTACAACTTTCAGAAATAACCAGCTTAAGAAACCGTTTTCTTTCTCCTTCAAATGCTTTCTCTATTATACCAAAACCATAATTTATTTTCATGATTTTTTATTTCTTAACCCTTAGAAACCTTAATTTTTAGGTGTCATGTAAGTAATTAATATTCCTCAGATTAGCAATACATTCACATTTTAAGAGATATTTCAAGTAAAATAAAAAAAACTTATTCATTAATAGATTCAAATTCATCTTCTAACTCAAATTAATTAATGTTTCAGTATCCTGTTATTTCAAAATATTTAAATGTTTATTATTTAACCCAGCAATGCCCCAAAGCTTTTAAGTTATCAAAGCCTTTGGAAAATTATGTGTAGGCCTAAGAGGCTGGAAGAAAGGGTGGGGGGAGAAGGGAGCAGGCCCATTCCCAGGCCCCCAGCTGCTTAGATTCAAAACTGTCACATATTTCCTTAGGGTAACACCCTAAGGTGTAGACAATACTGCTGTGGCCTCTGTTTCTGGCCCTCAGGGCCAGCCCTTCCCTGGGCCACTTGTCCTAGTTGTGAGCATTATGTTAGCTTTCTGTTTCTGCCTTTCTTATCTTTATGTACCTTCTGAGCCTTTTTTTTTTTTTAACAGCTCTTCTGCACTTCTATCCTTCCAGTTCTCTAACTTTGCATTTTTCTTGCGATGTTAGGCCAACTATTTGTGACAAAATGTTATTTTTAATATTTCTTGGCCTAACAGGTCCTCGGGGTCTGGCCCAGAGTACTTTCTTATTTGGTCTTTTAGTCTTGGTAAAATTCGGAAGGCCCTCTTCTTTGCCTTGCTGAATATTGAAGGCTTTATTTAGGTTCTGAGACCAGGGAACTGCTCCCCTAATCCCTTTAATTATTAGTTCCCTGAGATCTCTCATGTGTCCCCTATGGGCCTTGTTGTTAAGGTCCCCCTGGGGCTCCCCGTTTTGGAAATTTTACATCTGCTGGAAGCACACCAGGGCCAGCCAGATGCTCCCTTTCCAGATAGCCATAGCCGACCTTTGAATCATTCCCCCTTCTTTTCCTGAAAATAGTATTCCCAAGATTAATATGTCTACGTATTCACTTGTGGGCCCCAAAATAGGTCTAGCTGGTCAGCTAAGCCACATGGGTCTTCCAGCAGAGGTCTTAACCCCCCCCCCCCCCTTTTTTTAACGCTGCTCCAACTCTTTTTGCAACTTAGAAAAGCTGGTTTCTGGTGGCGCAGTGACCTCAGGGCCAGTTGGACCCTTATCAGGAGAGCTCTCCTCTCCAGGGGGAGGCTGGGATTGTAAATCACCATCTTGGATGTTCCCTAAGATCATCCCCCCAGTCACATAGGGCGGGGAAGGCAGGACAAAGGATCTCATTTCTCTGTCTGTCCTTGTTCTCTTTTAGGCTTCTCTGCCTTTACAGCAGCGGTTCTCAACCTGTGGGTCGCGACCCCTTTGGGGGTCGAACGACCCTTTCACAGGGGTCGCCTAAGACCATCGGAAAACACATATATAATTACATATTGTTTTTGTGATTAATCACTATGCTTTAATTATGTTCAATTTGTAACAATGAAAATACATCCTGCATATCAGATATTTACATTACTATTCATAACAGTAGCAAAATTACAGTTATGAAGTAGCAACGAAAATAATTTTATGGCTGGGGGTCACCACAACGTGAAGAACTGTATTAAAGGGTCGCGGCATTAGGGAGGTTGAGAACCACTGCTTTACAGGGAGGAGGACTGGCCCCTTCCTCCAACAGAGAGCACAGTCAGTCTCCTCTTGAGTGACTGGACTTTCATTATTAACAAATTTATAATTATTACTGAAGAGCTTTATCATAAATCCTTCATTTTAGTTGCACCTATCTATTATATCTTAGCAACTTTGAGATTTTAAAGGCAATTATTATGTAAAGCATTTTCTTGACCAATTTTGTAAGAGGGATAACTCAGTATGAAAGTACCATTTTATTTTTCTCTATAAGAACAGGAGTGCCCCACTTCACAGCTAGAGGGTACTTCTACAGATCTGTTCCTCCCAGGGTTATGGGGAAAACAGAACACTGGGGACTAGTTATGGTTATGAGAAACATTAATTATGCTGTTAACCATGATTGCCCTTTCTGTTCAAAGAAAGGACATGCCAACCTGGCTGGGAGTCCCACACCCCCAGGACCTGGGAGTCACCCTTGGAATGTGGTCCATTCTCATTCAAGACCTGCCCATTATCATGGAAGCATTAACCTTGTTGCCCAACCCAGCCTGCATAGCTTACTTTCCCATATCCATAAACCAGGGAAGGGCAAACTAAAATCCCTAAAAGATAGAAAGCCAACATTACATTATAGACACACAGACAGAAATATCACTAGCTAAGAGTTTCTGGTGGCTAACACCCTGAGAGGGAGAGCAGGAAGTGTCCCCAAGATTAAGGGTTCTTGGCAGCTGCTGGGACATCCCTGCAGTCTCTGTCACGTGTTCAGCCTCACCACACATAACTGGGCTTCCCCAAAGTGGGACTCACCCCATTTTTAAACAAATTAAACAAATAACAAAGAGACATGAAACATCAACAACACTCTTATACAGGTGCACAATACACTAAAAGTTTATACCACAGAATTTCCTACATTAAGAACCACTAAAGCCAAGCAATGTCTCTGTCCCTGGTTCGGGAACTTGCCTCCCAGAACCTCAGCATTCTCCCAATGGACTATTTCAGGGGAATATATTCCCTAAGCCTAGAATTTCTGCTTCCCATCCTCGGCAGGTCCCTTGTGACTATGTACTCAACCCCCCATGTTGGAGGTTTCTCGTACTCCCCGAGATCTGCTTCATCCCTCTCTGGCCGCTTCCCTCACAGGAGAACAGAACCGCAGATCAGAACTCTGCACTCGCTTTATGTCCAAGACACATCCCAGCCACATATGCCCGACCTCCAGGGACACCCAATCACCAAAGTAGTACTCAGTCCATTTCCCACCTTGGCCCATGCGTGAGGTCACCTGATTGCACAGGTCTTGCTTGGGCCCTTCCTGCGTTGCTGGCTGACTCTCAATCCTGAGCTCATAGTCGGCCCAGGGGTGATGGCTATCCTGCCTCACCAAAAGAGGGGGTCCAATTTCCCTGTGATGACAAACGCTGTCCCGGATGCACCCCCAAATTGTAAGAAATAAGGCAAGCCCCCCAATCCAGGGGTCCTGGTGGAACACAAAATATACTGGGGAGCCAGGCAGCAGGCAAACATCTTTCCTCCTGCAGGGGGGCACGCACAAGGTCTGGGAGCACATGCACACTGAGCAGGCGGTCTGCTCGGCTTTTTAATCCTGATGCACGTGACCTGTCCTCACTCTTGATGGAGCTCAGGCGCACAGTCTTTCCCGATTGGCTAATTCAAAGGGAGGGGCTGCCTTTGCCGTTCAAGAGGGCGGCCCCCAGGGGCAGCTGAGACTGCACACTCACCCGGGCACCAGGGCGGGAAAGGCAGCAATGGGCGGGGAGGGAAAGGACCTCTGTGAACTGGCTGCTGCATGGTGCCCTCCTGACCCCTCGGGAGCAGAGACCCCGGTGGGGGTCGTCTCAGGCCCAAATTCACAGCCAGCAACGGGCAGAGCCAACATCTCAAAGCCACAGCCAGGGCACCCTCCTGCCCATGGGCTGTGGTAGACTCGGCACCTGCAACCCTCCTCCTACTCCGTCCTCTGCGCTGCCCTTCCCCAGCTTCCCTTCCGCTATTTGTAGGAAATGAGAGTTTCTGAAGGGGCAGTGGGACCAATCCCTGCCCTCCACCCTCACCCCGACAGCCTGGACCAGCCCGACAGCCACACGCTCTGCCCCCCTCCACCCAGCCCACCTGTACCCCC
>NW_005370587.1:370540-371941 GCF_000412655.1 Myotis brandtii | reverse complement strand
TTCCACCCCCCCCTCCGCCCGCACCCACCCAAGGCCTTGGATTTGAAAGCTGCCTGGATCTCCTCTGGCAACCACAGCACAGAGAAGGACTTTCAGATTCCCATCTTTCAGGAGGAAGCAAAAAGTTGTGGTTTTTTAAAAAATCCTGTGAGACCCAGGCAGCGTGGCTCAGTTGAGCATCAACCTATGAACCAGGAGGTCAGGGTTCAATTCCTGGTCAGGGCATGTGCCGGGGTCGTGGGCTTGATCACAACCCTGGCAGCCTATCAATGACTCTCTCTCATCACTGTTGTTTCTCTCTCTCTCACTTTCCCTTCCTCTCTGAAAGCAATGAAAACATTAAAAATATAAAGTATAAGTCTGAGCATGTCATGCCCTTACACAACACCTCTCACTGACTGTCCTTTGCTCTTAGGACAACCGAACAAAACAAAGCCCCGTCCTGCGATGCCCTGTTCGGCCCGCTCTGCTCGGCCTGCCACACTCTCCCGCATTATTCCTAGCAGCTCCCTCACAACGTCAGGCCTCGGGCAGTTGGCGCCGTTTCTGGGGAGCCCCCGGACTCAAGCCCACGCTGCCCCCTTGGCCTGGAGTCATCTTTGCTGATCAATCCTGCTCATCTCTAGGTCGGCCTGGACACGCTGCCTCCCAGGATTCCCGGACGAGGCCGGCGTCTCCTCTGATTCTGCGTGGTTTTAGTCACAACAGCCATCATTTCGATATTTGGTTTTGCACTTACTTTTTGTGCTGCTGTGGGTTTCATTGCAGGATGAGCGATTGTCACGCCTCCCTTGACTGACTGCTGGAACGGCAGCAGCTAGCACAGCGTCTGACTGACCGGGTGACAGATGGACGAATGAAGAATGAATGAATGAAGAATGAATGAATGAATGACGTTGAGTGTCCAGGGAGGGCTCAGGAAAGGCCTCCTGGAAGAACCAGCCGTGAGAAGGAGACGGTCACGTTTAAAAGCTGCAGCAGGAGTCACACTCAGGCCTGGAATAGAAGAGGTGAGAGGCACCTTGCCCTTCCCATCATTCGGGCCTTCCTATCCTTTCTACGTCACCCCTTCAGCCTCCCGTCCACGTCCCCTCAGCCTGGCTTTCTGAGGGGGAAGAACGCTCCACCAGGTGTCCCAGCTGCTCTTTCGTTCCACTCACCACTCAGGCCCTGTCCCTGCGTCCTCGCCCACCACACCCTCAGATGTGTGTGTCTGAGTGACTGTGATGCCTGCACTTCCGGGGGGCAGGGAAGTGGCCGGAGCCTTGAAGCTGGCCTCGAGGGGCAGAGGAGAGCGCTCACCCCATCCCCAACATCCCATCCCCAATACCCCATCCCCAGCACCCCATCCCCAACACCCCATCTCCCATCACCCCATCACCAGCCATCCTTCCTCCTCCT
>NW_005370587.1:366489-369992 GCF_000412655.1 Myotis brandtii | reverse complement strand
GCCCCAGCACCCCCAGCCCCAGTCCCTCTCTGTTGCAAAGTACAGCAACCAGCCCATCTACAAGGGGCAGGGACAGGACCATGGCAGAACCCAAGCCAAATGCCAGCCACAAAAAGAAAATGGAAAAAATCTTCCCACAGTGGAAAGACGAGGTTCTCATTGCATCCTGCCCGCCTCCTAACAGAGCCACTTGCCTTCCGACTTCCAGGGGGCCTGCCGCCCTGCTCTCTGGGTCGCGGGTTGGGAGGTGGTGTCACCCCTCTTCCCGCAGCTCGAGCACACTGAGACCCAAAGGCAAAGCAAGGTGCCTCCCCAGGCTGGGCTGCCACTCCCCAGTGTCAGAGGCTCCAGGCAGCACGGACCTGGAAGACCAGGAGAGAACGCAGAGGAAAGGTGTCCCCAGTGAGCGAGTGAGTGTGGAGGGTGGGCCAGGGGAGGAGGGAAGGTGTGTAGATCACACAGGATGTAATATGTGATACAATGGGAAAGAATAAACAATATTAAGTAATACTAGCCCATTTGCAGGGCCTTTCCTATATGCTGTGAAGTGTTTTATAGTCAATATTTCATTTACTTTTCCAAACAACTCAGTGAGGGCAGCATCTATGTGCCCCTTTCACAGATGGAGACACAGGCCTACTGAGTCGCACAGCTCGTGAGTGGTCAAGCTCCAGCACTGAGATCCGAGGCCCCTGGGGCTGCAGAACAGAAAGCAAGGGAACTGGTTTACGGCAGAGGCTGCGCCAGACACAAAGAGCCTCTGACAGGGGGCCTCTGGGTTGCAGTCAGGGTGACAGGCGTGGAGAGCGCTCCCTCTGAGGGTCTTCGCAGTCACGATGAATGGACGCCTCTGTGTCCGGCTGGGGGGAGGGAAGCGCTGTGTTCGCAGCACGGGCTGGCGGCGGGACTGCCTGCCAGCCTCCCTGGGCACAAGATTGCCCCCATGCAGCCGTTAGCTCACAGGAGGTAGCACAGGGTGTGCCCACGTGGGCAGGCAGAGCGCAGGGCTGTGGGCAGGCAGATGCCACTGTGGTCAAAAGTGAGAGCGTGCGGCCAGGGGCCTTGTGTTTTTGGTCCCTGCTGGCTCTCCTGCTTGTACGGCCTTGAATACGTTACTGAACCTCTTTAAACCGCATTTCCTATCAGTAAGGAGAGGCTAAGAATAGAACCTGCTCTGGAGGGTGGCTGTGAACATGTTTTAAAAGATGATACGTGTAAAGTGCCTGGCACAGAACTTGAACACAATAAGGATGCAATG
Source organism: Myotis brandtii (assembly GCF_000412655.1). Taxonomy (NCBI): domain Eukaryota; kingdom Metazoa; phylum Chordata; class Mammalia; order Chiroptera; family Vespertilionidae; genus Myotis; species Myotis brandtii. The sequence goes on along the minus strand of NW_005370587.1, from coordinate 368,734 downwards.
GATGGGCGTTGCTATGACAATTGTCGGAGTTATTGCTGGAGTCAGAGGCGGGAAGAGCTGATCGGGTCCAATCCAACGGAAGGAGTAGGGACAGAGGTCGGTTCACAGAGTGGAGTGACACTTCACATTTCCTAACTTAAAAGGAAAACCTAGTTTGATCTGCAGTTTAACTAAATAAGACGTTGATTATGGGGGAAGAGGTGGTAGAAAGAGAGGAAGTGGAACCTTATCTCCAAACCCAGAATTTAAAGAGACAGAGACCGCCGGAGGGACCTAAACAGGAACCCAGACACAGGGGGCTCTCTGCTTCCTTCTTCTGGGATCCCACTCGGGGGAAGGGGACGGACTCGGGAATATGGCGGGGCAGAGCTGATTGATGAAGGAAGGGGCACAGAACCTGAAACAGGGGAGTGAGGAAAGGTCCCCGACAGGTGAGGCCCTGATGAGAGTGGGGACTCCCGTAGGAAAATGTAGGGTCAGGGTTTTCCCACCGGTACCCCGTCAGGCAGGGGTGTCGCTGTGAGACGTCTCTCTCCAGTCCTGCGAGCTCGGGGCCTCTGGGAGAAAAGACTGTTTTGTGCCAACCCAGCCTTCCCCAACGCTACGTGTCTCCGGGTGGAGGTGAACTCCAGGCCGCCCGCTTTCCAGGAAAGATGTTCGCTCTATATCCTCTATCCCTAACCCTCAGCAAGTACCAACTTCCAAACCCTTATATCAAGTATCACTGGGGATTTTGTTAAAAAACACATTTTCAGGGTTTTCCCCAAGGAGTTTAATCGGCTAGATTTTGGGACCAGGGTTTGTTTTTTTAATCTATTTTTATTATTGATTTCAGAGAGGAAGGGAGAGGGAGAGAGAGATAGAAACATCAATGATGAGAGGGAATCATTGATCAGCTGCCTCCTGCAGGCCCCCCACTGGGGATGGAGCCCACAACCCGGGCATGTGCCCTGACCAGGAATTGAACCGTGACCTTAACCACTGAGCCACGCCGGCTGGGCCGGGACCAGGTTTTTAACAGGCACCCAGTGCATGCTCTTGGTGAGGCAAGTTTCTAGGTGAGGCAAGCTCAGAAAACCCCAAGTAGGTAAGCCCGAGGCCCCTCCGTCTGAACGCAGGCAGCGCGTGTGGGGGAAGAGCCCTGAGTGGGTGGCGAGCGGCGGTTCTGGCCTGACTGACCCCGCAGTCCAGGGAAGCGGGCTCTGCTCTGGGTGCCCGTTGGTATCTTCCGTCCTGACAGCAGCCTGTGCTGGGGGAGCTCTGGAGGGGACGGAGGCGCAGGGCAGAGGGTGTTTACTTATCTGCACTCCAGATCTCAGAATAAAACTTGGGGACACAGCACTGACCCGTGTGGCTCAGTGGATAGAGCGTCAGCCTGCGGACCGAAGGGTCCCGGGTTTCATTATGGTCAAGGGCACAGGCCTGGGTTGCAGGCTGGATCCCTGGCCCTGGTTGGGGCACCTGCAGGAGGCAGCCAATCAGTGATTCTCTCTCATCTTTGACGTTTCTCTCTCTCCCTTCCTCTCAGAAATCAATAAAAATGTAAAAATAAAAAACGTGGGGACACAGAATAAACAGAGTGACCCATGGACATCAGGAAACAAGAGTCCAAGCATCACCTGGGCTTCCTCTAGCTGGGACTGGGCCCTCAGCCACTCCCACCCTCCCAGGGGACACACAGGCCCCAACCACACAGATCACCAGGGGAGGCAGGCAGCCAGCCCCCGGCCTTCACCGAGTCCATTCTGGGGGGCATGGCAGGGCAGTCCTGCTTTCTTGGGGGCTGTGGAGACCCCTGATGGTGGAGCCCCAGTGTCCTGAGTCCCTGGGCAGTCTCCAGAGTGGCCTGGAATCTAGCCTTTCCCCGGATGTGCTCATAGTGACAGAGAACGGGGTCGCAGAGCGGGCAGGACGGAGGAAGGCCCCGAATGGGGAGGGGGGCCGGTGGGAAGCAGCCGGGCAGGGGCGCGGCTGCGGCCAGGGGTGCCCTCACCTCCCAGGATGTCGCCCTGAGGGGCATGGAGCAGGCAGCAGCCTCAGCCCCTCTCCTTCCAGGTTAGAGAGGCGGCCGCGAGGGGAGGTCTGGTTTCGCAGGAGCCTTTACAATCCGCTTTGTCAGAGACTCAGAGACCAAACCAGACCCGACCCCTCCCAGCCCCACGACTGCATCCACGTGGCACCCGGACCAGCCAAAAAGGGGGCGGGTGAGAGCCCCAGCCCCGCCCCTGCCGGGAGGCCGGGATTT
>NW_005370587.1:361396-365596 GCF_000412655.1 Myotis brandtii | reverse complement strand
GCCGCCAAGTGCAGACCCTGCTCCAGTCCGCGCCCTTGCCCTGTGCCTCTGGGGGTCCTGTCTGTGCTCCTGCGGGAAATCCAGGCCGGAGTCAGAGGCCCGGGTCCCGGCTGTGCTCCGCGCCAGGCCTTGTCCGACCTGGACCGCCCTTCTCACGGGTGCCGGACAACTGAGTGGCTCCAGGCCCTGCAGCCCCGACTTGGAGTCTGTGAGCCACCTTCTCCTGCTCCGCTCTCCGGGGCTGGGGGACTGGGGAGCGGGGAGGCGGTGCGGGCAGCGCTGGCCCGGGCCTCCCGCAGGCCCAGGAGAGCTGCCTCTCTGGTTCGGGCTGGGCCGCGGGAAGCCTGCAGCCGGCTGACCTGGGAGAGGCCCCGAGAGGTCCCTGTGCTCTGGGGCAGATGCCACCCCTTTCCAGGCCTGGAGGGAGGGCTGCTACCCCCATGTCTTGACTCTGATTGTGGGAGGAGAGCAAAGACCAGCCTCTACTCAGGGGGTGTGTGCTGTGGAGGGAACAGAGGTGGACCTGGCTCCCCCGGGTCAGGGAGGGGGCCCGGGAGTGGAGGTGCTGGGGGTCATCAGCAGAGGGCCCCGAAGGGTAATGAGTGACTAACAATGACCCCCCAGGGGAGTCCTGAAGGAAAAGGTGGGTGAGGTGTCGGTGCTCAGAGGGAGCCTTCTCTCCTACACCCACCCCCAGCCCCTCTTCTGATCAAAGGAGGCCCCGCTGTGTCTCCAGGGCAGGGGAGAGGTGAGCCAGTGGACAGCTGGGCCCCAGGGGAAGGTCAGGCTGCAGGTCCGTTGGCCGAGTCGCCTCTTCTCCCTTGTAGAGTCTGGAGCGTGAGAAGGGGCAGAGTTGGGAGGCAGCCAGGGACTCAGCCACAGACAGCATGGGGACGGAGACCCAGTGGGCAGCAGAGGCAGGCCTGACACTGGTCTGTCATGGGCATGTGACTGGTGGGCGGCGGGGGTGGGCGGGTAGGACTCTGGCCCTTTCTCCGCAGGATGTGGGGCCCAGCTAGGTTCTCCTTCAGGGCCCCGATGAGCGTGTGCCAGAGGGAAGCCGATGGGGCCAGACACCTCCTGCTCCCCCACCTGAACTCCAGGGCCGTGTTGTCAAATGTGCTCTTTTCCTAGAAAATCCAAACAGTGGCTGGACCCCTCAGGAAACAGACCCAGCCTTCCCCTCCCACCCTCCACGGAGCCTTTGCCTGAGAGTGAGCCGCTGGCCGCGCTGAGCCCCTGCCTTCCTGCCCACTGCCCAGTGCCCAGTGTTCTGTGAGCTGGAACCTGGAGAGACCTCTCACCGAGGGGACTTCCCCAGCAGCCAAGGCTGTGGCTAGGACACCAGTGAGGGAGGCAGCAGGGGTCTGAGCTGTAGAGCCTCTGGCTGCAGCGTGAAGCGGGGCCTGCTCTCCCCCAGGGCATGGAGGACTGAGGGTGGGGCCGAGTGTCCCAGGAGCTGACTGCCCGGTTAGGGACCTGTTTGTGGCCACTTGCAGGAGTCCGTGTTAATTCCCATAGCAGCTCAGACCTCCACACACGTCTGCCATTCTGCTCAGGTGCCTCTGCCCCAGAAGCTGCTGTGCACCGCCACTGGCATCTCCAATTTCACCAGCGAGGGTGGGCATGGGGAGTGGACGGCTCAGAAAGGGAACCCACTCTCCGAGGTCCCCTCCAGCTCCTGGTGCTGGGTCAGCCCAAGGGTGGAGCTGGGGAAAGCCGGCTTCCAGGTGTATGTCATGGAATGGCGTTCACTCCCACCCCACTTCCATTCTCCATGGCCTCAGGCCGCATAGCCGGTGGTCGGTTCCCGCAAGAAATTCTGTCTAGAAGTAATTATTTCTCTTGTAGGAAAAAATGCCTGGACATAGTGTTTCTTTTGTTTCCTGTGCCAAATCCATTAGGGGTCATTTGGGGAAAATCCCTAGTGTGTTCGGGAATGGTGATGTTTGCCATTTTATCACCTTTGGGAAATAGTCCAGATTGAAATGAGACAGATTTAACGCTGGGCAAACTACTTGATCTCTGCAAGCCTTCACTTACTCATCTGGAAAAGGGATACTATGCTCCAAGCCCGTGGCTGTGGTGAAAACTAAACAGGAACACATGCAAAATACTCACGTGTGCTGGCTGCTGTGCCAAGTGCTCAAGAATAGAAGCCATTCACGTTCGTAGTCGTGGCTCACATAGCGTCTCAGCATGGACCCTCTCTGCTAAGCTTGGGCTCAAAGAGCTTGAGTGACAGACCCAAAGTCACACAGCAAGTCGGCACCGAGCCTGGAGCCCCTCACAGTGACCTCTTTTTGAAGCACCATGTGCCAGAGTTCTCCAGGGAGACAGAAACAAGAGAAACACACACACACACACACACACACACACACACACACACACACACACACAGATATAGAAAGAGATTTTCAAATATCATGACATTTTAAAAAATTTTTATTCGCTGGGTATTAAGGCAGTTCCATTTTTAATTTTTTGAGGAAACACCATACTGTTCTCCACAGTGGCTGCACCAGTCTGCATTCCCACCAGCAGTGCAGAAGGGTTCCTTTTTCTCTGCATCCTCGCCAGCACTTGTTGTTTGTTGATTTGTTGATGGCAGCCATTCTGACAGGTGTGAGGTGGTACCTCATTGTGGTTTAATTTGCATCTCTCTGATGATCAGTGACATTGAGCATGTTTTCATGTGTCTGTTGTATGTCCATCTGCACGTCCTCTTTGGAGAAGAAGTGTCTGTTCAGGTCCTCTGCCTGTTTTTTAATCGGGTTGTTTGTCATTTTGGTGCTGAGTTACATAAGTTCTTTATAAGTGTTGGATATTAGCCCCTTATCAGATGTAACATTGGCAAATATCCTCTCCCATCCACAGGTTGTTTTTTCATGTTGTTGATGATTTCCTTTGCTGTGCAAAAACATTTTAGTTTGATGTAGTCCCATTTGTTTATTTTTTCTTCGGTTTCCCTTGCCTGTGGAGATAGAACAGCAAAAATATTGCTAGGAGAGATGTCTGAGATTTTGCTGCCTATGTGTTCTTCTAGGATTTTTATGGTTTCAAGTCTTACATTTAAGTCTGTAATCCATTTTGAGTTTATTCTTGTGCGTGGTGTAAGAAGGTGGTCTAATTTCATTTTTTTGCACATTTGTCCAATTTTTCCAACACTATTTATGGAATAAACTATCTTGATCCCATTTGTATTCTTGCCTCCTTTGGTGAATATTAATTGACCATAGGGGCATGGGTTTGCTTCTGGATTTCTATTCTGTTCCATTGATCTATGTCTGTTTTTATGCCAGTACCATGCTGTTTTGATTACTATGGCCTTGTAGTATATTTTGATATCAGGTAGCATGAGTTCTCCAACTTTATTCTTCTTTCTCAAGATTGCTGTGGCTGTTTGGGGTCTTTTGTGGTTTCATATATAATTTTGCAATATTTGTTTTAATTCTGTGAAGTAGCCATTGGTATCTTGATAGAAATTTCATTGAATCTATAGATTGCTTTGGGTGGTATGGACATTTTAATTATGTTAACTCTTTCTATCCATGAACATAGTATATTCTTCCACTTATTTATATAGTCAATTTCTTTCTTCAGTGTCTTATAATTTTCCGAGTACAGGTCTTTTACATCCTTGGTTAAATTTATTCTTAGGTGTTTTAGTTTTTTTCATGCAGTTGTAAGTGGGACTGTTTTCTTAGTTTTCCTTTCTGATAATTCATTATTGGTGTATAAAAATGCAACTAATTTCTGGATATTAATTTTGTATCCTGCTACTTTACTGAACTCAGTTATCAGTTCTGCTAGTTTTTTGGTGGAACCTTTAGGGTTCTCTAATAATGACAGTTTTGCTTCTTCCTTTCCAACTTGGATGCCTTTGATTTCTTCTGCTTGTCTGATTGCTGTGGCGAGGACCTCCAGCACTGTGTTGAAGGAGAGTGGTGAAAGAGGGCATCCCTGTCCTGTTCCTGGTCTTAAGAGACACACTTTTAGTTTTTGCTCATTGAGAGTGTGATGTTGGCTGTGGCTTTGTCATAGATGGCTTTTATTATGCTATTATTTCTTCGAATAGGTTTTCTAATCCATGTTCATCTTTCTGTTGTTCTGGCACCCCTATTATTCGTATGTTGTTTCGTTTAATGTTGTCCCAAAGCTCCCTTAGGCTCTCCTCCTGTCTTTTAATTTTTTTCTCCA
>NW_005370587.1:351923-360816 GCF_000412655.1 Myotis brandtii | reverse complement strand
GCTGAGCTGGCGCCCAGGGGGAGGTTTCAGCCTCAATCTCTAACCATCCCCATTTTCTAGGAGTTCTCTGTCTTTCCTGGCTGCAGACTGTCTCTCAGCTGAATCTCCTCTGCTTGTTCGGGCTGTATGTTACCCGTTTCAGCTGCTCGCCCTTATCTGGTCCGGGACAAAGCACCAACACGTCCATCTAAGCCTCCGCCATTTTTTCTTCTTATGCTAAAGTATGTTCCCTCTGTTCCCACTTTGCTGAGGGTTTTTATCTTAAACGGGTACTGGATTTTGTCAAATGCTTTTTCTGCATCTATTGATATGATCATGTGGTTTTTATCCTTCATTTTGTTTATGGTGGTGTATCATGTATGAACCTTCCATCCCTGGCATAAATCCCACTTGGTCATGGTGTATGATTTCTTTAGTGTATTGCTGGATTCAGTTTGCTAATATTTTGTTGAGGATTTTAGCATCTATGTTCATCAGGGATATTGGCCTCTAGTTTTCTTTCTTTGTAGTGACTTTATCTGGTTTTGGAATTAGGGTAATGCTGACCTCATAAAATGAGCTTGGGAGTCTTCCTTCCTCTTGAATATTTTGCAATAGTTTGAGAAAGATAGGTGTTAGTTCTTCTTTAAATGTTTGATAAAGTTCACCTGTGAAGCCATCTGGTCCTGGACTTTTGTTTGTTGGGAGTTTTTGGATTACTACTTCAATTTCATTAGTTGTAATCGTCTATTCAGGTTTTCTAATTCTTCCTGATTCAGTTTTGGAAGATTGTATGTTTCCATGAATTTGTCCATTTCTTCTAGGTTGTCCAGTTTGTTGGCACATAGTTTTTCATAATATTTTCTTAATCCTTTGTATATCTGTGGTGTCAGTTGTTACTTCCCCTTTTTCATTCCTGATTTTATTTATTTGGGTCTTCTCTCTTTTTTTCTTAAAGGTCTGTCTTGTTTATCTTTTCAAAGAACCAGCCCTTGGTTTCATTGATCTTTTGTATTGTTTTAGTCTCTATTTGTTTCTTTAGGCCCTGATCTTTATTATTTCCTTTCTTCTGCTCACTTTGCGCTTTGTTTGTTTTTCTTTTTCAAGTTCCTTTGAGTGTAAAGTTAGATTGTTTATTTGAGATTTTTTCTTGTTTTTTGAGGTAGGCCAGTAATACTAAGAATTTCCCTCTTAGGACTGATTTCTCTATGTTCCATAGTTTTTGAGTTGTTGTGTATTCATTTGTTTCAATGTATTTTAATTTTCCCTTTATTTCATTGTTAACCCATTCATTGTTTAGTAACATGTTATTTAGTTTCCATGGTGTGTTTTTCAGTTTTTTTCTTGTGATTGATTTCTGCTTTCATACCATTATGGTTAGAGAAGATGCTTAAGATTTCAGTCTTTTTAAATTTATTGAGATTTGCTTTGTGTCCTAACCTGTGATCTATCCTATAAAATGTTCCAGGTGCACTTGAAAAAAATGTGTATTATGCTGCTTTGGGGTGAAATGCTCTGAAGATATTAATTAAATCTATCTGATTTGATGTGTCATTTAAGGTCACTGTTTCCTTATTGATTTTCTGTATGGATGTATCCATTGATGTCTGTGGGGTGTTAAAGTCCCCTACTATGACTGTTTTACTATAGATCTCTCTCTTTTTGTCCATTAAGATTTGCTCTATAAATTCAGGTGTTCCTATATTGTGTGCATAAATATTTACAAGGGTGATATATCCTCTTATTAAATTGATCCCTTTAACATTATGTAATTTCCTTCTTTGTCTCTTTTATGGCCTTTGTTTTGAAGTGTATTTTGTTTTAAGCAAGTATTAATACTCTTGATTTTTTTTTCATTTCCTTTTGCATGAAATATCTTTTTCCATCCCTTTACTTTTAGTTTTTGTGTATCTTTCAGAGGTGGGTTTCTGGGAGACAGCATGTATATGAGTCTTCGATTCTTATCCATTCAACCTCCCTATGTCTTTTGATTGGAGCACTCAGCCATTTACATTTAAAATGATTATTGATAGGTATCTATTTATTGTCATTTTAATTCTTTATAACTGTGTTACTCTTCATTCTCCTCCTTCTTCTTCTTTGCCCTTTAACATTTCTTGTATTGCTGGTTTTCTGGTAAAACAAACTCCTTTAGCTTTTTCTTGTCTGGGAAGCTCTTTTTTTCTCCTTCAATTTAAAATGATAACCTTGCTCTGTACAGTAGTCTTGGTTGTAGGTTCTTGCTTTTCATCACTTTGAATATTTCATGCCAATCCCTTCTGGCCTGAAAGGTTTCTGTTGAGAAATCAGCTGACGGTCCATGGGAGCTGCCTTATAGGTAGCTGTCTTTCTCTTGCTGCTTTTAAGATTCTCTCTTTGTCTTAACATTTGCCAATTTATTTTTGATGTGTCTTGGGTGTGGGCCTCTTTGGGTTCATCTTGTTTGGGAGTCTCTGCAATTCCTGGACTTGTGTGTCTTTTCCGTCACCAAGTTATGAAATCTTTTCAGTTTTTATTTCTTCAAATAGGTTCTCAATCCCTTGCTCTCTCTCTTCTTCTGGTATCCCTATGATGTGGATGTTATTGTGCTTCATGTTTTCCCAAAGGTCCCTTAAACTAGCCTCATTTTTTAAATTCTTTTTTCTTTCTGCTGCTCTGATTGGATGTTTTCTTCTGTATTGCCTTCCAAATTGCTGTTTCGATCCTCTGCTTCTTCTAACCTATCGGTTATTCCTTCTAGTGTATGCTTCATTTCTGACTGGATCTTTTTATGTTTGTTTATATGTTCTTTGCTGTGCTTGATATCGCTTCCTTGAAGTTTTCATTAAGCTCATTGAGCATCCCTGTCGCCATGTTTTGAACTCCATACCTGGGAAATTGCTTCCTCCATTTCAGTCAGCCCTTTTCCTGGAGGTTCCTTCTGTTCTTTCATTTGGGACACGTTTCTTTGTCTCCCCATTCCGGTTGCCTCTTTGTATTTGTTTCTATGTGTTAGGCAGCCCCACGGTGCCTCTCAGTCTTGGTGGGGTGGCTTACGTAGTAGGTGTCCTGTGGGTCCAGTGTGCCGTCTCCTTGATCACCAGAGCTGGGTGCTCCAGGAATGTCCCTGCCGTGAGTTATGTGGGCCCTCCAGTTCTGATTGAGTGTTGATTGCTGTCAGCCTGTTCGGTGTGAGGTCAGCCCTCAGGCTGGCTGACTGGGAGGCTCACCCTGACTGTGGCTTGTGAGCTGCTGGGCAGGTGCTGAACACATGGAGCAGAGTTCGCCCCAGCAGGGATGGTGCCGGCGGAGAGCTCCCTGTGGATGTGCCGCTTGTGAAGTTAATTGGATCCTGTCCTGCTGTTGTATGAAGCTGGCCACTGGGTGTGCTGGTTCTGGGCCTCTTGAGAGGGACTCTGGTGCAGGCCAGTGTCAGACGCTGCCTGTGACTGGCCCTGGCAACCTGTTTGGAACTGCAAAGCCGTCCACAGTGTGTGGCTGCCTGTCCTGGGCCGGGGTGTGCACGGGAAGGACCAAGCTGCACCAAGGCCATCTTTTACCAGCACTGAGCCTGGGGCAGGTCAGGGAAGTTCCCAAGGCAGCCCAAAACCTGCCTCCTCCTGCCGACTCCCTGTTAGGCTCAGTCACTGAAAGAGCCTCTAGTGGTACCTGAGTTGCATGAGGTAGGGTCTCAGGGAGCCACCAGGTGGGGGCGAGTGGTGTTCACCAGATGGAAATACATTCAGCCTCCGGGCTGGGTCTGAGGCCACTCAACAAAACTCCCTGGGCCCACCAAGTCCAGCTGCTGCCCACCGGGGTCCACAGACCTTCGTAGTGGGGCAGGGTCTCAGGGAGGGTCAGGGCGAGGCCAGCGGAGTTTTCAGGTCCAAACAGACCAAGCTTTGGCCGTGTGAAGGGAGGGCTCTGCACTAGTTGGACGTGACAGGGGAAACTTGGCCCCGCCCAGAGCCACACAACTCAGTCTGTCCTGGATTCTGCTCAAACCTCGGTGGGGCAGGGCCACCAGATGTCAGCAGGGCGGGGCCAGGAGCCCAGAGGGTGGGGCTAGTGGATTTCTCATGATGGGGAGGTGTCAGTCAGGCTCGGAAAGTAGAAAGAGATTTGTATGAGGGATTGGCTCCCACCATTAAGGAGGCTCAGTCCACTGTCTGCCACCTGCAGGCTGGAAGCCCAGACAGCCATTCGTGTGGCCCCGCTGGGCTGGCGGGCCGGGACCCAGGTGAGCCGGTGTCGCAGGGCGGAGAGATGACTGTCTCAGCTCAGCCAAGGGCAGAGTCGCCTCTCCTTCACCCTGTTGTTCGATTTACACCCTCAGCGCAGTGGGTGATGCCCACTCACGTTGGCGAGGGCTCTATTAACTGATTCTGCTGATTCAAATGCTAATCTCTTCTCGAAATGTCTCACAGATTCACCCAGAAACAACGTATTACCAGCTCTCTAGGCGTCCCTTAACCCAGTCAAGTTGACATGAAATTAATCACCACACGCCGGCCTTTCTAGCCAGCCCCTCAGCACATGTGGCAGCCAGCCTTGTCCTGCCAGCACACCAGGCAGCATCGAGGCCCTCGTACCGGGTGCATTGCTACCTTCAGTCTGGCTGGTCTTGTCCCCCCTGCTCCTCTCTCTGTGGCCCCTCCTTCTGCCAAGAGCCAGGTTCCAGCAGGGCCTGGCTCCCTCCACTGCCACCCTGGGCCTGAGCTGGTGAAGCAGGGGCAGCGCTCAGCCTGCTGAGGGCACACCACCCGGAGCCCAGGCCAGGCTCACACTCCACAGGCACATGGAGCCGTCCGTGTCCACGGGGCGTTCCTGTGCGGCCTGCCCAGAGGCTGCTGCCCGGCCAAAAGTCATGCCTGAGCTCAGTGGCTCCCACACTGGCTGCACGTAGAATCCCCTGGGGAGTTTTGGGACTGACCGCCTGATACCCGAGCTGCTGTCCATACTAATCCCGTCAGAACGTCTTGGGTGGGAGCCGGGCAGCAGTGTTTTAAAGAGGCCCTGGTGACCCCACCGGGCAGTGGAGTTGGAGAGCCGCTGGTATAGCTGCTCCGGAAAAGGGGCGGGACTCGGAAGAGCAGCCAGGTTGGACTGTCCAATGAAGGTGGAGCCCCAACTCAGTCCCCTATTTGAAGCCTGTCATTCTACCAGCAAAGCCCTCAGGTGTTTAAGCCACATATAGACATGACACCTGACTCCACACGCCCTCACCACGAACTGTAATCCGTGCACACACTTCACAGGCCATACTCTTCTTTTCTTTTTCTTTCTTTTTTTTAAAATATATTTTTATTTATTTCAGAGAGGAAGGAAGTGGAAGAGAGAGGCAGCATCGAGGCCCTCGTACCGGGTGCATTGCTACCTTCAGTCTGGCTGGTCTTGTCCCCCCTGCTCCTCTCTCTGTGGCCCCTCCTTCTGCCAAGAGCCAGGTTCCAGCAGGGCCTGGCTCCCTCCACTGCCACCCTGGGCCTGAGCTGGTGAAGCAGGGGCAGCGCTCAGCCTGCTGAGGGCACACCACCCGGAGCCCAGGCCAGGCTCACACTCCACAGGCACATGGAGCCGTCCGTGTCCACGGGGCGTTCCTGTGCGGCCTGCCCAGAGGCTGCTGCCCGGCCAAAAGTCATGCCTGAGCTCAGTGGCTCCCACACTGGCTGCACGTAGAATCCCCTGGGGAGTTTTGGGACTGACCGCCTGATACCCGAGCTGCTGTCCATACTAATCCCGTCAGAACGTCTTGGGTGGGAGCCGGGCAGCAGTGTTTTAAAGAGGCCCTGGTGACCCCACCGGGCAGTGGAGTTGGAGAGCCGCTGGTATAGCTGCTCCGGAAAAGGGGCGGGACTCGGAAGAGCAGCCAGGTTGGACTGTCCAATGAAGGTGGAGCCCCAACTCAGTCCCCTATTTGAAGCCTGTCATTCTACCAGCAAAGCCCTCAGGTGTTTAAGCCACATATAGACATGACACCTGACTCCACACGCCCTCACCACGAACTGTAATCCGTGCACACACTTCACAGGCCATACTCTTCTTTTCTTTTTCTTTCTTTTTTTTAAAATATATTTTTATTTATTTCAGAGAGGAAGGAAGTGGAAGAGAGAGAGAGAGAGAGAGAGAGAGAGAGAGAAAGAGATAAATATTAATGATGAGAGAGAATCATTGAATGGCTGCTTCCTGCCTGCCCCATACTGGGGATTGAGCCTGCAAGCTGGCATGTGTCCTGACTGGGAATCGAACCCTGACCTCCTGGTTCAGAGGTTGATGCTCAACCACTGAGCAACACTGGCCATACTCTCCTTTATCACCCAAATCCTGTGTATGTGATGGCACCCAATGCACATGCTCCCGGGCATCGTGAATCGCAGCCCTGTTACCATCTCCTGGCTTTTTGTGCGGAGCCTTCTCGGTCCCCTTTCCGCAGGCTGCTGTCCCTGTCCACGCGTTCCTTCCCTTTGTCCCTCAGTCTGCGTGTCCCACAGCCAGAGCAGGGGTGAGTCCTGTTCCAGGTATGGCGTGGTGCCGACCGGACAGGGAGGGAGGGGCTGAAATATATGAGAAAGTCCTGTGCCGGGCCTCAGGGTGGTGGGTGCAATGGAGCCGGAGGAAGGAGCCACAGAATTCCAACATGGGAGGGAGGGTGTTGTGTGGACTGCGGGCTGGAGCCGAGACATGGAGAGCCATAGAGCAAGGTCACCTGAAGGACTGAGGAGATTGGAACTTGAGCCTGCCTGGGGCACCGATGGGTGATGGGAGCCAGAGGGACGAACAGAAAGCTCCAGAGTCCCTGCCATGGGCTCCTGGTCTGCATAGTGGCAGGCAGCTGTGTGGCTGTGAGGTCTGGTTGGTGAGGGTGTGGGCTCTGCGGGTGGCACTGTGGCCTGAGGCTGTCTGTCCTCCTGGGATGTCATGTGGCATGGACGTCAGACAGGCGAGGACGTCCCCTGCCTGTCCATGAGGGCCTGCCGCTGGGCTTGGAGCCGTGATGATGGGGTTTTCTCGGGGTGGAAGGCAGCAGAGGGACTCTTGAGAGAGGCCTTGCCCCATCCGAGTCGAGAGCGTCTCTGCAGGCATTGATGAGAAGCCCCGGGGCAGTGGCCGGCTCAGTCCACGGGGCCGTGGGTCTAAGAGCCGGCCCTGTGCCAGGTCTGAGGGGTCAGCAGCCCTGCCCCGAGTGCCTGTGTCCAGGCACATCCTAGCAAAAGACCCAGATCTGCCTGTGAAAATCACGCCCCCCCCAGCCCCGGAGCGAGCGAGTGCCCTGCAGGAAAGAAGTGGGGAGGCGAAGAAGTGGGGTTCTCCAGGAGGAAGCCTGGAGAAAGAGCTGTGTGCATCTGGATCTCACACTCATGTCAACACTGTCAGCTGCGGTCACACCTCTGGCCTCCTTTGACCCTCCCCGTGCAGCAGGAAGTCAGTGCTGCCTGTTTCGCAGATGTGCACACTGCGGCTGGGAGCTATGGTGTGCCTGCGACAAGATCCAGGCGTTATGGTCCAGGATTAGGGCCCAAGGATCCCTCCACGGTACCCGGTTGGCTGTGCATCGTGGAATTTAAGTAGGCCCCTCCCAGGCAGCTGAAGAGGCCTGAATCGGAAGTGGGAAGGGAAGAAGCAGGCGGCAGACCCCCTGGTGCAGAGGGACAAGTCACAGAGGAGCCTCCGTGCGCACATGGGCTGGGCCAAGGTGAGATCTTTAAAACATATTTTCATTGATCTCAGAGAGGAAGGGAGAGAGTGATAGAAACATCCTATAAAATAAGAGAGAAACATGCAAATTAACCATCCTTCCGTTACATCAAGCCACACCCACAAAGCCACACCCACCAGCCAATCCAAGTGACTATGCAAATTATCTGACAAAGATGGCGGTTAATTTGCATACACAGGTGTCAAGTGCCCCAGGAGGCAACGGCGGCCACGGGCTCCTGGGACCTTCGCCAGCTCTGGGAGGTGCGCCAAGCCACACCTGTGGGCTCCCGGGACTTTCACCGGCCCTGGGAGGTGAGTCCGTAGCCACGCCTACGGCTCCCAGGACTTTCGCCGGTCGGGGAGCAGAGGCCACCCGCGCCTAGCCACACCCGTGGGCTCCTGGGACCTTGCCAGTGGAGAGTGGGAGGTTTGGAGGACTTGACAAAGCAGGAGACCGCTGGACATAGAGCAGGGCTCCCTCTGTCACCCCAGCTTTCTCATCACAGCTGTGGAAACTGACAGCAGGGAGGAGGAAGTCCCACCCCCACAGAAGCAGCCAGAATCAGCCATTGGTCAGACAGCTCTCAGCGGCCTGACAGCCAGGACTCTCATTCACCTGCATCTCAGACCGTGACAGTAGAGAGGTGGGACTATGTCTAAAGAACAACTGTTGATACAACGTAGCTCTGCAGTCGAAAGATGGCGGTGTTATCAACAGAAAGTGTCTGCAAAGCAGTGTGCGTCTGATCTTGAAAGAAGGCAGCGCCTGTGACAGGATGTATCTGAACACCAGCTACTGGAAAAACGTCGCTCTGATGCCGAAAAACAGCGGCATCTTCGACAGAAAATGTCTAAAGACCAACGCGCCTTTGAAGTTGAAAGAAGGCGGTGGCGACGACAGAATATGTCTAGAGAACAGTCATCAACAAGTACTACCAATACCGGTAGGAACTGCCTTCTCAGCGAAAATGGAGTACATGAGGATGCAATCCTCGAACATAGTTGTGGTGGAATGACTGTTCGATGTGAATTTTGCCTATCACTCAATTTCTCTGATGAAAAACCATCCGATGGGAAATTTACTCGATGTTGTAGCAAAGGGTAAGTCTGTCCAAATGATATACATTTTCCAGATTACCAGGCATATTTAAAAAGATTAATGACAAATGAAGATTCTGACAGTAAAAATTTCATTGAAAATATTCATTCCATAAATAGTTCTTTTGCTTTTGCTTCCATG
>NW_005370587.1:348857-351158 GCF_000412655.1 Myotis brandtii | reverse complement strand
TTTGATGGATTACTAGATCTGTAGATCTGAAAATGACAATGTGCCGATTGGTAAAATGATAATACTTCCATCATCTTCTGAGGGTAGTCCCGCAGCAGCGAAATGTGCCGATTGGTAAAATGATAATACTTCCATCATCTTCTGAGGGTAGTCCCAGAAATATGCAGCAGCGATATCAGGATGCTATGGCGATTGTAACGAAGTATGGCAAGCCCGATTTATTCATAACCATGACATACAACCCCAAATGGGCAGGTATTGCAAACAATTTACAATGCTGGCAAAAAGTTGCAAACAGACCTGACTTGGTAGCCAGAGTTTTTAATATTAAGCTGAATGCTCTTTTAAATGATATCTGTAAAGTCCATTTATTTGGCAAAGTAATAGCTAAAATTCATGTCATTGAATTTCAGAAACTCGGACTGCCTCACGCTCACATATTATTGATATTAGATAGTGAGTCCAAATTACGTTCCTCTAATTAATTCCCTTTCAATGTGCACAAATTTTGTGCACCGGGCTACTAGTCAATGATAAGAGAGAATCATGGATCGGCTGCCTCCTGCACGCCCCACACCTGGGATCGAGCCTGCAAGCCGGGCATGTGTCCTGACTGGGAATTGAACCCTGACCTCCTGGTTCAACAGTCAATGCTCAACGACTGAGCCACACCAGCCATGCTAGCCGGGTGAATTTTGAATATCAACCCCTTGGCATCTTTGCACCTGAGACTGGTCCCTTCCTCCCACTTCTGTAGCTAGAGAGATGGGGCAGGCTGTGGGACCACCTTGCTGCGGAGCACGCACTGTGCACCTTCCCACCCTCACCAGCCGTGAGGCTTGACACCATAGTCTCTCTGAGCCCCAAGCTCAGACCTGTAGGCGCACAGCAGGCCCAGAGTGTGGGGCTGCGGGCTTGTCGTGGGAGGTGCAGGCAAGGCCTTTGCCCAGCAGACGTGGTGGACGTGACGGGAAGCCGGTGCCCGCCAGGCCCGGGCAGGCCGAGCTCTCCTCGCCTGCTGAGCGGTTGTCCCAGCTCCTGCTTCTGCGCAGGGACCAGCGCATTGGTGGGCACTTCTGTCCTTTAGGTTGAAGGTGTTTATGTTGCTGCCCCCCAGGGGTCTCAGTGAAGGAGGGAGCGGGAGGGTCCGGCTGGAATCTGGGTGAGAGGCAGCTTTGAGCCCCATCCTAGGAGCCTAGTCAGCAGATTGTTGGGCCTGGCGGGGTCAGGGCATTGTCCCCACGGGGTCAGGGCAGTGGTGACCTTTGGGATTTGGCTGACAGAGCCCTAGGGCTGGGGCGGGGGTGGAGGTGGAGGGGGCAGTGGGCACTGCCCTGTGACAAGAGCTCTGTCCCCAGCCTGGCCCTCAGGGCGTGCACACACCTCCTGATGGGGGTGGGCATGTCCCTGGGCACCAGCCTGGGAGGTGCTTGGCCAGCTCGGGGGTGACTCCACTCCCTGTGTTCAAGGGCACTGGGCAGGGCAGCCGAGGGACAGCTGTGCCCCGTCGGGCAGCCAGCACGGGGCTGGGAGGCGTGGGTCCCGGCTGGCCCTCTTCACTGGCCTGAACAGCCCAGCCAGGGGCAGAGGAGTCAATATTTAGGTTGGCTCAGTCCCGGCCTCAGGATTGCGCACCCTGGTGTGTGTGATGGGAAGGAGGCTGGGACAGGAAGCTCCAGGGGAGGGTGCCGGCTGTGGAGAGCAGGGAGGAACTGGGGAATAGGGGGGCCAGCTGCTTCATGGGAACCCCAGGGAGAGGGGGTGTCCAGCCTGGGCCGGGGGAGGGCATGAGGAAGGGGCAGGGCCCCATCCTGTCCCTTTTGTCCTCAGCTCCCTGGTGGAGGCTGGGGGCGCAGCCAGGTCTCCCACCCACCGGGTGGGCATTCTGCAGACGGCTCTCGGAGAGGGGGGCAGCTGGAGCTGGCGGGGGGAAGGTGTAGGCAGGAGGGATGAAGAGCAGAGGAGGAGCCATGGGGACGGTGTGGGGACAGGTGCTGTGTGCCAGGGTGGGAAGGCTGTTGGGCTGGGGAGAAGGGGTGTGTGGGACAGTGACTTCAGTGAGGGGCGGGGAGGGGGTCTGAGGGAGGACAGTCTGGGAGGGAGGCTGCCCCGTGACCGTGACCAGGAGGGAGGAGGGAGGGAGGCTCCATGGAGGGGCTGGGAGGGACGGGGCTGCATGCGCAGCTGTGTGTGTGCAGAGTGGGGATGTGCACTGAGCCTCAGCAAGCCTGGGCCGGGCCCTGCTGAGACACCGCACCGGCCTGTGAGTGTGTGGAAGCAGCAGGTGTGTGAGGAAGACCC
>NW_005370587.1:347663-348616 GCF_000412655.1 Myotis brandtii | reverse complement strand
GGGCTGTGCAGGCTCCCGGCTGGCTGGCTGTGCCGTCCAGGCCCAGAGCGCACCCGCCCTCCGGGTCTCAGGTGCGTCTCCACGGAAACGTGCCTCCTGCCTCTGCAGTCGAGCCAGCAGCGGCCAGGCCAGGGCCGCAGGTCATAGAGGTCAGCCACTGTCCTGGGACCTCGCGCCCTCCTCCGCGCCGTCCCCTGAGGAGGGTGCTGCTGGTTAGAGTCATTCCACAGACGTGGCGACTCGGGTGCAGAGATCCGGATCCCCCGAGGTCACTGGGCAGGTGGCCCTGGCCCCGGGGCCTCTGTTCACATGTACCGCCCTGCGTCGCACACAGACCACCAGGACTTGGGCAGCGCTCTCTCCATGGCCCACTCGCCCCACCTCCACTCAGCCCCACCTCACCCCTGGCCCCGGGGACCACGCCGCCTCCTGGTGGCCCGTGCCTGGCGAGCGCAGGTTCCAGGAGCTGGTGGGAGAGGGACCCTTAGTCCGAGGTCCGAGGACCCTGCTTCGAGCCTGCCGTGGGCTCGTTGCCAGCTGTGCCATCTGTCATGGGTGCGAGGCCACATCCGGGTGCGTCATCCCAGGACGTTCTCCCTGAGGAGGAAGCCTGAGTGTGGAATCTGGCCAGATGTTCTCTGAAGCAGGGTCCTCCCCCAGCCCCTCCCCAGTGCTGGCGGGAAAGGGGCCCCAGGAGCCTTAGTAGTGACCCTGGGTAGAGGGAGTAGAAGGTGGAGGGCCCCTGGTCGGGCTGGGAGAGTCAGAGAGATCCAGAAACTAGGGCTGCCCCTACCCTCCTGGGGACCAGCAAGTGGGAGGTGCGGACGGGGAAGACGGGACAGGTCAGGGTTTAAAGAGGCTGGAGGACAGGCCGGTCACGGTTGTTCCGCCTCGTATTGCTCCGATTCGCGTCGGATGCTGCTGCTCACTGGTCACCCAGAGGCGTGTGGGTG
>NW_005370587.1:345614-347497 GCF_000412655.1 Myotis brandtii | reverse complement strand
CATCACCAGCCAGGTGACCAGTGGGCAGGCACGGCCGGAAGAGGGTCTCCTCCTGGCTCTGCTCCCCACCAGCTGTGTGGCCCAGGCAGGCAGCACGACCTCTCTGGGCCTGCGCGTCAGGTTCTGTGGCCGGGCATCCAGGAAGGCAGACTCGCCGACCTGGGAGCACTGGTGCGTGTGTTAAGAGACCTCGGCCTCCGGGGTCAGGCTGCCTCCGTTACACTCTGGCTGCGGTTCCTCTTGGTCCCATGACCTGGAGCAGTCACCCCCTCCAATCGCAGTCCTCTGCGATTCAAAAATGGAGGCCATGGTTTGTACGGAAAATTCTCGGATGAGGTTAACAGCAGCAACAACAATTGCTTTCTGTTGCTGGTGGGCAGGTGACGTCCCTCGGCGGGGGGCCAGCAGCCGCAGCCTGGCAGGAGGCGTGGTCTGGAAAGACCCCGAGCGCTCCAGACCAGCCTCAGCCTCGAAAGGCTCTGCTGAGAATTCCCCAGGAGGTGGGCGGGGAGTGGGCAGCACTCTGGACTCTGAAAATGCCCGGGAGTGGGGTCCGTGTGAAGTCTCCGGGCAGGACTGAGCCTGGAGTGGCAGCTGCATGAGGGCCCCAGCCTCCAGTGCCCCCTCAGCTGACCCCACGGGCAGGAGGCTGGGCGGCTGGTGGGGCACAGAGACCCCGACCTGTGGCCCGAGGACGGATTTCCTGCTGAGCAGAAGCCGGTGAACCCAGGCTCTGACTCGCCCTCCCCACGAGCCTGGGACCCTCAGCAGTGCAGGGATTTATGGGGAGCCAGCCTCTCTGAGCCCCTCGGGCGGGCATTCCGTGCCTCCTCGCCCACAGCCCTGCCGGGCACCGCTCTCATCCCGCGTTACAGAGGCTGAGGGAGCCGGGGCGCCTGGTGCCGGCCAACACAGGCAGAGCTGGACGGAACCACGGCCCTCGCTGGGGGATCAGGGACCGGGGCCTAGACTTCTCAGAGCCCTTCCGCTCGAGCAGGTGGGCAGCAAGCCCCTGTGGGACTGGCCAGTGCGTGAGGCCAGGGTGCGAGCGCGGACAGGTGAGCTGCACGGACTCCACCCTCTCGTGCCAGGCAGGGCCATCAGCCCTCCCAGACCGGGACTGTCATGGTCACCAGGGCATCTCCTAGGCAGGGGGCCTTGACAATGTTTTCTTAAATTGATTTCAGAGAGAGAGGAGGGGAGGGGGGGAGAGAAACACCCATGTGAGAGAGAAACACTGATAGGTTGCCTATCGCATGCGCCCCAACTGGCTTCAAACCTGCAAAATGGGCAGATGCCCTGACCAAAAATTGAACCTACCATCCTCAGTGCACGGGAGGGACTACATGCCAACCACTGAGCCGCCTGCCAGTGCAGGGCCCTGAGATTTAGGCCCCTTCTGGCCGGGACCTGGGAACTCCTCCCTGGGGGCCGTTAGCAAGGCACTGAGGGAGGTGAGGGCAGGGGCACCCCCGGTGCAGGGGGCCGAGCCCAGGGCTCAGCCGGCAGTTAGGAAGGGATCCCATCCCACCCACAGTGAGTCAGTGACAGGAAGCAGCCCTCGCCAGCAGGCGGGCAGTCCCCGTGGGGAAAGGGGAAGCGAAGAGGGAAGGGAACGGTGAGCCATCCAGCTCCCGCAGGCCAGGAGGCGGCCACAGCTGCAGGCGGCTCGTGGGGGTGTCGGCCGGAAACCTCTCTTGCCCCCACGACCCATCTGAGATGGGGCGCAGGAGCCTGGGGGCAGCAGCCGGGGGCATTGGGAGGAGCACTCACATCCAGGCATTCTGTGACCCTGAACAAGGAGTCAGCCAGAGAAGCTCCGCCTCTGCGCTGAGCCCCTGCCCGCGGCCCTGGCCCTGTGGGCAGGCCTGGCCGCCCTGCTC
>NW_005370587.1:345131-345443 GCF_000412655.1 Myotis brandtii | reverse complement strand
CTCTGGCTGCCCCTGGGGGAATTGTCCGGTGCCACGGCACACCTGCGTGTGTTCTCTCTTCTGTCGCTGGGTTAAATGGGGAAGATAATTCCTACACCTGCAGGAGGGAGGCGTCCGAGCGGCTGTGTCCACATGGTGGCCTCACGGGCCGCACTGAGCGCTGGGTGGGCGCTGGAGCCCCCTCCAGCCAGCTGCACCCTCTGCCCTCCCCCCAGCACGTGAAGATCCTGCGGGCGCTGGTCCTGGGGGAGCTGGAGAAGGGCCAGCACCAGTTCCAGGCCCTCTGCTTCGTCACCCGGCTGCGCGACCACG
>NW_005370587.1:342591-343312 GCF_000412655.1 Myotis brandtii | reverse complement strand
TGCCCCAGTGCTCCCCCTCCTGCCCCAGCGCTCCCACCCCTGCAGCCAGTGAGGCCCCAGCCTGCACCCACCTCGGCATCCCGCCAGCACCTGGCCTTAGCACTCAGACCTGTACCCCGCCTCACCCTCCAGGCCTGAACCCCCTGACTCTGCCCTGGCCGCACCTGAACTTGTACCCCAGATCCCTGATCTGTACTGAGCCCTCCACTTCCATTCCTCCAGCCCCTAAAGTCAGCGCCCCCACTACGGTGCGGCTGGGTGCTCACACTCTGAAGGGATCTGCCTCAGACCGGGGCCACCCTCACTATCTGGTGGTGTTGGGCACGTTACCACCTTCAGAGCCTCCACCTGCCCTAGCCTGTCCCCTGTGCCTGCCCTTCCCAGGGACACTCGGTCTCCTGGAAGCATGGAGCCCAGAGGCCACTTTCCTCGGACAGCCTGCCCCCTGGTCCCTGTGACAGCAGGACTGGGTGCTTCGTGGGGCCTCAGAGGACGGCAGGGCAGCTGCAGGGGCGGCTGCACTCTGAGCATCAGCATCCCTGCAGCTGGAGGGGGGCTGGGTATTCCTGAATGCCCCCTCAGATTGGCCCAGGTGCTAAGACCACCAGCCTGGGCCTGTCTGGCTTGGTGATGGGGGACGTGGGCAGGTGATTGGGTACGTGGGCAGGTGATGGGGGACGTGGGCAGGTGATGGGGGACGTGGGCAGTGATGGGGGACGTG
>NW_005370587.1:338624-342082 GCF_000412655.1 Myotis brandtii | reverse complement strand
GCTGGAGGGGGGCTGGGTATTCCTGAATGCCCCCTCAGATTGGCCCAGGTGCTAAGACCACCAGCCTGGGCCTGTCTGGCTTGGTGATGGGGGACGTGGGCAGGTGATTGGGTACGTGGGCAGGTGATGGGGGACGTGGGCAGGTGATGGGGGACGTGGGCAGGTGATGGGGGACAGGTGATGGGGGACGTGGGTAGGTGATGGGGACAGGTGATTGGGGACGTGGGCAGGTGATCAGCGTCCCTGCCGCTGGAGGGGGGCTGGGTATTCCTGAATGCCCCCTCAGATTGGCCCAGGCACTAAGACCACCAGCACATCCAGAGACCTGGTGGGAGTGGCCCTTCTCCTCCCACAGAAGAACCCACGGGCAGTGCGTCAGGCGGAGGAGGCGCGGGGCCTGGAGCAGCTGCACATGGACATGGCCGTGAACTTCAGCCAGGGGGCCCTGCTGAGTCCCCACCTGCACAACGTGTGTGCGGAGGCCACGGACGCCATCTACACCCGCCAGGAGGACGTCCGGTTCTGGCTGGAGCAAGGTCCGCTGGGTCTGCCCGCTGCCTGCCCATCAGAGAGGATAGGATTCATGTGAGGTGTGGGGTTCAGGGAAGGGACCTGCACAGAATGCTGGCTTCGCAGGCTCGGGAAGGGCATTCCCAGCCAGTCCCACCCCCTGGTCTTGGTGATGATAAGCACAGATGGGCGCAGGCACGTGGTCGGGCGGGGGGCGGGGGGGGAGGCAGACTCCCGTGCCCACATGCCCCTCTCTGCCCAGCCTCTCAGAACTCCACCCCTCTCCTTCCTCTCACACCCTCCCTGGGCCACGTCTCCCCCGGACCCCGGGTCTCCTCCCTCCTCTCAGGATCTGTGGCTTCTAGCCTGCGTGTGACACCACCGGGTCCTCTCCTGGTCCTTTTCCCGGGCCGCCCTCAGGGCAGTGTCACCGTTCCAGTCCCAGGACCCTGTCCCTCTGCTCAGCGGGCCTCACCCTAGCGAAATGCCTGCCCCTCCAGGTCACACTGGGTTTAGAAATGGCTGGCGGCCGTCACACCTCCACACGCCTCCCGTGGGCTGCACCCAAACGGAGGCACCAGCCTGACACTGTCCCCAGAGGCTGGTCCCCAGTGGCCACTGCGCTGAGCCTGGGCCCTGCTGCCACCCGCAGCCCCGTGTGCCCATCCCGTCGGCCCCACGCCCTGGCATCCTGAGCTGCCCGGTGCTCCCCTGCCCCTCCCTCCTGGTCCTCCTCAGATACCTTCCCTTGAAGAGGCATTTCGTGATTTCCTGCTTGTGCTCCCCCCAAGCCAGCAGGGTGGGTGTCCCCACGCCTTCCTGCTGTGTGAGGGGCTGACACCCTCCCTGGTGGCTTCCTCACCGGGAGGCAGCGCCAGGGATGCTTAGCTCCTGAGGGTGATGAAGGGCCAGAGTCCTGACGGAGGGGCCCTCTGCCAGGGGACGCCCCTCCTCTGACCTCCCCCTCACCTTGCCTTTCTCCCCTGCTCCCCCCAGGGGTGGACAGTTCCATGTTCAAGGCTCTGCCCACGGACACAGAGCAGGTGCTGCCTCGCTGCGGGCAGGCGGGGGACCGGGGGACGCCCTGTGTCTGCCGCTACGGCCTGAGCCTGGCCTGGTACCCCTGCATGCTCAAGTACTGCCACAGCCGGGACCGCCCAGCGCCCTACAAGTGCGGCATCCGCAGCTGCCAGAAGAGCTACAGCTTCACCTTCCTCGTGCCTCAGCGGCAGCTGTGCCCCTGGGAGGAGGACTCCTAGCTGGGGAGTGAGGGGGGGACTCACCAGGCCTCCCCCAATCCCCAGGAGGCCTTACTCCCCCCTCCCCTCCCCTCATCCCAGAGTCTGTGGTCCGTCACTCATGACTGTGAAGAGGGGTGTGGTGTGCGGGGTAATCATGAAGGCAGCCCCACTCCCACCCTGTGTCTGACCGAGAAGGGGCTCGGCACACTGCACCCCTCCTTCAGCCGCCCGATTTCAAGACGCCAAAATGCCATGGCCTATGATTCTCCTGTTGAACTCTGCAGGTTTAGACCCTAAAAAGTGCCTTTTCCTGTGACCCCCTCCCCACATCAGCCACCTGTGCCTTTCCCCAGACTGCCCTGGCCACAGGGCAGGCGGGCACCTCCTCTCTGAGCAGAATCGTGTCTGTGGGGTTCTGGGATGGGGGGAGCATGAAGCATGAGGAAAACTTGAATTCCAGATTTTTAGTGCAAAGTATTTATCGTTTCTACCAGAAATTAAACGTTTCCATTTCTACTTGACCAGCCTGGCTGATGCTGCCCCAGGTGTTGAACCAGTGGTGTGGTGGGGCGAGGAGGGGGATGGGGTGTCACTGGGGTTACAGACAAACCCTGCACTAGGAAGAAGAGACAGACAGGTGAGCAAGCCAGACAGTGACAGGCAGTACAGAGTATATTCAGTCAAGAGAGACGACGAACATTTCAGAACCAGACTTCAAGGCTTCAAATCCTGAGGGTCTGGCTTCTTATTTGCTGTGTACTCTTGGTCAAGTTGCTCTGCTTCTCTGCCTCAGCTCTCTCAGCAGTAAAAACAGCTTAATTGTGAGACGTAAGTGAGTTCACACATGTCAGCACGTATGTTCATGGTGTTCACTGCTATTACATCACTAGAGGCCGGGTGCACGAATTCATGCACCAGTGGGATCCCTCAGCCTGGCCTGTGGGATTGGGCCGAAACCAGCTCTCCAACATCCCCTGAGGGGTCCTGGATTGTGAGAGGGTGCAGGCCAGGCCAAGGGATCGGGGCTGGGGAGGGACTGCGGGAGGTTGGCCAGCCGGGGAGGGACCATAGGAGGGCTCCAGGGTGTGTCCAGCTTGTCTCATTCAGTCCCTATGGGCTGGACCCCAGCAGCAAGCTAACCTACCAGTTGGAGTTTCTGCCCCCTGATGGTCAGTGCATGTCATAGCGAGTGGTTGAGGAGCCTTAGCATATCATTAGCATATTATGCTTTGATTAGTTGAACGGATGACTGGAAGACTGGACACTTAGCATATTATGCTTTTATTATATAGGGCTAGAGGCCCGGTGCATGAAATTCGTGCACTGGGGGGGGTGTCCCTCAGCCCAGCCTGCACCCTCTCCAATCTGGGACCCCTCTGGGGATGTCCGACTGCCGGTTTAGGCCCGATCCCTATGGCAGTCGGACATCCCTCTCACAATCCGGGACTGCTGGCTCCCAACTGCTTGCCTGCCTGCCTGCCTGATTGTCCCTAACCGCTTCTGCCTGCCAGCCTGATCACCCCCTAACCACTCCCCTCCAGCCTGATTGACACCTAAGTGCTCCTTAGCTGGCCCAATCAACCCCACTGCCCTCCCCTGCTGGCCCAGTCGCCCCCAACTGCCCTCCCCTGCAGGCCTGGTCACCCCTAACTGCCCTCCCCTGCCAGCCCGATCCCCCCTAACTGCCCTCCCCTGCAGGCCTGGCCA
>NW_005370587.1:336097-338230 GCF_000412655.1 Myotis brandtii | reverse complement strand
AATTAGCATATTCCCTCCTTATTGGCTGTGGGCGCCACCATCTTTGAGGGCATGGAAGTTAATTAGCATATTCCCTCCTTATTGGCTGTGGGCACCACCATCTTTGAGGGTAGTCAATTAGCATATTCCCTCCCTATTGGATGTGGGCACCACCGTCCTTGTGACGGCGTGACGGTCAAGTAGCATATTCCCTCCTTATTGGCTGTGGGTGCTGCCATCTTTGAGGGTGGGGCAGTCAATTAGCATATTCCTTCATTGGCTGTGAGCGCCACCATCCTTGCGACGGCGTGAGGGTCAAGTAGCATATTTCCTCCTTGTTAGATAGGATTTCTGCCATGAAAGGAGCAGGCATGTCCTCATCTGTAACCCAGACCACCAGCCAGACTCCTTGAAGCCCCTCACTTCGAAAGTGCCCGCCTGTGTGAAGAGGCTGTCACTGTGCCGTGCTGGGCCGGACGCCGGAGGACGACCAAGAGGACAGACGGACCCCTGAATTTATTGCCCAAAGTGCCCTGGGTGCAAGGGGACGTGGGTGGAGGCTGAAGAGTGGTGAGAGTTTGGCAAGGTGGGGGGCTGTGCTTCAGAGGCTGGGAAGCCCTGGGGTCCCAGCTCCAGGAAGAGAGGACGAGGGAAGCCAGCCTCCTCACAGGCCTTGGAGCAGGGGCAGCCCCCCACTCTGCTCCCAGCACCCCAGAACAGGCTACGGCTGCCCTGAACCTGTGCAGGCTGGAGGCGGAATGCAGCCAGGCTTGGCCATGGCCATTGTTAGGGGCCTGTGGGGAGACCTCCTCAGGCAGGCGTTCCTCTCTCTGAACGTGTTTGCAAAGACCAGATTCAGCTGCACTGGGAGCAGCAGGGGGCGGGGGAGAAAGGAGGGGGTTGCTCCCCGGACTCTCCAACCTCCCCTCCTGCACATATGGCCTCGGGCCTAAGCCCTCAGCCCTCCTCCGGGTGAGGGAGGCATTACTTGGAGAAGGCACCTCCCACCCTGTGTGTCTGCTTTTATTTGTTAATCCTACCTGAGGATTTTTTCCATTGAGTTTTAGAGTGGAAGAGAGAAGGAAAGACAGACAAACACCGATGTGAGAGAGACACATTGATTGGGGCCGGGGAGGAGCCTGCAACCGAGGTACGTGCCCTTGACGAATTGACCCTGGGATTCTTCAGTCCACAGGCCAACGCTCTATCCACAGAGCCACACCGGCCGGGCAGGACTGGTTATCCTCTAAAGTTCTGGAGTCCGCAGAGCTGGAAACGCAGGTAGGCGCTTGCTCCAGTCGAGGCAGAATTGCTTCTCTTTCCTTTCAAAACCTCAGTATTTGCCCGGCCAGCGCTCAGGCCTGAGAGCCTCAGCCCCTCAGCAGAAGGGCATCGGGGGCACCGATGGCTGGGGCTGACTCCGCTCAGGGCACTTACCTAGGCTGCGCGTTCGATCTCGGGTCGAGGTGCATACAGAAGGCAACCGATCGAGATGGATATCTCTCTCCTCTCTCTTCTCTCTCTCTTCCTCTCTCTCTCAAATCAATAAACATACCTTCTGGTGAAGATTTTTAAAAAAAATCTTGACAGCACCCTCGAGAGGAGCATTAGACCAGCACACCTGGGCAGCTCGCCTGCCGAGCTGGCACAGTTAGCATCACCTGCCGCCACTTGACACAGCCAGGCGGCACCATTCCCAGGAGAAATCAAGCATCAGGTTTGCTCTCAGGTGTCAGCCACTGCCTGCAGCCAGGGAACAGCTGGGCTGCTGTCCCCTGCTCAACCCCTGCCCCTGTCCCATCGTCCTCCACCCTCCCTTGCCTGTGCCCACGGACCCCACCTCTGGGTCCGGCCACCTGGGCTCCCGCACCTCTGCTTGCACGCCCGCCTGTGAGAAGTCTGAGACCCGAGGGCAGGATGAGAGAGACTCAGGTGTTCCTGCTCAGCCCCACGCCTGCCATGGCCACCTTCCCCAATGCCTAGCGGCTCTTCCTCCTCTCGCCTCCTCAGCCCTCGCTCTCAGCGTCTCTCTCCTCTCTCCTCTCTCCTCTCTCCTCTCCCCTCTCCCCTCTCCCCTCTCCCCTCTCTCCTCTTCTCTCTCTCTCTCTCTCTCTCTCTCTCTCTCTCTCTCTCTCTCTCTCTCTCTCTCTCTCT
>NW_005370587.1:328026-335957 GCF_000412655.1 Myotis brandtii | reverse complement strand
GGAGCCCTGGGGGGAGGGCAGGGCAGGGATGCAGGGATGCACTCCCTTGGGAGAAGGCCCACCTGCAGGGCTTCCTCGGCAAGGAAAGGAGAATCACAGGCTACCTCAGGGCCCAGGCCTGTGGGGGTGCCCAGGCCCCTGCGGGCGGGAGGGGCAGGGTGAGAGACAATCCCCTCCTACATCACAGGCAGCAGACACATCTCCATCCAGCTGCAGCCACACCGGTCTTTCCGAATTCCTTCCTGCCATGATGGGGGGCTGTCCCTTCACCCCGACCCTGGCCCCCGGCACCCGCCCCTTCTGCTCTGAGTCCTAGCCCCTCCCCTTTCTCTCTTCCTCTTCTCTTTCCCACCTTCTTCCCATCAGCCCTGAAAGCATTTAAATCTCCCAACTAAAAAAAACAAGTAAAACATCTCAACTCAAGACCTTCCCTACCGTCGTCCCGTCTGTCCCTGTTCCTCCCAGTGAGACTTCTGGCTGGAGCCCCCCACGGCCAGCGGTGCCCAGCCCTGGGATCAGCAACAAGCCGCCTGTCACTGGACCTGGCGAGCTGGCCCGCCTGTCAGGGCCTCCTGCCCTGCTGGGCGCTGTGTTTGTGCTCCTTATGCCCACCCCCCTCCCAGGGGCATCTCACGTAGAGGCCCTTCCTCTGAGCAGCCTTTCCCGATGCCCATGGCCTGTTAGCAGCGTCCGCACATGAGGGACTCGCCTTGTCACTGGTCTAGCTGCGAGCTCCCTGGGGGCAGGGAGTGTCTGGTTGCCATCCCTTCCCAGCTCCCTGCCCAATGGCAGCTGCAGTGGGTCCTCAGTCCAGGCCCTGAGTGGCTGGAAGGACAAATGCCACTGACATCCTCTGTGTGGGGTACGCGGATGCTGCAGGGCGGACACCCCAGAAGGCCAGGTCTCCTTCCACTCGTCGCCTGGGCAGAGGCTGGCTGACCCCGCTGGGGTCCAGGGTAAAGTCTGGCCTTCGTTGGGGAGCAGGGACTAGAAGAACCAGCAGCATTCTGAAGCTAAAGTTCAGTGTCTCCGTCTGCCCGGCACTGGGCCCTTACCTGTGACCCCCCCACCAGGCCCCCCAGCCCCCACGCCCAGCCCTGGGCAGGCTCTCCCTGCTGGGGGTCCTGAGCCCTCTCCAGAGACCTGCAGGGAGGAGGCTCGGCAGGCTCACACCCCTCTCACCACAAGAGGGCGCCGTGGACTTAGACTTGCCCTGAGCGTAAGGGTGAACCTGGAGGCCTACCTGGTCTGAGGTAGGCCTGACTGAGGCATAGCTCTGCTGAAGGTGCAACTAGAGGGGCCAGACCGCCCAATGCTGGCCCTGAGCTCAAAAATGTACATTTAAAAACTCAGTTCCTCTAGCTGGTGTGTCTCAGTGGATAGAGCGTCGGCCTGTGGACTGAAGGGTCCCGGGTTCAATTCTGGTCAAGGGCACATGCCCGGGTTGCAGGCTCAATCCCCAGTAGGGAGCGTGCAGGAGGCAGCCAATCAATGGTTCTCTCTCATCATTGATATTTCTGTCTCTCACCCTCTCCCTTCCTCTCTTGAAATCAATAAAAAATATTTTTTTAAAGTAAATAAATAAAAACAGTTGTTATGCCGTGTTAACATTGAATACTTTTTAGTATGTTCTATTATTTGGAAACTTCAAGTGCAAAATGGGTGATGAGTTTGTGTGTATCTCCCCTGGATTTGGATGGAGGCTGGGTCCCAGGTGGAGTAGGATGTCCAGGGTGGCTCAGCATCGGGGACACAGAGGCAGGGGGTGAATGCCTGTGTGTCCTGATTCATGTCCTCTCCAGTCAAATCCCCAGAAACAGTGGCTTTATCATGATTCCCAGAGCATCTCTCGCTTCATCACCCTGACACCCCCCCAACACACACCCCTATTCTGCAATCCTCCTCTGGCACCGTGACTCCGAGGTGTGATGTTTAAAAAGGGCTCCGAGTTCTTCCTGGCCTCTGCCTTGTTCCCCTCAGCTCTTTGGAGAAGCTGAGCTTGGATTCGATCCCTGTGGTGGCCCCAAGGCAGGGAGCTGACCCCGCCACGCAGCCCCACGCTCCGGGCCCTGCAGTCCGTCTGGCAGGCGGAGGAAGCTAGAAGGGACTTGTTGCTTGGTGGCCTTCCAGGGCGCCTTGCTCTCCGCCCTTTTCCCAGGTCTGACAGCTCAATCCCGCTGACAGGGCAGGAAGTGAGAATGCGCAGCAGGGCCTGCAGCCAAGAAGGCCTCTGTTCTCTGCTTCAGGGGGAAACAGGGCTGGGGCGCTGTAGACTAGACCCAGGCTAGACCATGCCCAGACTATAGACCATGCCCAGGCTATATAGACCATGCCCAGGCTATAGACCATGCCCAGGCTATTTAGACCATGCCCAGGCTAGAACATGCCCAGACGCTGTAGACCATGTCCAGGCTATATAGACCATGCCCAGGCTATATAGGCCATGCCCAGGCTGTAGACCATGTCCAGGCTATATAGACCATGCCCAGGCTATATAGACCAGGCCCAGGTGGTAGACCAGGCCCAGGCTGTAGACCATGCCCAGGCTGTAGACCATGCCCAGGCTATATAGACCATGCCCAGGCTATATAGGCCATGCCCAGGCTGTAGACCATGTCCAGGCTATGTAGACCATGCCCAGGCTATATAGACCAGGCCCAGGTGGTAGACCAGGCCCAGGCTGTAGACCATGCCCAGGCTGTAGACCATGCCCAGGCTATATAGACCAGGCCCAGGCGGTAGACCATGCCCCGGCTGTAGACCATGCCCAGGCTATATAGACCAGGCCCAGGCGGTAGACCATGCCCCGGCTGTAGACCATGCCCAGGCTATATAGACCAGGCCCAGGCGGTAGACCATGCCCCGGCTGTAGACCATGCCCAGGCTATATAGACCAGGCCCAGGCGGTAGACCATGCCCCGGCTGTAGACCATGCCCAGGCTATATAGACCAGGCCCAGGCGGTAGACCATGCCCCGGCTGTAGACCATGCCCAGGCTATATAGACCAGGCCCAGGCGGTAGACCATGCCCCGGCTGTAGACCATGCCCAGGCTATATAGACCAGGCCCAGGCGGTAGACCATGCCCCGGCTGTAGACCATGCCCAGGCTATATAGACCAGGCCCAGGCGGTAGACCATGCCCCGGCTGTAGACCATGCCCAGGCTATATAGACCAGGCCCAGGCGGTAGACCATGCCCCGGCTGTAGACCATGCCCAGGCTATATAGACCAGGCCCAGGCGGTAGACCATGCCCCGGCTGTAGACCATGCCCAGGCTATATAGACCAGGCCCAGGCGGTAGACCATGCCCCGGCTGTAGACCATGCCCAGGCTATATAGACCAGGCCCAGGCGGTAGACCATGCCCCGGCTGTAGACCATGCCCAGGCTATATAGACCAGGCCCAGGCGGTAGACCATGCCCCGGCTGTAGACCATGCCCAGGCTATATAGACCAGGCCCAGGCGGTAGACCATGCCCCGGCTGTAGACCATGCCCAGGCTATATAGACCAGGCCCAGGCGGTAGACCATGCCCCGGCTGTAGACCATGCCCAGGCTATATAGACCAGGCCCAGGCGGTAGACCATGCCCCGGCTGTAGACCATGCCCAGGCTATATAGACCAGGCCCAGGCGGTAGACCATGCCCCGGCTGTAGACCATGCCCAGGCTATATAGACCAGGCCCAGGCGGTAGACCATGCCCCGGCTGTAGACCATGCCCAGGCTATATAGACCAGGCCCAGGCGGTAGACCATGCCCCGGCTGTAGACCATGCCCAGGCTATATAGACCAGGCCCAGGCGGTAGACCATGCCCCGGCTGTAGACCATGCCCAGGCTATATAGACCAGGCCCAGGCGGTAGACCATGCCCCGGCTGTAGACCATGCCCAGGCTATATAGACCAGGCCCAGGCGGTAGACCATGCCCCGGCTGTAGACCATGCCCAGGCTATATAGACCAGGCCCAGGCGGTAGACCATGCCCCGGCTGTAGACCATGCCCAGGCTATATAGACCAGGCCCAGGCGGTAGACCATGCCCCGGCTGTAGACCATGCCCAGGCTATATAGACCAGGCCCAGGCGGTAGACCATGCCCCGGCTGTAGACCATGCCCAGGCTATATAGACCAGGCCCAGGCGGTAGACCATGCCCCGGCTGTAGACCATGCCCAGGCTATATAGACCAGGCCCAGGCGGTAGACCATGCCCCGGCTGTAGACCATGCCCAGGCTATATAGACCAGGCCCAGGCGGTAGACCATGCCCCGGCTGTAGACCATGCCCAGGCTATATAGACCAGGCCCAGGCGGTAGACCATGCCCCGGCTGTAGACCATGCCCAGGCTATATAGACCAGGCCCAGGCGGTAGACCATGCCCCGGCTGTAGACCATGCCCAGGCTATATAGACCAGGCCCAGGCGGTAGACCATGCCCCGGCTGTAGACCATGCCCAGGCTATATAGACCAGGCCCAGGCGGTAGACCATGCCCCGGCTGTAGACCATGCCCAGGCTATATAGACCAGGCCCAGGCGGTAGACCATGCCCCGGCTGTAGACCATGCCCAGGCTATATAGACCAGGCCCAGGCGGTAGACCATGCCCCGGCTGTAGACCATGCCCAGGCTATATAGACCAGGCCCAGGCGGTAGACCATGCCCCGGCTGTAGACCATGCCCAGGCTATATAGACCAGGCCCAGGCGGTAGACCATGCCCCGGCTGTAGACCATGCCCAGGCTATATAGACCAGGCCCAGGCGGTAGACCATGCCCCGGCTGTAGACCATGCCCAGGCTATATAGACCAGGCCCAGGCGGTAGACCATGCCCCGGCTGTAGACCATGCCCAGGCTATATAGACCAGGCCCAGGCGGTAGACCATGCCCCGGCTGTAGACCATGCCCAGGCTATATAGACCAGGCCCAGGCGGTAGACCATGCCCCGGCTGTAGACCATGCCCAGGCTATAGACCATGCCCAGCAATGTGTCTGAAAGGGGAAGCCTGGTTCCTGGGCGTTTCTAGACAGAGAGCCTTGGAGCTAGTGACTTCCTAGAGGTGCAGCCAAGGAGACCCAGGACTGGGAGGGGTCCACGTTGACCACCGTTTGGGGACCACAGTGTCCTGGAATAAGACTGTGGTTACTCCCTGAAAAAGTCCTCCAGCTACTGAGAGGGTAGGGGAAGCAGCCCAGGGAGAGGTCATTTGCATGTTATTTGCATAGGCCTCCTTGATGTCCAAAGGCTCTGAAATTTCCTGTCCCTCTTCTTTCAGCCTTTCTTCCTTATGTTCCTGTCTGACCCCAGGCAACCCCTTCTCTCTCCCCCTGGTTTTTCCTCTCCCATACGAAGCACAGACATGGACTATCACCTCCCCCACCTCCTCTCATCTGCCCGGAACCCACAAAGCTGAATTCATGGGGACTCAATGTGGGGAAGGAGGGAGGGGAAAGGGGGTCTTTTGAGTTCCTGTTCCAGGTCATCTCGTTGCAATGACCATTGAGCAAGTCAGCGAGAGGAGGACTCAACATTGCCCCCGCTGCTCCATGCCCATAGAGACTGTGCGCCCACCGCCTTTCTGGGCCCCGGGAGGAGCAGGTGAGGAGGAGCAGAGTGGAAGGGTCCCTCCTCTGTGTGACTTGTCCTGTGACCTTGTATGGATGATGCCTAAGTTCCAAGGTCATGGCAGGGAGAAGAGAGAGGAGACTGAGGCCGGGCACGGAGGCGGGATAAGTACCGGCTTTGGCGTTGGGCAGGCCTGGTTGAAATCTCCCCGCCTCTGCCATCTACATTGCTCTCCATGAATCTTAGTTTCCTCTATAGAAGGAGCCTAAAAATTATACCTTCTGCCCTTGCCAGTGTGGCTCAGTGGATAGAATGTCAGCCTGTGGACCGAAGGTTCCCAGGTTCGATTCTGGTCAAGGACACATGCCCAGGTTATGGGCTCTTCCCAAGCCCAGGCCCTAGTCAGGGGCATGATGGAGGCAACCAGTCAATGTTTCTCTCTCTCTTTCCCTCTCTCTTCCACTCTCTAAAAATCAATGGAAAATAGCCTCAGATGAGGATTAAAAAAAAAAAAAAGATCCCTTCCTTCTAAAGCTGTGCTGACTTAGATGCCCAGCATGTAGCAGCTTCCTGGCTTCGAGGGGAGTGCACAGCCAATGTGGATGGAATGAGGGAAGAAAGGGGTGAGATCATGCCGGCCCCTCCCACCCTTCCACATGCCATGGCTGAAACCCAAGGCTGTGCTTCCAACTGGGAGCCTCCCCTGTCCATCTCTGTCCCAACGGCACCGTCCTCGGAGCTCCCCCGCTCCTGACCCACCCTTGGGCCCCAGAATCCTAGGCCCTGGAGCTGGAAGGCCCCGAGGTATCATCAGGCACATGCTCCCCTGGCTTCTGGGGAACACAGGCCCAGAGACACAGCATAACTTTGCATGTGGACAAGAGAACCAGGTCCCAGGTACTGCAGTCAGTCAGACCCTCCCTGCACACAGCCATGCAAATGATATGCAAATCGAGATAGGAAAGTCGCAGGCACACGGGGTATATAAACATATGCTTTGTAGGATGATGGCAAGAGAGGTGCAATTGCAGATCAGAAATGGACCCCAGGGAAGGGGCCCAGCCTGCAGGGAGGGGCAGGAGAGGAGACAGCAGGGGAGGGGAAGGAAGGGAAGGGATGGACAGACGGGAAGTGTCGAGTGGGGCTCCCTGGACTCACTGGGCTGCAGAGAAGTCTTGGTTGATCTCTTTCCCCAGTGGGGGGTGGGGGCGGTGAGGAGACAGTGTGGCTGTGGGGGGGTCTCTGTCCCTGAAGATGCAGTTCTGAAGCTCTTCCTGTTCCCCCAGGTGCCCTTCCTGAGAGCTGTGGACTCAGCACGGCGCCAGGGCTACGGGGGCACCAACCCGTTCGCAACCAGGAGGGAGGGCAGGAGAAGTGGCACAGAGCCCAGCACAGGGTGCTAAGAAATGGGCCATGCCCAGGAAGTGGTTATTCAGTAAAAGGTCAGGCCACGTCCTGCTTCCGACAGGGGGTGGCCTTTGAACTGTGCATAGAGGGAGTGGAGGGCAGAGCTTCAGCATAGGAGCCAGTTACCCGCACTCAGCCTCACCTGCCCCATCTGTAAAATGGAAATAATAACAGTCGGGTTTACAAGTTGTGATAACTAAACAAGGTAGATGCTTTAAAGTGTTAGTACAGTGCCCGGCACAAGGTGGAAGTTCAGCCAATGCTGGATATGAAAACGGGGGTGATTGGGTGCGGCTGGGGGGTGGACAGACACCGCAGGTAGAGAAAAACACAGAGGATCCGGCACAGCACAGGGAGGCCAGGACCTGCGTTGTGAGCAGGAATCTCCCCGAGACGAGCGTGGCTTGGTAGGGGGACCTGTCTGGGTCCAGCCAGGCTTGATTTGTCACTAGGGAATTGTGTGCCTCTGTTGATGAGGGAGCCAGCTGTCCCCAGCACCCCTCACCTGGTAACTTTCCCATCACCCTCTCATAGAGCTGAGAGCAATCTGAACCTGGGTGGGCAGGCGGGGGCAGTGTCTTTACCTGGAAACCATGACCATAAGCTGGGCCCATCTCGGTCCCAGGATGTTTCTCAGATGCACTGGGGCCGGTGAGCTTGGCCACCTGCTAACTCCACACACAGAGATGCTAGTTAGGGTTTGCACTGCCCCGTTTTACAGATGAGTAAACTGAGTTCAGGGAGGTGAAAAGCCATGTTTCATGTCGCCCAGTGGGTAAGGGGTTGAGAGAGACGATTCCCAAGCCAGATTCTTCTCGGGACACCCATGGTTTCTCCACACCCCGCTCCTCCGCTCCTTGCAGCCTCACGCTTCGCAAGTCCGTCCCACGTCCAGCCAACGCCAGCTCCGCGCGGCGGGTCCCCGAGGGGTTCCTAAAAGGCCCACTAGATCCGGAGTCCCGGTCGCCA
>NW_005370587.1:314343-327431 GCF_000412655.1 Myotis brandtii | reverse complement strand
CTACGGGGTTGGGGGCGGGGGGCTCCCGAAGCCTCCCTCCTGATGTGGGTGTGTGAACTCTGTGGCCCCTGGATCGCCTGTCCACTGACTGCAGGCGTGGCTCACTCACTCGGCCACAGGGGTGTGGACTGGGAGGTGTCAGTGAGGAACATACTAGTACCCACATGTTACATGTGTGGTGTCCTGGGCATTTATGTGAAGTGGAGGCAAAGTGGGCATCTGTGGTCTGGGGGGGGGGGGCAGGCAGTCACAGAGGCACCCCTGGCAGGTGCCAGGCCCCCAGCTGTGGGTAGGGCTGCGGCCACAGGTGTCCACGTGCACCAGAGGTGAGTCCACCTGTCCCCAGGTGAGCTGGGAGGTGGTGAAGGTGGGCCCCCTGGATGCCTGTGGGCCTTGGCAATGCTGTGGGCTCGGGTGTGGGGGCAACGGCGTCTGGCAGGGCTGGGCAGGGCCCGTGGCAGAGGCACTTCCACTCCGCGCCCCCCGATCAGACACGAGCCCTCCTGTCTTGGGCGGGGCCCAGCTGATAGAGTGTGTTCCCAGGCGTCAGTGTCTCCCGCAGGAGTGGAGTGTGGGCCTGGGGTGAGCCAAGGCCCCTCCATCACCCTGCTTACCCTCCTTCCCCAGCTGGGGTAGGGCAGGAGGTACTGCCCCTGAGGGGTGGGCTTGGGGGTAGAGTGGGCCTTCTGGGAGTCTGAGGATCCGAGCAAAGAAAATGAGGAAGCGGAGCCTCTTTGGCCATTTCCAACCAGCAGCTGACTCGCCAAGGCCCTTCCTGAGGACTGCAGCCGGCGGAGTTGTGACCTGCTCTCCTTCCTGAAGGAGCAGGGCGTGAGGAGGCCCACCCCAGCGAGCAGAGCAGGCTGCAGGCGCCGGCCTGTCCCGTGGCCTGTCCCATGGCCTGTCCTGTGGCCTGTCCCATGGCCTGTCCCTCCGGCCTGTCCCATGGCCTGTCCCATCAGCCTGTCCCATGGCCTGTCCCATGGCCTGTCCCTCCGGCCTGTCCCGTGGCCTGTCCTGTGGCCTGTCCCATCAGCCTGTCCCATCAGCCTGTCCCATCAGCCTGTCCCATCAGCCTGTCCCATCAGCCTGTCCCATCAGCCTGTCCCATCAGCCTGTCCCATCAGCCTGTCCCATCAGCCTGTCCCATCAGCCTGTCCCATCAGCCTGTCCCATCAGCCTGTCCCATCAGCCTGTCCCATCAGCCTGTCCCATCAGCCTGTCCCATCAGCCTGTCCCATCAGCCTGTCCCATCAGCCTGTCCCATCAGCCTGTCCCATCAGCCTGTCCCATCAGCCTGTCCCATCAGCCTGTCCCATCAGCCTGTCCCATCAGCCTGTCCCATCAGCCTGTCCCATCAGCCTGTCCCATCAGCCTGTCCCATCAGCCTGTCCCATCAGCCTGTCCCATCAGCCTGTCCCATCAGCCTGTCCCATCAGCCTGTCCCATCAGCCTGTCCCATCAGCCTGTCCCATCAGCCTGTCCCATCAGCCTGTCCCATCAGCCTGTCCCATCAGCCTGTCCCATCAGCCTGTCCCGTGGCCTGTCCCACGGCCTGTCCCGTGGCCTGTCCCATGGCCTGTCCCATCAGCCTGTCCCATCAGCCTGTCCCGTGGCCTGTCCCATCGGCCTGTCCCATCGGCCTGTCCCTCCGGCCTGTCCCGTGGCCTGTCCCTCCGGCCTGTCCCGTGGCCTGTCCTGTGGCCTGTCCCATGGCCTGTCCCGCCGGCCTGTCCCATCAGCCTGTCCCGCCGGCCTTTCCCATGGCCTGTTCCTCCGGCCTGTCCCATGGCCTGTCCCATGGCCTGCCCCATGGCCTGTACCTCTGGCCTGTCCCATCAGCCTGTCCCGTGGCCTGTCCCATGGCCTGTCCCACGGCCTGTCCCATCGGCCTGTCCCATGGCCTGTCCCGCTGGCCTGTCCCATCAGCCTGTCCCGTGGCCTGTCCCGTGGCCTGTCCCATGGCCTGTCCCATGGCCTGTCCCATCAGCCTGTCCCTCCGGCCTGTCCCATGGCCTGTCCCGTGGCCTGTCCCCCCGGCCTGTCCCGTGGCCTGTCCCATGGCCTGTCCCAGTCCTGAAGACACGCAGGACCCCGTGAAGGGGGCAGGCTAACAGGGGTGTTGACTCTGAGGGGATCCCCAGGTGTCAGGAGCTGCCAGGAAGGGCTTGGTGAAGCTAAACCACCTGCCATCAGCCTGTGTTTGGGGGAAATCTGTTCCCAGACCCTGTGGCACCACAAGGGACTGGGCCGACCTGGGGCAGAGTCCCTGTCCTCCTTCACTTCCCACCAAGAAGGCCTGGGTTGGAATGGGAGCAAGACTTCAGAAATCCCCCCCCCCCCCGGCCCCCATCGGCAATCCTTTAGGGCCAAGATCAGAGACTTCCTGGGGGGTTTCACCCCCTCCAGCTGGGGTGGGGGAGGGGAGGGAGTGGGGCAGCTGGGACCAGCTTCCTGGCCTCTGCAGGCTGAGAGGATGGAGCAGAGAACAGGAAAGCCAGGGATGGGAGGAGAGGGCCTCGCCCCCAGGCCTTGGTCTTGGAGGAGGCCCAGACACCCCCTCACCCCATGAGTTCCAGGCCCAGAGGGGAGCCTGAACCCCTAAGGAGGTGATCCTCGGGGCAGGCTCATCTGCCTCCGGGGTCACCTGAGTCATCTCTCCTCCTCAGGCTGCGCCCCCTCTGTGTGCTGAGCCCTCTGTGTGCTGGGCCCCCTCGGGGAGGCTTTCTGTGGAGTCTGCCTGGATCCGCACTTGCAGCTTCTCTTTGCTGGTCTCCGGGGTGGGTCCTCGGTGGCGTGGCGGCTGCGCTGAGGCAGGCCCTCTGTGGGGTGGCTCAGTCTGGGTCCCTCTTTAGGGCTTTCGGTCCAGGAGCCTCTTGGTGGGAACTTGGTCTTCTGGGCCCCATTCCCCTCCCAGTAGCCTCTGCCCTGCTGCCCCCTTGCCAGCAGCACTGCCCTGTGAACGCGAGTCCTGGGCTCTTGAGGCCACCTCCGTTGCCTCGCTGGCACAGGTGGAGCAGGGGAAGGTCGGGAGCCGGAGCACACAGCCCAGGCGCAGGCCCCTCGGACAGCGCCACAGCCCTGTGCCCGGAGTCAGCCCTCCTTTTGCCCTGATAACCTGGGTGTAAGCCGTGACCAGGTCTGCCTGGGGCCGTGGCCATGCGGACTTCAGAGAGCAGCTCCCATGTGGGAGCAGGAACACGGAGCAGGCATGAAGTCCCCAGACCTGGGGACACCCCACCCCAGCTCCCAAGCCAAAACCAAGCAGAGGGGAGGTGAGAGGGAGCTAGGCAGACAGACAGGGAAGGAGAAGAGAGAGAGGCTCAGGGAGCAGCCAGAGGCGGGCACCGGCTGCCACAGGTCTCTCTCTCTGCCTTCTCCTTGTGAGCTGCTCCCCTGAGGCTGGAAAAGGGGTCAGTGACAGCCGGGGATTCCCTGTGGTCGGAAGGCCCGTCGTGCGAGGGAGTGGAATTCTCTCGAAGAAGAGAGTCTCCTGCAGAGAAAAGAGGGAGCCCTGGCTGACCCCAAGGGGAACGCTGGCCCCTTGAATGTCCTCTGGTGGACACGCCCCATCATGGTGCCACGTGAGAGGTCAGGGGGAGCTGGACCCCAGAGGTCCGAGGCAGGGAGGATACCAGCCTGCAGCTGGGGCGGGGTGGCGGGGCGCCCCAGGGCCTGGCTCCTGCGGTTCACACACATCCTGGGTCACAGATGCCTAAGGAGGGGCTGCTCCTGGGTCACGCCAAGGCACAGGGCGAGGCAGCCGCCAACGTGCTGCCCCCGCTTGGGCATGTGGGGTGCCGGAGAGCCGGCTGAAAGTCGCTGCTGGTATCTGCGCTCTCACCTAGAGCAGCCGAGCCTCCAGGGGCGGGAGTGATGGCAAAGAGCCTGCTTGGTTGCAACTGAGATAAGAGCAGCGAGCCGGCCCGCCCGCACCTCGCTCACTCACCCGTGAGCTGTCTGACGGAGAAGCTGACGGCTTCCCGGGGAGTTTCGGTGTTGGCCCATGTTTAGGCTGAGACCCAAGAGCTCGTTCCACCCATCGGCCCCAGCTCCTACCGGCAGGAACCGGTTCTCAGCAGAGGAGTCTCCCGTGGGACTTAGAGGAGCTCCCCAGGTCACCTCAGGCTGCCCCTCCACGCAGGCTCAGGTCCGGTCCAGCCCAGAGGGCCAGTGCTGTGCCACAACATGAGTGTGGGACCTGTGACTCCTTCACATCCTGTCCACACACAAGCAGGACCGCTTCTTAAGCTCCAGGAAAGGAGGGCGTCCTCGGGCGTATTGAAAGGCACTGCAGGGTGGGTTACAGGCATAAAGTGATGATTTAGCTAAAAAAAAGTACCCTTCTTAAAGGTAAGGAGTGTGAAATAAGCTGATTCAGGGTCTCTGATCGTCAGCCCAGCCTTACTGAATCTTGAACTCCTGTCCACATGAGTATTTTTCAGGCGAAATCAGAATTTGGAGAATGCCAAAGGTCCCCCAGGTAGCGGCCAGATGATCACAGAGCTGAGACAGGGAGTGAAGCTGGTGGCTGTACTAGGAGAGGGGGCTCACCTCCCAACCTGCCTCTGTTCAGCTCATTGGTGTGTCACAGGCTCACTCTGTGCCAGGGCAGGCTGCAGGCACTATTTTATTTGCTCCTCACAGTAACTCTGGGAAGTGTCTTTGTTCCCATTTTTCAGTTAAGAAAACTGAGGTTCCGGTATGTGGCCAGGACCCCCAACGTGCTGCGGTGGCACTGGGATTAAACCCAGGTGTGTCTGCTACCCAAACCCAGGCTTTGAATGAGAGGCACCACTGAAGCAGATTAAAACGTCACCAAGGGGCCCTGGCTGGTTTGGCTCAGTGGATAGAGTGCCGGCTTGCCGACTGAAGGGTCCCGGGTTTGATTACAGTCAAGGGCACATGTCCAGGGTCAAGGGCACAAGTTTAGGTTTGCAGCTTGATCCCCGGTGAGGGCGTGCAGGAGGCAGCCAATCAATGATTCTCTCTCATCATTGATGTTTCTAAGTCTCCCTTCCTCTCCCTTCCTCTCTGAAATCAATAAAAAATAGATATATATTTTAAAAAATCACCAAGTGGAGGACTCGCCTCCCCGCAATCCTTCCAGCAGCCGCTGACTTTTTCTCAGCGCTGCCAAGGAATCCCTATGGGTGGGCGAGGGCTGAGCACTCTGTTAAGCCAGGCCCAGCTCCGGGGCAGTGCTTGGGGGTGAAGCAGAGCCCAATTTGCCACTGGCACCAAGGCAAGCAGCCCAGAGCCCTTTGCAGATGTGCCCAAGTGCCCTGCGACTTCATGCAGGACAGACTCTACGGAGAAGTTCCAACTGCAGCAGAAAGGACTCGGGCTCAGGAGACGCCCTCCTCAGTGCGGTGCACGGGAGAGGTGGCAGGGCGTGGCTGCGGTCTCCCTGGCTTCTGGGATGTCCTAAGGGCTGGAGAGCCTCTGGACTCCCCATCTCTGTCTGGCTGGGCAGGGAAGTCAACCCTCCTGCCCTGTAGTCACTGCACCCCCAGGGGCTACAACGTAAATCTCTGCCAGAGCCACACACGTTATTGCTCCTGCCCCTCAAATGAGCAGGTTGCTCCCACTTGCCCTGGAGAAGTGGTCCCCCTTTCCCTGTATCCTGATGCTCATGACCTCATGCAAATGAATACTGTGTGCTTACCTGGGATTGGCTGGTGAGCCAGTTATGCAAATGAATACTGTCTGCTTACCTGGGATTGGCTGGTGAGCCAGTTATGCAAATGAATACTGTCTGCTTACCTGGGATTGGCTGGTGAGCCAGTTATGCAAATGAATACTGTCTGCTTACCTGGGATTGGCTGGCGAGCCAGGTATGCAAATTGGCTCATGGAGACTTGATCTGGTTTGAAAGAGTTAAAATGCTGCCCCAGAGAAGAGGTGGGGTGAGGATCCACGTGATTTGTATAAAATACTAGATGCCTGATGCACGAAATTCGTGCAAGAGTAGGCCTTCCTTCCTCCGACCGCCGGCAGGCACCCATGACCTGGGCTTCCTTCACAGCCCTGTTTCGTCCGGAAGGTCGTTCGGTCTAATTAGCATATTACACTTTTATTATTATAGATTCTTCTGGGTGTTTACTAAGGAGTGTAGTTGAGAGAGTGAGGCCGAAGTGCCTCTTTCCTTCTCTCTCCTGACTCTGGAGTTCACTTGGGGGCCTCATAGGTGCTGGCAGCTGTCTTTGGGGTTAATGTTTAGTTTATTGAAATGGAGCAGGACAGAGAGGCAAACCCACAGCCCAGGGAGCTGAGATGGGCCTTGCTAGGCTTTCTCTTCCTGGAAGGTCCAGACCCGCCTGTGGGGCCTGTGTCCCCGGGCGCTCTGGACGTGTAGGAGAGAAGGGAAGGACCTTGAAGGACAGGCTCTCCAGGGAGACTCCGGAGGAGCTGGGTTTCATTCCTAGGGAGTGGCTGCTGACCTCTGAGGTCCAGAGGCAGGAATCGGAGAAGAGAGGTGACAAGGTGATGCCTTAGTTCAAGGTACTCTTACCTTGCAGGAGAGGGTTATTACGGGGGGAGGAGGAAAGATGGCTACTTCTTATGCAACTTTAACAAGTAAAATAAATTCCCCAAATCCAAAAGGAAATGAGGATGGAGAATGGCAAGCGTTCTCTCCCACCCCCGCTCTACCCCTCCCCTTGTTACATGTTTCCCACGGAGCTTGGTGATGGGAGGGAATGACCATAAATAATATGTGGTGAGCCACCCCTGGGAGCCTGGGAGGAAGGGGAGGGAGGCCAGGGAAGGGAGGCAAGTGTGGACGGAGGAGATGTGTGCCCGGAGCTTATGGATATTCTAATGGCTGTGGGTCCAGAAACCAGGAATCTGAAAGTCGGATGGTTGTTGTAAATTACACATTCACTTTTGCTGTTTAGTTAAAGCCACATATGTCATAGCAAGAAAAAGCGTGACCTGTTGTTGAAATCAGTTGTGCTTTCCCTACAGATATCAAGATGAGCGGGGACGTAGCCGATTCCACAGATGGTCACGGTGCCCTCAGCCAGGTGGACACAGGTAAGAAGGTCTTCTCTTCTGGGGATGGGGCAGGAAAGCAGAGTGTGAGAGAGTTGTTGAAAATCTTCCAACAACTGGTATCTGTTCTCACTTGGTCTTTTAGCCAATCAGACCCAGAAGGTGGGCCCTAGGGAATGAAGGCATTCCCTGGGGACATGGGTAAGACCCGAGCCTTTGAACCGTACACCTTGATCTGCAGTGGAACAAACCTCTAGAACTTGGCTAGAAGAAGACCAGACCCTTAAAAACAAAACAAAAAAGTTAGGGAGGAGGTTCATGTCTTGATGCTCCACTCCAACCCCCCTAAAGCAGCAGGCGTGTTCCCGGCAGGTGCTGTCTTCAGCAAATGGAGACCAGAGCCTTCCCCCCCTCACCCTGATTTCTCATTGGTCCTCAAGGACCCACCAGACCCGTGTGAAGAGGTAGGAACTGGAGAAGGTGAAGCTGTGGGTGTGAGGACTCGCGGAGGGAGGCCTTTGCTGTGTGAAGAAGAAAGAGGCAGGGAGAATGGGAAGAAAGTTTCATACCTGCCTGCTTTTAACTCTCCAGTTCAGGCCTTGCTTTGAAAGCTCCATATAATTAAAAACAACTTAAAGAAAGATGAGTATGAATTGTAACCCCACCAAATAACTTTAATAGCATCCCAACAAGACTTCAATTAGCCTTTCATCTGGGTCATTGGAGATGCAGACATTAGAAATGGAAAGGAATTGGTGACCCCTGAGTGAAATACCTTCCCAGTCTTCAGGCAGGTCTCCAGGTACCGTCCAGTTCCATTCTTGAAGCTAAAAGACTGGGTAAGGGATAAAATAACGGGGTTCTTGGGGGCGGGGCATCTGCAGGATGCATTCTCGGTTCAATTTCTGCCCCCAATTTCGTACTGAAACAGCGTCTGTTCACACAGCAGCGTGCAGACTGCTCGTTGGCTTCGTGTGGAGACAGCTGAGCTGGGCGAGCGGGCCCGTGGCTCCGTTTTGCAGGTGATTCACTAGCTGAGTATGTTTTCCTGAGGTTCTGTGGGGTGAGACCCGTCCTTCCCAGTTGAGAAGACAGTTCTCTCCAACCTCAGGAACTCCAACGAGGCCTTAAAGCCAGTCCAGCTGGAGAAGGGCACAGTCCTGGCTCTGACACACTGTCCTAGAGAAAAACCGGGGGGGGGGGTGCCAGGAGAGGGAGGGCTCCGCTCCCCGGGGTGGGGGTGGACGGTGGAGGTGTTGACAGTCTGAGCGAGGCTGGCCTCCTCTCGGGGACTGTGGAGCTGGGTACAGACAGTAGAAGGAGAAAGAATCCAGACATAGGTTGAGACTCGGAATCTGACGTCATCCCAGGGTTACTGCCAATCGGTGTGTGACCTGAGCCCAGCCACTGTGCCTCCAGGGAGGCAGGAGCAGGTGGCCTGGAGCAGTGGGCTTAGGCTTGGACAGAGCGGGTGGGAATCGCAGCTCTGCACTTCCGGTGTGTGATCTGATACGTGGATTTAGGTGGGTGATCGATACGTGGATTTAGGTGGGTGATCGATACGTGGATTTAGGTGGGTGATCGATACGTGGATTTAGCCTCCCCGTCCTGTAAAGGGACAGCTCGTGCACATCCTCGAGACTGGCTGAGAGCCGGCGGAGGCCCTGTAAAGGCCTTAGCACCGGGCGTGGCTCATGGCGGCTGAGGCCATCGCTACCTGAATGGCATTGTTGGGATTCTGGGACCCGGTGATAGGTGGCGCTTTGGGGCTGCAGCCAGCTGGGGCCCTTCTCCCCTTCATTTCTGCCAAGCAGGTCGGCCCCGGAGGGTGGTCTTTCTCCTTTCACCTTCAGTAAAGGTTTGTGTGTGGCTCCTGGACTCCCAGGAGACCGTGCGTCCACGCTGCCTGGCACTGCC
Source organism: Myotis brandtii (assembly GCF_000412655.1). Taxonomy (NCBI): domain Eukaryota; kingdom Metazoa; phylum Chordata; class Mammalia; order Chiroptera; family Vespertilionidae; genus Myotis; species Myotis brandtii. Next base: position 318,518 of record NW_005370587.1, on the reverse strand, counting down.
CCGCTGAGGCTTTCCCTCCTCGGGGCCCAGCTCCGCGGCTGGAGCGCCCGTGTTAGGTGATCATCAAATTGCTGCATGTTTTCCAGGGCGAGAAAAAAGAGGTCACTAATTAAGCAACCACACTTCCTGGAAAGCCACTGTGACTCAGTTCTTACAGAGGAGCTTATTATGCGTCACCATGGTTACCAGCCTGGGTTAATGGCTTTCTTTGGGGTTTTAAGAGGCAGATTCCTCCTCCCAGCAGGGCATGAATGAAGAGGTGGTTTGTGTCTGGGTTTAAAGGAACTATAAACAGAGGTGACCTAGAAAGCCCCAGTGCCCCAGGGCGCCTTCTGTGCTGTGTGAAATCCCCACAAGGCACAGGTTTGGGGGGGCAGCTGGGAAGAGGAGGTGCTTTCCCCATCCACACAGGCCCAGACGGCCAGGGCCCGGGGCGAGCATTCCCAGGCCCAGACACAGACGCCTGGTTGGAAGGGACGGGGCAGGACAAGTCTTTTTCCCTCTCGTCCTGCCTGTCTGGGAGTTGCAGGTGGAGGGTCAGCTGCCCAGGTCTCAGAGAGTGACAGCTCTAGGGCCAGGGAAGGCCCCACCCTGCCCGTCCTTCCCACCCCGGCAGAGGCGGGAGCGAGCTGTTTCTGGATTTCTGCACTGTCCTCTCTGTCACCCCCACACCCCCTGCTGCACGCTCCCTGCATCCGGGCTCACTGGAGTGCTTGGTAAGGAGATGCCCAACGCATTCCACAAGCTCCCAGGGGGTGATTGAGCCCCACGCACCACTGCAGCGAGCCCACTCGTCTGACCACACTGGTCCCAGCTGACCGCACAGTGGGGAGAGGACAGAGACGGTCGGCTCAGTCCCCTGCAGGGAGACGAGGTCCCCACTTGGCAGGTGAGCGCGTGGGGTGGTGATTTTCCCACCACTCCCTCCTGCTCCTGCAGCCCCTTCACCCACCTGCCCGCCCCAGGACCCCACACCTAGCAAATGACAAAGGAAACCTGGTCTTCCTGGGGGCTCGGTAGCCAAAGGTGGTGGGAGACCAGGGACCAGCACGGGGACCGGAGATGAGAGAGAGAGAGAGAGAGAGAGAGAGAGAGAGAGAGAGAGAGAAGCAGGGAGATGAGAGTGGCAGGAGGGAGGGGAGTCCAGCCCTGGAAAGTGGGCGGGTCTCGCTCCAGAGGCAGTGCCCGCCCGCGGGGGGCCAGGTCCTTGGGGAGACAGGGCAGGGCTGGGCCACTCACTCCCCTTCTGTGGAGGGTGAGACCCTGGCCCCTGAGAGAACTCTCTCTCTCCCTTCTCTTATCCTGCACCAGCCTCGCGAGGCACCAGCCCTGCCCACCCGCAGCTCAGATGACAGTGGAGCAGATGCCTGAGGTGGCCCTCGTCCTCCTCAGAGGTGTGGGAGGGGAGGAGGGAGAGGAGAGCTGCAGACCGGGGCGGGGCTGGGTCAGCCGTCCCTTCCTCTCTGGCTCCCTTGTCCGGTCTGTGCGGGAGAGGGACTGACGCCTGCCCCACCCTCGGGTCGGCCACTCAGGCGAGCAGCTGTTTGGGGAACCTGGGCAGAAAGTCTCCTCACTTCACACTTGAGCTTTCCGTGTAAAGAGGAAACGGCCAGGAGCTGTAGGGGAGCCCAGAGGTTGGTGATTCCCCAGGGTGCCAGGGAGAGAAGGACCATCTGACCCAAGACTAGAAGGTCCTTCTCAGTCCGCGCACCGCAGCCCCCCACCGCTCCCCCTGCCAAGTCCCCAGGAGCCTCCTCAGGGCCCAGAGGCGGGCGGCAGCAGCAGGCAGAGGCTGGGGAGAGAGTGGCTTCTCCATCCACACACTCGCCCAGGGAAGCAGTCCTTTCCAGGGCAGACAGCGAGGGACATCTAGGCCGTCCTTGGGAGCGTGCGGAGCTGGAGGGAAGTGCAAAGGTCTCCTATTGGCAGCGCTTCCTAAGGAGGCCTGTGTGCGCGCGCACATGCATGCACACATGTGCACACACACGCACGCACGCATACATGCACGCACACACATGCTCCTCCCCGGCCCAGGCCCTGCTTGGGGTGTGTGCAGGGGCAACCAATCCATGTGTCTCTCTCACATCGATGTCTCTCTCTGTCTCTCCCTAAAACTCAATGGAAACACCCTCGGGTGAGGATTAAGAGCAGCACAAATGCGACCTATCATCAGGCTGGTGATTATCGGGAACATTCAGGAGACGAGCCCGGCTCTGTCGCTGAGAGATGTGGGGCCTGCCTGCTGCGCTGCGGGCGGTGAAGGGGCTGCAGGAGCAGGAGGGAGGGGTGAGCCAGGTGGCCCCTGGGGTTGGAGCCTGGTGACTGACCCTGTGCCTCGGCCTGTGCCAGCTTCGCCCCCACCTCCCGAAGAGAAACATGAAGCCCCAGTCCGTGCAGACATGGGGCAGGGGGGCTGATACGAAGGCTTGAGGTTAGGGATTCTGAGGGGACATCTTGTCCACACCTCTCTCTCCTCTGGAGACATTTCAAAACCATCCCTGGAAAATGAAAAAATGTGCTGTTCTTGGGGCTGTTTTTTCCCTCTTTTTTTTTCTTTTCTTTTTCTCTTTTCTTTTCTTTTCTTTTTCTTTTTCTTTTTTTTTTCTAGATGTTTCCTGCATGGTTTTTCTCCTCAGTCATCGTCCACAGGACTGAGAAGTTGTAGGAATATGCAGGTGCAGACTCAAGGCCCGGCTTTCTCTCCAACGTTGTGGAAAGGGACGGTACATCACGGGGCAGAGCCCTATGTTTTTCCCTCTTGTTAAGAAAAGCTAATGCCACAATTTCTCTTGGCCACCTATTCCGTTCTTTTATGATTTTATTTTTCCATCACATTTACCCTCTGTTCTTATACAATATACTCCTCAGGCTGGAAGTCCGTTCTCATCTCCCACCGGAGGCCCTCCTGCTGCAGCATGAGCCGGGCCTCTGGGTCGCCCTCCCACGCCAGGGCTTTCCTCCCGCCTGTTTCCGGGGCCTGTGACGGAGATGGGGGTCCCTTGGCCTCCCAGGCCTCAGGGGCAGCCCTGTGTGCGGGAGACGTGGGAGCAGCCTGGGTGCCAGGACCCCGTCTGCCTGAGGCCCTCAGAGAGCCTGAGCCCGTAAACCAGCTCCGCGCCACCCAGCTCACAGCTACTTCCCTGCTGCTGTTAGTCCTCACCTGAGGATATTCCCATTGATTTTTAGAGAACATGGGAGATAGAAAAAGACAGAGAGAAACATCGATGTGAGAGCAACACATTGATTGGCTGCCTCCTGCATGCACCCTGACCAGGGCCCAGGCCAGGGAGGAGCCTGCAACCGAGGTACGTGCCCTTGGCTGGAATCGAATCCTGGACCCTTCAGTCTGCAGGCTGACGCTCTATCCACTGAGCAACACCCGCCAGGGCAAACCTCTACTTCTCGTTCATAGACGCCCGTAGGGCAGACCAGGCAGGGCCCTGCGGCTCAGAGGGCTGTGGGGACCAGCTGCTCTTCCTCCGGGGTCTCTGGAAGGCAGTGCCCCTCCTGCACCCCGGCTGCCCTCTCTTTGGCCCCAGAAGCACAGGAAGGAACAAGTGCAGGGAGCCAGGCGGGGGGCCACGTCTCTCCTACCAGCCTGAGCTCCACGGGCTTCTTCCTCCCCGGGCACTGCCGGGAGCACCGCCCGCTTGACTTCCGGGCGGTCAGAGCCCAGTGCCTGGTCCGCTGGCGCACGGCCTGCACCCGCCGTCTGCGCTCAACAGGACCCGCTGGTCCCCTGCACCCACGGGAGAGCCACTAGCTGGTGCTGGGGTGCTCGTGCCATTTCTAAATCCCACTCCCCGGGCGCGCACGGGCCTCAGACCCTGGCGGACAGACAGCTCGCAGCACAGCCCGGATGCGGGCGCAGGGAGCAGGCAGGTGGGTCCGAATCGCCCTTTCCACAGCAGCGAGGGGGCCTGGGCGCGGAGGAGGAGGGCATAGAGGGGAAATGGCGATGGAAATAAAATTTAAACAAGTAACAAAGGAGAGCCCTTTCCCGGTGCATCTGAGGGCCTCAACATTCATCTTCCTCCCGCTGTGGGCACTGGGGTGAGGAGAGGGGGTCAGCAGGAGAGGGGGTCCTGGCAGGGGAGGGAGTCAGCAGGGGAGGGAGTCAGCAGGGGAGGGGGTCAGCAGGGGAGGGAGTCAGCAGGGGAGGGAGTCAGCAGGGG
>NW_005370587.1:313125-314217 GCF_000412655.1 Myotis brandtii | reverse complement strand
GGGGGTCCCGGCAGGGGAGGGGGTGTCCCCACAGGGGAGGGGGTCCGGGCTACCCTGTTGGCAGGGCTGGAATGCCAACCCCACACTCAGGTGAGACAAGGTGTTGAGCAGCTTCCAGACATGGCCAGGGCAGCCAGGGCCCCAGCCCTTCACTAGGCCCAGGACTGCACCCGCCCACAGCCCTGAGTAAATGCCTTGGTCTCTTGGGTCCCCCTCCTCCTCAAGAAACAGTACGGAGGGGGCGGGGGGATGACACCCTGGTGTGGAAAAGGGCTGAAGACGCAGGAAAGAATTTAAAGTGAAATGAGCAGCCAAATCAGGGTGCATCTCAGGATCATGAGGAACGGCCCAAATCCAGGCAACTGAAATGCACGGCTGTTTTGTTCTGCCCCCTCCTTTAAGCTCACAGACAGACAGACAGACAGAGACACACACAGACTCACTCACAAAATCAGAACCCTCGGGAGCCCTGGCCGGTTTAGCTCTGTGGACAGAGCGTTGGCCTGCAGACTGAAGGGTCCCGGGTTCGATTCCAGTCAAGAGCATGTACCTCTGTTGCAGGCTCCTCCCCAGCCTGGGCCCTGGTCAGGGCACGTGCAGGAGGCAACCAATCAATGTGTTTCTCTCACATCGATGTTTCTCTCTGTCTCTCCCTCTCTCTTCCACTCTCTCTAAAATCAATGGGAAAATATCCTGGGGTGAGGATTAAAAAAAACAAAAAACAAAACAAAACAACGCTTGGAGGAAACTCGGGTGCCCACTGGCAGTGCTCCTGGTCCAGGCAGCTCAGGTCTGAGGGGTTCGGAGGGGCAAAGAAATGGGACCAGAGGCTCAGCCAGCATCCAGTGGAGGGTGTCCCCCAGCCAGGGCTGTGCCCAGATGCCCACGGTTAGGGTAGGGCTAGTTGGGTTGGGAGGCGTGGGGAAGAGCCAGCTCAGCACCCTCCAAAGGGCAGCTGGGTGAGGTCGGCCCAGCCCAGCCCAGGCTGCGTCCCCCTCGCTGGAACCTCAGGGTCTGGAGGGAGGCCAGGGTCAGAGAACGAAGAGACCCGCAAAGGCTGAATTCACTTCTGGGGACTTCAGCCACTGGCTC
>NW_005370587.1:270437-313036 GCF_000412655.1 Myotis brandtii | reverse complement strand
CCAAGGACGAATGCTGGGGGAGGGGCCTCCTTGGGTAGCAGCAGGGCCCTGAGAGACTGGGGGGCGGGGTCAGGCCTTGTACCCAGGCCTCTCCTAATAACCCCGTGCTATTGACTCAGAGAATAATAGATGCTCATTTGCATGACGTTTTACATACAGGTTTCAGCTGTGTGGTCACCTCCTGCCCTGGCACCAGGAAGACCCAGGCCTCCCCTCTCCTGCCCCCGAGGAGGAGGGCATGTCCCCCAGCTCTGCTGTCCCACCAGCCGGGCCTGGGATTCGCCATGCGGGGGAGGGACAGCCCTTGGCCAGCCTGAGTGGCCTGGTCTAGGTTGGTCAGAGGTGCAGGCAGGTGGCCTGGCCCATGCGGGCCTGGCTGGGCACCTGGGTTAGGGGCACCCTACTTGCTTGCCTTCTGCCGACATTCTCCCCACCCGCCAGCCCCTTCTGTGCCCACTCAGGCGGGAGCCAGGGAGCCCCAAGAGCTGCTGAAAAGAGAAGCGCTCAGTGGCTGCCCCAAGAGGGGCCTGGTGGCTGATTTGCATAGGGAGGTGATTTCCATACTTCAGGGAGAATTTCCATATTCCTGCCTCAGAGCCTGTGGGGCAGAGAGGGGAAGAGGGAGAGGTCTTTTGAAATTCAAATGAGCCTGATGAAGGTTTTCTCTTGGAGGGCGGCCTGGACTGAGGGGTTAGCACTGGCAAACGTCTGTCCCGCTGGGTTGTTAAAGGGAAGCGGCCCTGGGCGGGTCCCTCACACCCTCTCTGAGGCCCCGGAGACCAGCTGGGGGTCAGGCGAGGCTGCGTCTTAGGAACAACCAGCTGGGCTCCATCCCTTCCGGTCCCAGGACTCAGTTTACCTCCCAGTGACCTGAGGATGCTCAGGCGTGAGGACCACGGAGGGAGCGAGCTCTAGTTCTGGGCTCAGGCCCACCTCCCGGGGGCTGTGGGATTAGTACAGTCTCGAATGGCCGAGGAGGTGTGAGGACCGGTGATGCTGAGTTCATCTCCCCTGCTAATCTGTGCCCGTGCACAAGTCAGCGTCCCGTCTTCGGGCCTGAGGGTGGGCACTGGACGTGGGTCTGAGCGTGAGGGTGTCTGAGGCCCTTTTAGCTCTCAGGTGTGCGATTGCCAAGCACACGCAGCTCCTGGCACACACGTCAGAATGTGTAAGACTGTGATGGTGTGCACTGCTTCACCTCCAGCTCCTCTACCGTGTGGGGAAGGGCACCTGACTTCAGCTGACCGAGGTGCAGTCCTTAAGCCCCTGGACCTTGGGGCCGGAGCCTGCCTTCAGGTCCCGGCCGCTCTGCTCACGCCCAGCCCTGCTCAGCGTCCTGGCTGTGAGTGGGGAAGCATAGTGCCCGCCCCCTTGGCTCGTGGCCACACTCACACGCACTGTGTATGGGAGCAGGAAGCTAAGGGCTCCAGGAGCTGCTACCAGAGCTAGTGGTCACTCCACCAGGAGCCCCCCAGTGGAGGGGTCTTTCCCCTCAGCCAGTGTGGGCTCCTGGGGCCCATCCGAGCCCAGTTGCCTTCCCTTCTCAGGAAGGAGGAGAGAGCAGTTCCCCGGCTCCTCCAGGACCCAGTGCTGAGAGTGGCAGGCTCTCTGGAGCCGGGGTGGGGGCGTAGAGGGGTAGAGGGGTGTAAGTGCTGGGAGGGCCCAAGGCCCCTCCCCCAGAGTTTCTGCAGCGACTCCGGGTGAGGGGTATTTGGAGATAGCATGGTAGTGTGGACATGGGTTTCAGTTTCTTTCTTTTATATAAAAAAAATCTTTACTGTTGAAAGCATTACACAGGTCCTCCTTTCCCCCCATTAGCCTCTTCCAGCCCCTCCCAACCCCTGCACCCCCCCACCCTCCCCAGCCCATTGTCTGTGTCCACAGGTTCATTGGTTGATCTCTTCCCACCCTCCCCTGCCTTCCCTCTGAGGTTCAACAGTCTGTTCATGCGTCTATGGCTCTGGGTCTATTCTTGGGCATCAGTTTATTGGGTTCATTAGATTCCACATGTGAGTGAGATCATGGGATACTTGCCTTTCTCTGACTGGCTCATTTCCCTCAGCATCATGCTCTCCAGGTCCCTCCATGCTGGTGCAAATGGTAGTAGATCCTTCTTTTTTACAGCTGCATAGTATTCCATTGTGTAGATGTACCACAGCTTTTTAATCCACTCATCTGCTGATGGGCACTTAGGCTGTTTCCAGATCTTAGCTATGGTGAATTGTGCTGCTATGAACATAGGGGTGTATATATCCTTTCTGATTGGTGTTTCTGTTTTCTTGGGATATATTCCTAGAAGTGGGATCACTGGGTCAAACGGCAGTTCCATATTTAATATTTGAGGAAACTCTATACTGTTCTCCACAGTGGCTGCACCAGTCTGCATTCCCACCAGCAGTGCACGAGGGTTCCCTTTTCTCTGAATCCTCGCCAGCACTTGTCGTTTGTGGATTTGTTGATGATGGCAGCCATTCTGACAGGTGTGAGGTGGTACCGCATTGTTGTTTTGATCTGCATCTCTCTGATGATCAGGGACTTTGAGTATTTTTTCATGTGTCTCTTGGCCTTCTGTACGTTCTCTTTGGAGTAGTGTCTATTTAGGTCCTTTGCCCATTTTTTAATTGGATTGTTTGTCTTCCTTTTGTTAAGGTGCATGAGTTCCCTATATATTTTGGAGATTAAGGGGGTTTCAGTCTCTACTCAGTGACTTACTAATCAGTAGCCCTGGGCAGGTATGAACCCTTTGAGGCTCAGGCCTCCTCATCTGTGTCATGGGGTTAATGGAGCACCTACTCATAGGGTGGGAGGATAAATGCTGTCATGTGTAAAATGTTCACTGCAGAGCGTGGTGCGTAGTAAATCCTTAATACACGTCAGCTAGTAATTAGTTCTTATTATTTGAAAACAGTGTTTTGCTGCCAAAATGTTTTAAAATGCTCTGATCTGGGCCTGGTCTCCTAGTTTACGGGCAGGAGCGTGGGGTCAGCAAAGGGGGATGACTTTCCCAAGGCCACCGCGGGCGAGGCTGGCGCTGAGGCTCCTCCAGGAGCCCTTCCCCACCTCAGGGAGTCCTCCACCCTTTGTTTTGTTTTGTTTTTTGTTTTCGGACAAAGCTTCCCCCTCCTCACCCTCACCCTCAGCAGTGGCCCCTGCAGCCCAGGCACCTGGGCCCAGAGCGGGGAGACGGCACCCCGGTGGTCACTCCACTGAGGGAAGGGCCCTCCGCCGAGAGCTCCGGGGGGTGAGGCCTGAGAGTGCAAAGCAGAGGAATCAGCCTGCGCATCTGTCATCTGTCGGCGGCCGGGGTCCTGGGCGCCAGGCGGGTTCCCTCCCGCCTGCCCTGGTGCGGGGCAGCCTCAGCTTCCTCAGCGGCAGACCGGGAGCCTGAGGAAGGATGAAAGGAGGCCGCATCCGGCATCCGCGCAGCTTGCGCAAGTGTGAGCTGCTCTGCAAACGGAGCTAACATCTCTCACCTGAGCTTCTACACACGTGCCCCTCGGAGCCGCACGGCATCTGGGTGCCTGACTGCAGGCCCTGCCCCAGAGCTCCCCCATCGCCTCCCCCCGCCCCTCCGCTTGCCCCACTGCACCTGGGAAGAGGTGAGGATACAGGCAGTTGGTCTCTTACTGACCTTGAACCCCTTGGAACCTCTTCTCTCTCAAGGCTGGGCAAGGGGTGGAGGGGTGCTGGTCTGAAGTTGCCCATCCAAGGGCCCTTGGGCTGTTATGGAGGGAGGCGGGCCTTGACGTGGAGCTCAGGGATTGGTTCCTGCTTCTCTGAGGGTGGGTGCTGGGGCAGCCCCCCCACTCAGGTTCCTTTGAAGGTGGATTTCTTTTTTTTCTTTAAATGTTTTTATTGATTTTAGAGAGAGAGGAAGAGAGAGGGAGAGAGAGAGATGGGAACATTGATGAGAGAGAATCATAATCGGCTGCCTCCTGCACGCCTCCTATTGGGGATCGAGCCCACAACCCAGGCGTGTGCCCTGACTGGGAATCAAACCAGCGACCTCTTGGTTCCTGGGCCGACACTCAACCCCTGAGCCACAGCCGGGCTGAAGGTGGGTGTTTGGGGTACGAGGAGTCCTGACCGGGGTGGGGAATGGCTCCCCTGCCGCATCCGCTGCGTGTGGCCTGGCCCTGGGCCTTGCTTTCTGGAACCTGCACGGCTCCCCAGGATGCTCCTCACTTCGCCCCTGACCGTGAGGCGCCTGGGCAGTTGTGCTGACTGCGTGCCAGTGTGTGTCCCCCGGAGAGAAGGGGGCCGTGCGGGGAGCCCGAGGGTCCCTTCTGTAGCTCAGACGGAGAGGAATAGGGACCGTATTTCCTTAAAAACTTAGAAGGAGGTGGTGAGGTACCTTCCATGTATCGAAGGGGTGCTGGGGGGAGGCGGGGCTCCTCTGAGCAAAGGGGCGCGGGAGCCCTGTCCGCCACGGCCTGCGCCACACGATCCTGTGGGAGAGGCAAGGCCTCAGGTCCATCTTGTGACCAAACATGTGGGAAGGTCACCAGGACGTGCATAGAGCCACGTGTCGGGGAGCCTGAGTCGGTCAGTTTGCACGGCTTCACGTCACGAACATCCCAAACCCACAGCCATCCCGCGGGAGAGGGAGCCGAGAGGCCTCCTGCCCTGGGCAGGAGGGAGAGCGAGGACTGAGCCATGAGCACTGAGCACTGAGCACTGAGGACTGAGCGCTGAGCACTGAGCACTGAGCACTGAGGACTGAGGACTGAGCGCTGAGCACTAAGGACTGAGCGCTGAGTACTGAGCACTGAGCACTGAGCTTAGGAAAAGGAAAAGGGAAGGGGGCGGGTCCCCGGAGTCCTCCAGGCCCGGCTGCAAGAGGCTGCTGGGTGCCCTTGCTGCCTGCGGCCTAGAGGTGAGGTGACCTGGCCAGGACACAGCTGGTGGGGACTGATGCCCAGGCCCCTGGCTCCTCGGGCAGTCGCCCACCCTGGGTCTCCTGGTCCTGCTCCTCGGCTTCCCTGGGCCCCTCACCCCTCGGGGGCAGGAATGCAGACCCTGTTTTGTTTTCATACTCGAGGGAAACTGAAGGCCACCGAGAGTAAGCCACTGGCCCAGAGTCGTGTGGAAAGCAAGTTTTCCTGTATTGTCCTACAGAGCTCTGACCACTGGGCAGTACTTCCCAGCTCCTAGTTGGAATCTCAAGTCACAGGAAAGCAAGTATGTCCATGGGGTCCTGGACAGCTGTGTCCACAGGTGTGAGTGGCCGCACTGGGAGCCTTGGGTGTGGCCGGCTGCCCAGCAGTGTCTCCAAGGATCTGGTGACTTCAGTCACTGCTGTCCCAGCAAGCGCCAGGCAGTTGCCAGGTGGCCACAGAATGTCCCTGGCAGGCACGGGGCTCTGCTGGGCGGGAGCTGGTGAGGAGGGGCGGTCAGAGCCCGGAGAGGCTGGCCTTGCCCAGCGAGCGCCCTGCAGCGTTTACGGCAGAAGCGGACAATCCTGCTCGCACAGCTCTTCATTCCTGTGCTTCCACCTCCCTTGCCCAGAAAGTTACTCCCCAGGCAAACTCACATCCCCGCTGCCAAAGCCATGCAAATCAGGGGCCTTCGAGCTGTGGGCGAGGGGCCAGGCTGGTGCCAGGGAGACTCCTGCATCTGCTTAGCAAGGGCCCGCCAGCCCCAGCCTGTCTGCCCAGGGACAGGGGTCCGCAGCCCCAGCCTGTCTGCCCAGGGACAGGGGTCCCTCTAGCCCCAGCCTGTCTCCCCAGGGACAGGGGTCCCTCTAGCCCCAGCCTGTCTCCCCAGGGACAGGGGTCCCTCTAGCCCCAGCCTGTCTCCCCAGGGACAGGGGTCCCTCTAGCCCCAGCCTGTCTCCCCAGGGACAGGGGTCCCTCTAGCCCCAGCCTGTCTCCCCAGGGACAGGGGTCCCTCTAGCCCCAGCCTGTCTCCCCAGGGACAGGGGTCCCTCTAGCCCCAGCCTGTCTCCCCAGGGACAGGGGTCCCTCTAGCCCCAGCCTGTCTCCCCAGGGACAGGGGTCCCTCTAGCCCCAGCCTGTCTCCCCAGGGACAGGGGTCCCTCTAGCCCCAGCCTGTCTCCCCAGGGACAGGGGTCCCTCTAGCCCCAGCCTGTCTCCCCAGGGACAGGGGTCCCTCTAGCCCCAGCCTGTCTCCCCAGGGACAGGGGTCCCTCTAGCCCCAGCCTGTCTCCCCAGGGACAGGGGTCCCTCTAGCCCCAGCCTGTCTCCCCAGGGACAGGGGTCCCTCTAGCCCCAGCCTGTCTCCCCAGGGACAGGGGTCCCTCTAGCCCCAGCCTGTCTCCCCAGGGACAGGGGTCCCTCTAGCCCCAGCCTGTCTCCCCAGGGACAGGGGTCCCTCTAGCCCCAGCCTGTCTCCCCAGGGACAGGGGTTCCTCTAGCCCCAGCCTGTCTCCCCAGGGACAGGGGTCCCTCTAGCCCCAGCCTGTCTGCCAATGTAGAGAGGAGAGCAGAGTGGACATTGCTCTTGACCCCCAGGCACCTCCTGCAGAGCCATCCTTGGCCTCTGTCATCAGGACTCTGCTGGGCATTAGGTCCATCCTGGCCTCAGGAGGCTCATCTAGGACCCTGGGCTCCCCACTAATTTCAGGGGCCTTTCCTCTCTTTTGATCACTGTCATTTTCTAAGGATGGACTCCCTCTCCCTGCCGCCTTGCCTCTCACTCTGAGGGAGGCTCTTCAGTACAGATGGACGGGAACCGTGCGGGACAGGGAGGCACTGGGGTTGGGATGCTAAGTGGGGGCTTTGGCAAGTCCTCAGACGCTAGCAGTGGATCCGTGCTCGGGTGGGAGGAAGACCTCACACCGCGTTGGAGGTGTGGGTTTTGTCTCCCCTGGATGATCGTTCCCCAAACCGCCCAGACGTTAAAGGCTCTGCCACTTTGTACCTATCGCTACCCTTGCTGAGGCGCAGTTTCTTCACCTATAAACGGAGTGAATAGGAACGCCTCATCGCTCTGGCTGGTGTTGCTCAGTGGATAGAGCGTCGGCCTGTGGACTGACGGGCCCGGGTTCGATTCCGGTCTAAGGGCACATGCCCATGTTGTTGGCTCGATCCCCAGTAGGGGGCGTGCAGGAGGCAGCCGATCAAGGATTCTCTCTCATCATTGATGTCTCTCTCTCTCTCTCTCCTTCCTCTCTGAAATCAATAATAAAAAAAGTTATTAAGTTTCAGAAGTCACCTGAGACCCCCTCTTGATGCTAACTTGCCCCTTAATTAAACAAGCACTTGAGTGACACCCCTGAACTAAGCAGCCTTTGCTCACTATTCCTCGCAACGGAAGCTCCGTGGATGGGAACACTCCGTGCGAACACGTTTTCCGCATGACGAGGTGAAGCCTGCTTCTCAGGTGTCTCCCGTGGGCTGCTGCTCTGCTCTCTGCGCTGCAGGCGTGGCCGTGTGGCTCCCAGGCCAGTGTGTGGGGAGGAAGGAGAGGCCCACTGGCGTTTCTTTACGCGCGTGCTATGTTCTAGGCCCCATGCCACGTGATCGCAAGTGTTTCCTCATTGAGTTGTTTTTTAAAACCTTTATTTTGAAAAATAAAAATACAGAAAAGTAAAAATTCAGACATACAGAAAGAGAGGACACAGTTTCACAAATATAATTAATAATCTAATAATTATTATTTGGCACATTTATTTGCTCCATCCATTTTTGCAAAATACTTTATTTTTATTTATTTAAAAAATATATTTTATTGATTTTTTACAGAGAGGAAGGGAGAGGGGATAGAGAGTTAGAAACATCGATGAGAGAGAAACATCAATCAGCTGCCTCCTGCACACCTCCTACTGGGGATGTGCCCGCAACCAAGATACATGCCCCTTGACCGGAATCGAACCTGGGACCCTTCAGTCTGCAGGCCGACACTCTATCCACTGAGCCAAACCAGTTAGAGCAAAATACTTTATTTTTAACTTTTTATTGTAGACATTTTCAAATACATGCAAAAGTAGAGACAAATACACTGACCCCCATATACTCATTGCCTACTCATAACAACCATCAGGTTTCTGCCAGTCTTGTTGCTGGAACATTTTCTTATACATTATGGACATTATTGCACATCAATCCTAAGTATGGCAGCATGCATCTCTAAGACATTTCATTCTTTAACAATACCATGATCACATTTAAAAAAAAAAAAAAGTGCCTCCTTTCCTGCTCACAGCACTCCCGGCAGAGGGTTTGGTCTGCAGGCGCTTGTTCTCTGAGCTGCGCATCCTCTCTGCCTGGTGGGTGGTATCTGGGTTCTCTACCATCTTGGTCTTCATGCTCTTTGCCCAGTTCCTTGGGGCCTTTTAAACACTGGAGCCTGGCCTGATGCTGTCGGCGGAACCTGCACTGACCCGCACGCCCGCTGATGCTCGGATGCGCGGCCCTGCGCACACGCCTGCCACACGTGCCAGGCCGGCACCGAGCGTGGTCAGCAGGAGCTCTTTTTGTACATGTTTTTCCGGCCCCAGCTCCCCCTCCCTCCCCTCAAGGGGGTGCAGCGTGTGTGTTTCCACGACGCCCGCCCTAAGCAGCAGCGAGGCTGCCCTGTGTCTTTTAGGTGGGGAGTGCGTTAGATTCTCTTGGAGAGCTGGCCTCTTTAAAAATGTGAAATACAACAAGCAGGCAGCTTTTTTTTTTTAGTTTTGTTTTTTTGTTAATCCTCACCGGAGGATATTTTGCCATTGAATTTTTTTTTTAGGGAGAGTGGAAGAGAGAGGGAAAGACAGAGAAACATCGATGTGAGAGAAACACATTGATTGGTTGCCTCCACAGGAGCCCTGACCAGAGCCCAGGTCAGGGAGGAGCCTGCAACCGAGGTACATGCCCTTGACCGGAATCGAACCCGGGACCCTTCAGTCCACAGGCCAACGCTCTGTCCACTGAGCCACACCGGCCAGGGCGGCATATAGATATCTCAATGGTCAAGTCTCTTAAACTATGCATACTTGACCTTTTAATCACCTTGTGTGTCAGCGATGCTTATTTCTATTGGTAGTTCCGCTGTGAGGTGGGTTATTGGTGAAGAAACTCAGGTTGTAGCAGACAGTCTCTTCCCAGCGTCATAGAGCACCTGACAGGTGAGAGAAGCTGTGCACCTGGTGAAAGGGTCCTCCGGTCCAGCTATTATTTCCTGCGTCACCTCACTCGTTATCTTTCTCTGTGTGTGAGGACATTTAAGCTCTACTCTCTTAGCAAGTTTCAATGATACAACACAGTGTTGGCCACTCTAGTCACTGTGTCTCCATGCGTCCTCAGAACTTAGTCATCTTCTACTGAAAGTCAGCACCTTCTCGCCAGCTTCTCCATCGCTCCCTGGCTACCACTGCTCTATGAGGCTGACTTTTTTCTTTTAGATTCCACACATAGTGACAGTATGCATGCATGGCCGGCAGTGTTGTCTTTTTCTGTGTGGCTTATTTCATCCTAATAACAAAAGCGTAATATGCAAATCAACCGAACAGCCGACCAGCGGGACTCCCTGTGACCCCACCGGCGCCAGGCCAGCCCAGGCAGGTGTGATGCGATGGGTCAGGGGCTTGGCCATCACCCCATGATCGCCCCACAGAGGGAGGCCCAGGCCACCGACCCGCGGGCTGCAGCAGGTGGGTGGGGCCTCCCTCTGCGAGGGAAGCCGGGTCCTGGGTGCCAGAGGGAAGCCGGTGCTGGCAGCCGGATGAAGGAAGGCCTACTCTTGCACGAATTTCATGCATCGGGCCTCTGGTATAACATAATATCCTCAAGGTACATTCATATTGTTGCACATGGAAGGGTTTCCTTACTTTTCACGGTGGAAGAATATTTTATTGTATGTATGCTGTACCACACCTTCTTCGTCTGTTCATCTGAGGAGGGACACATGGTGTGTCCGTATTTTGGCTGTTGTGAGTAACGCTACAATGAACATGGAAGTGTAGGTAACTCTTCAATAGCCTGTTCGCATCTTCTTTGGCTATATGCCGAGACGTGGGATGGCTGGGTCCTATTGAGCAGACTGTAATTTGACTATTGCATTTTACTACCCAATATAAGTTAGAAAAGTAGATTTCTGGGTTAGAGTACTTGTCAAAGCAGAATTCCCAATTAAAAGAAAAACCTTCAGATTCCTTTTTTTCCTTTCTAATTTTTACTGGGGGCAAAACAACACATAACATAAAATTTAAACAAAACATAAAATTTAAACATAAGTTTTGCCATCTTCACCATTTCTAAGTATGCAGTTCACCCTCCCTATCTTTTCTTTATAGAGGAGACTTTTAAACCTGAATGCACTAATTCCTGTTACATTTTATCTAGTTGGTTTTGGCCTCTGATTAGAATCTACCAAAATATTTTCTAATCCTGACTCCATTATCCAGTTTTCGGTATGAATCTTACTCTGTGCTTTGAATCGCTCCCAATTCAACCACCCTCTGTCCTGTTCACCCTCTAAGCTGTCCATTAAATTTAACCCCGGTTTTCTCTGTGTTGGACAGCGAGTGCAGTGCAATTACTGGGAAAGTTGTGTGAGTAAAGGACTGGAGAAATCCAGGTTCTGATGCTGACACAGGTCTCTGAGCTGTGTGGCCTGGGCCAGGCGCGGCCCCTCTGGGGCGGGACCTCAGTGCTCTTCGACTCTAAAATAATGTCCCTGCGTCTCCATGGGTGTGTCCTGCCTTGTTTTTCTGCAAGTGGTCACTGCCTTCCAAAGAGGAGCGAGAGCTTGGAGATGGAATGTGTTCAAGCGTCTGCAGTGGCACCGAGAGGGCCTGCGTCTCTCAGCGCTCAGGCGGTGCTTCCGTAGCCGTCGCTCCGCCATTTGGATCAAACACAGTCATCCAGCACCTATGCTGTGTTGGACAGGTTCAGGCCCTCAAGGTGCAAAGAGGAATAAGATCTAATAACCCACATACAAGGAGATGCAAAGAGGCCCATGGGCTCACCCTTTCCTGAGGGAAACAGACAGACTCTACACAGTGTGGCATGGGCTCTAAGAGACGGAAACGAGAGACGTGGAAACAGAGAAGGAAATCCCTGTTGTGCTTGGAGAAGCTTCAAGGGGGACGTGGCATTCGAGTGGGTTTGGAGGGTGGTTGTGTGTTTTCTAGGGAGAGAAGGGCAGTACAGTCAGAGGGGACAGAACACGCCAAGCACCTGGCCTAGGACTAGGCTCGGCCTAGAGAAACAGCCCAGAACCCACGACAGTGCTTCCCAGCTTCCAAAGCTTGGTCACCAGCTCCATCTCCCCAGAGTTTTACCAGATTCCTGGGAAGTGGCCTGATTGGGAATTGTGACCTTATTTTGACATTGAGAAAACCTGAGGCTCCAGAATGACTTGCCTTGCCCTTGGGGCGGGGGTGGGGGGCAAGGCTGGCACTCCCGTCCTTGGACTTCAAGTGCAGGATTCTTTCCTGGCCCATCTCACTGCTCCTGCAGGCAGCGAGCGTCTCCCAGGGGCAGAAGAAGTCCCCGTAGACCAGTGTCTCACACAGTGTGGCAACTGCATCTCTTCCTTCCTCTGGGAAAGGAGGCACCTCCCTCACTGTTTCAGAGCCTGGGAACACTGGCCGCCTCTTCTCGATGGGAAGCACGAGGGCAGCAGCAGAACCCGGCGAGCTGGAGCTCCGGGCAGCACCTCCGGCCTTTCCTGTAGACGGTGGAGAGGCGCAGGCGCAGGTGGAGCAAGACAGTGGGCCCTGGGAGAAAAGCCAGAGCCACTGGGCAGTAAGTGGGCGAGGTGGTTCCCTTTCAGCAGACCTGGAGGAAGAATCAACAGTGTCAGCATCGAGTGTTAGCTAATGCCGCTGTTCGCCTGCGTCCCCGAGTCTCCACTGGGACCCCCACGTGCTCCGAGATCCTTCTCACGGGCTGTGGACCAGGAGAAAAGCCATGTTTCCTGAGAAAACTCCTACCCCCTGAGCAGTGGGATCAGGTCAGCAAGGGAACCGCTGTGTGGAACGCAGCCCCCACAAGTGCCCTGCTGAGCTGCGGGCCCCTCCCCACCTTCCTGGACGGCCATGGGCTCAGTCTCCCGGAGGTCCCACCATGTAGTTAGCCCAGGGTTCAAGGACAATCAGGCAGAGACACCAGTGCAGATAAGAATTCATTGTGTTTTATTTTTCTTTAATATGTTTTTATTGATTCCAGAGAGGAAGGGAGAGGGAGAGAGATAGAAACATCAATGATGAGAGAATCATGGATCGGCTGCCTCCTGCATGCCCCATGCTGAGGATCGAGCTCACAACCCAGGCATGTGCCCTGACCCGGAATCTATCTGTGACCGCCAGGTTCATAGGTCAACACTCAACCCCTGAGCCACACCGGCCGGGCTATGTTGTTCAATATTATATTCCCAGTGACTAGAACAGTGCCTGGCATATGGAGTATGCTTAATGTATACTTGTAGAATGAATGAATTTGATCTTTTGTCAAATTTTAAAATTTCTCATTATCAGTCCACGTTTAAAATGGTGTGAAAAGATTTTTTTAAGGTAAAAGCAATTTTACTTTTAAGTCGACCCTTTCAAGGCAGCTGATTTCAGTCTGTGGGCCCTTCCCACACGTACCTCCCCTCCCAGATTTTATATGTCGCCTTAGTTGATCTCAAAATCGGGCTGCTATCCAGAGCTCACTTGATGCCTTGCCGCAGTCCTCCTTCTTGGGCTCCCGTAGCCCCTCGTCCTCTGCTCTCACCTTGCTGGCCCCGTCGCTCTTGGAGACGCCTCACAACCTCACAGGAAAGGCCGCACTTGGCCGTTGTTTAGAACAGAGCAGAGAGAAAAGGGCTTCAGTGAACACTCCAGAGGAGCCCTAGCCAGTGTGGCTCAGTGGATAGAGTGTTGGCCTGCAGACCAAAGGGTCCCAGGTTCGATTCCAGTCAAGGTCAGGTACCTTGGTAGCAGGCTGCTCCCCGCCTGGACCCAGTCAGGGTGTGTGCAGGAGGCAACCAATCGATGTGTTTCTCTGTCTTTCTCTCTCTCTTCCACTCTCCCTAAAAATCAATGGAAAAATGTCCTCGGGTGAGGATTAACATCAACAACAAAAAAACTCCAGATGATTCTCTTAGAGCACCAGTCGCCAACCGATGGTCTGCGGACCACTGGTGGTCCGTGAGGCCCGAAAGGTTGGCGACTGCAGTCTTAGAGAAATCCATTCATCTACAGGCATTGTGTGTGCAACACAAGACAATCTTTAATTGAGTAACGACCTTTGGACCTAGAGTAGGAGGAAACGTGATTTGATGTCAGAGAAGGCAGGGAGCCCTAGAGGTGGGATTGCTCATCTACAGGCATATCTCAAGCCTCTGACCTGTGTTAGGACCTGAGGTGGCCATTGAGGGCATAAGAATGAGTGTCATCGTCCCAGTTCTCAAGAAGCCCCTGGCTTAGGGGGAGAAAGAGCACACAGACCAATAAGGGAGCACAGGATGCGCACCCCGTGGCTGGTGGAGAGGCTGCTTGGCTCCAGAGGGGAGGGGCTATGTGAACGGGGACCGTGCAGGAGGGCATGGGCCCATGAGCGTGTGCGGTTGGACATGTGTGAGCATTCAATGGGCTGCCGTGCAGGGTGCCTGAGAGGAAGGCAGCAGGACAGTGAGTGGCAGAAGACAAAGCAGAGGTGGTAAGCAGGAACCAGGTCGCCCAGGGCACTAATTCCATCCTATTCTAAGAAATGTGGACTTTATTCCAATGCTATTGAAGGTCCAATGAAAAGCAGAAGAATTTTCTGATTGCAAGTTCTGAATGAATTCACTTGTTCATTAATTCATTCATTAAATCAAGATATTTTGAGCTCCTGTCTTTACCCCATTGCGTATTCTTGCCTCCTTTGTCATAGATTAAATCAATATATTTTGAGCTCTCTGTTAAGCAGAGTGCTAGGCTCTGGGTGTATGGTATGTAATAGTCATCTTTTTTTAAAATTTCAAATAGAGTTGACACACAATATTAGATTATGTCTAGTGTACACGTACATATAACTTATGAAATGATCACCTCACTAAGTCTAGCCCCCCCGACCCTGTACCAGGCCATCACAGTGTTGTTGACTATGCTCCTGTGCCCGTTTGTGCTGCTTCAGCCCTTCACCCTTTTCACCCACCCTCCAAGCCCCTTCCCTCTGGCAGCGGTCACTTTGTTCTCTGTGTCTATACTTGTTTCTATTTTGTTTTTTAGATTCTACATAAAAGTGAAATCCTATGGTATTTGTCTTTCTTTGTGTGACTTTTATCACTTAGCATGATACCCTCTATGTAATTCGTGTTGACACAAATGGAAGATTTCACCCTTTGTTATGGCTGAGTGATATGACGCTGCACATCTGCACCACGTCTTCTTTATCCCCACATCTGTCACTGGGCGCTTAGGCCGCTTCCACACCTCGGCTGTTGTGCCTAACGCTGCAGTGAGCACAGGGTGCACGTGTCTTTTCGAATTAGTGCTTTGGATTTCTTCAGATAAATACCCAGAAGTGGAATTCGTGGGCCATACAATGGCTCTATTTTTAATTTTTTGAGGAAACTCCATAACGGTTTTTTAACAGTGGCTGCACTAATTGACCAACAGTACCCAGGGGTTCCCTTTCCCCACATCCTCACCAACACCTGTCTGCTGTTTGTAGATGGTAGCCATTTGACAGGTGTGAGGTGATACCTCATGGTAGTTTTAACTTGCGTTTCCCTGGAGATTAGTGATGTTGATCATCTTTTCATATGTCTATTGGCCATTTGCATGTCCTCTTTGGAAAAGCGTCTATTCAGGTCCTCTGCCCATTTTTAACTGGATTATTTGTCTTTCTGGTGTTAAGTTGTCTGAGTTTCTTATGTATGTTGGATATTAACTCCTGTGTCATTGGCAAATATCTTCTCGTATTCAGTAGGTTGTCTTTTTGTTTTGCTGATGGTTTCCTTTGCTGTGTATAATCTGTTTAGTTCCGTGGAGTCTCATTTGTTCAGTTTTACTTTTATTTCCCTTAACCGAGGATACTTACCAAAAAAACATTGCTAAGAGCAACGTTGGAGAGTTTACTGCTGTGCTTTTTTCTAGGAGTGATATGGTTTGTAGTCTTACGTTTAAGTCTGAAATCCATTTTGAGTTTATTCTTATGTATGGTATGAGGAAATGACTCAGTTTTATTCTTTTGCATGTGTTGTCCAGTTTTCCAAGCACCATTTATTGAATAGACTGCCTTTACCCCATTGCATAGTCTTGCCTCTGTTGTCCTAGACCAGTGGTCAGCAAACTCATTAGTCAACAGAGCCAAATATCAACAGTACAACGATTGAAGTTTCTTTTGAGAGCCAAATTTTTTAAACTTAAACTATATAGGTAGGTACATTGTTATTAACTTAATTAGGGTACTCCTAAGGCTTAGGAAGAGCCACACTCAAGGGGCCAAAGAGCCACATGTGGCTCGCGAGCCGCAGTTTGCCAACCACGGTCCTAGACTAATTGACTTTATTGCTGTTGGTTTATGCCTGGCCTCAGTGTCCATTGCATTGATCTGTGTGTCTGTTCCTATGCCAGTCCCATGCTGCTGTGAGCACTGTGGCCTGTGGTATGGTTTGATGTCAGGTGGTGTTCTTTCCCGTCAGGATTCCTTTGGCTCTCGGGGGTCTCTTTTAGTTCCATGTAAATAGTAGGATTGTTGGTTGCAGTTCTGTGAGAAATGCCACTGGTATCTTTATATGGATTGCATTGTCTCTCTAGATTGCTTTGAGTGGTATAGACATTTTATCAATATTAAGTCTTCCTATCCATGGATACTGTGTATGCTTCCATTTATTTGCATCTTCTTCAATTTCTTTCTTCAATGTCTTATAGTTTTCTGAGTACAGGTCCTTTGATGCAATTGTACTTAAATGGGGTTGTTTTCTTTTTCTTTTTACTTAAAGGTTTTGTAGTTTATTAAACCTCTCATGGGAAATCTGCAGTCACCACAGATCAAGTCGCTGGAGAACCTTTACTCGTGTTGTCCAGTCTCCAGCCCACTGTTTGCAGCACCAACACTGGCCGTTGCAGTCCCCCTGGCCTTCCTCATTCTGTCCTTGCATCCCTTTTGCTGTTTTCTTGAGGGCTTCTTCTCAGACAGGCCATGACTACATATCTATGGTTGGGTTCATTTCTCTTTGCATAACTGAAGGAATCATAAATCATGGCAAAGCCAGTTGTCTTGCCAACACCAAAGTGGTTTCTGAATCCAAATACAAAGATGGCATCAGGTGTGGGCTTGTGCATTTTGGCTAGTTTTCCCATCTTTCTCGCTTAGGTGCTATTGCATGCCCCGGCTGAAGGATGTCAGTGAGCATTTGTTTCTGTTCAATAGCCTGTTGGTTATGAACTTCCAGGTCTGGATAGTTGGTATGTTGTTCATGAGAGTGGCCAATCTTTAAGCAGCCAAGGAGAAAAAGAGGGAGATTATGTTCTTAATTTCTCTTTCTGATAATTCATAATTGGTGATTAAAATGCAACCAATATCCAAATATTAATTTTTTACCCTGCTACTTTACTGAATTCATTTATCAGTTCTTGTAGTCTTTTGGCAGAATCTTTAGGGGTCTCTATGTATAATATCATGCCATCTGCAAATAATGCGTTTTACTTTTGCCTTTCTAATTTGAATGCCTTTTCTTTATTTTTCTTGTCTGATTGCTAAGTCTAGGACATCCTCCATTATATTGAATAAAAGTGTTGAAAGTGGGAAATTTATTCTTTTTCCTGATCTTAAGGAAAATGTCTTTAGCTTTTCATCATTGCACAGGATGTTGGCTGTGGGTTTGTCACTTATGACCTTTATTATGGTGAGGTATGTTTTCTCTCTTCCTACTTTGATAAGAGTTTTTATCATAAAAGAATGGGTTTTGTCATATGCTATTTCTGCAACTATTGTTATGGTCATATGGTTATTATGCTTTGTTTTATGTATGTGGTGTATTATGCTAATTGACTTGTGGATATTAAGCCAACCTTGCATCCCAGGAATAAATCCTACTTGATCATGGTGTATAATCTTTTTAATGTATTTCTGAATTCAATTTGTTGTGGGTTTTTTGTTTTTTTGTTTTTTAGGATTTTTGCATCTCTATTCATCAGGAATATTGGCGTATACTTTTCTCTACTTTTTTTTTTGGTATGTCTTTGTCTGGCTTTAAAATTAGGGTAATGCTGGGTTCATAAAATGAGTTTGGGAGCCTTCCCCCCTCTTCAATTTTTGGAATAGTTTGAGAAGAATAGGTGTTAAATCTTCTTGCAATTATTTGGTAAAATTCCCCTGTGAAGTCATCTGGTTCGGGACTTTTATTTGTTGGGAGTTTATTATTATTATTATTATTATTATTATTACTGATTCAATTTCATATGTTCTTGAGTGTTCTAGTTATATTCTAGTTATTGTTCTGTTCAGATTTTCTGTTAGTTCTTTATTCAGTCTTGGCAGATTCTTTCTTCCTCCCTTTCTTTCTTTCTTTCTTTCTTTCTTTCTTTCTTTCTTTCTTCCCCCTTACCTGAGGATATTTTTCCACTGACTTTTAGAGAGGGTGGAAGGGATTGGGAGAGACACAGAGAGAGAAACATCAATGTGAAAGAGAGACACATTGATTGGTTGTTTCCCACATATGCCCCTGCCAGGGCCGGGGAATCAAATCTACAACCAAGGTATGTGCCATTGACCGGAATTGAACCCAGGACCTTCGGTCCACAGGCCGACACTCTATCCACCAGCTAGGGCCAGATTGTGTGTTTCTAGGAATTGATCTATTTCTTCTTCTTCTTTTTTTAATTGATTTTTTAAAATTTTGTTTTATTGCTTAAAGTATTACAAAGAGTATTACATATGTCTCCTTTTGATCTATTTCTTCTTGATTGTCTAGTTCAGTGGTTCTCAACCTTCCTAATGCCACGACCCTCATGTTGTGGTGACCCCCAATTTCATTGTTACAAATTGAACATAATTAAAGCATAGTGATTAATCACAAAAACAATATGTTATTATATATGTGTTTTCCGATGGTCTTAGGCGACCCCATTGAAAGGGTCGTTTGACCCCCAAAGGGGTCGCAACCCACAGGTTGAGAGCCGCTGGTCTAGTTTGTCGGCATTTAATTGTTTGTAGAATTTTCCTATAGGTTTTTGTATTTCTGTGGTGTTGTTACTACTCCTCTTTCATTTCTGATTTTGTTTATTTGGTTTCTCTCTTTTTTTCTTGATGAGTCTGGTTCAATAAATATCAATCTTGTTTATCTTTTAAAAGAACTAGCTCTTGGTTTCATTGATCTTTCTTTAACAATTTTTAAAAATATATATTTTTACCCATTTCAGAGAGGAAGGGGGAGGGAGAGAGAGATAGAAACATCAATGATGAGAGAGAATCATTGTTCAGCTGCCTCCTGAAAAATGGGGATCAAGCCCACAACCTGGGCATGTGCCCTGACCAGGAATCACACCATGACCTCCTGGTTCATAAGTAGATGCCCAACCACTAGGCAACACTGGCCAGGCTCATTGATCTTTTGTATTGTTCTTTAGAATCTGTTTTCTTTATTTCCACTCTGACCTTTATTCTCTCTTTTCTCCTACTCACTTTGGCTTTGTTTGTTATTATTTTTCTAGTTCCTGTAGGTGGAAGGTTACATGGTTTATTTGAGATGTTTCTTATTTCTTAAGGTAAGCCTGTATTGCTATGACTTTCCCTCTTAGAACTGCTTTGGCTGTGTCCCATAAGTTTTGAGTTATTTTGTTTTCATTTTCATTTGTTTCAAGGTATCTTTTGATTTTTTCCTTGATCTTGTTGTTTACATATTTATTGTTTAGTAGCATGCTATTTGGCCTCAATGTGTTTTTCAGTTTTGTTATTGATTTCTCATTTCATATCATTGTGATTGGAAAAGATACTTAATCTGATTTTGATCTTCTCAAATTTGTTGAGACATATTTTGTGACCTAACATGTGTCTAGTCTGGAAAAGTTTGCACTTGAAAATAATTTATTTATAATCTACTACTTTGGCATGAAATGTTCCAATAATATCAATTAAATCCACCAGGTCTAATGTGTTATTTAAGGCCACTCTTTCCTTCTTAATTTTCTGTCCATAGACATCGACGGGTGTTAAAGTCCCCTGCCATTACTGTCTTACTCTTTGTGTCCACCAACATTTGTTTTATGTATTTAGGTGTTCTTATGGTGGGTGCCTAAATATTTACAAGGGTTATATCTTCTTGTTGGGTTGATACCATTATCATTATAAAATGTCTGTCTTCCTCTCTTGTTATTGCCTTTGTTTTAAAGTCTATTTTGTCTAATATAAATATTGCTACCCCGTCCTTTTTTCTATTTTCATAAAAAATATTTTTTATCCCTCTACTTTCAGTCTGTGAGTGTCTTTTAATCTGAAGTGGGTCTCTTGTAGGTGACAAATGTATTAGGTTTGTTTTCTGATCTAGTTAGCCCCATGATGTCTTTTGATTGGAGCATTTATTTCACCAACATTTAAAGTAATTATTGACAGGTATCTACTTATTGTCACTTTATTATTCATTTTTAAAATTTTTCTTCTTAAATTCATTTTTAACTTTTTTTTGTAACACTGACTTAGTGATGGTAAAGTTCTTTAGCTTTTTCTTGTCCAGAATAAATAGTCATTTTCCTTGCGTTTATAAGGGAGGTTGTTTGGCTGCTCCTGCACTAGAAAGCTATGTGCATGGAAAACTTTATTACAGCAAAGAATAGAAATGATTTCCAAACAATAGCTATATGTTTAAGCAAATTATGGTATGTCCATAGAATGGAATATTAGGTAGCCATTAAAAATTATATGTGCAAGCATAGCTAAATATTTTTTAAAAAATATTTTTATTGATTTCAGAGAGAAAGTGAGAGAGAGATAGAAACATCAATGATGAGAGAGAATCATGGATCAGCTGCCTCCTGCATGCCCCACACTGGGGATCAAGCCTACTACCTGGGCATGTGCCCTGACTAGGAATCAAACCGTGACCTCCTGCTTCATAGGTTGATGTTCAACCACTGGGCCACGGTGGCCGGGCCACAAGGAAATATTTTTAATGCTCCTTAATGGTCTAGGAGAAATATGTGTGATGCTTACTAGAGAACTCATGGCAATAATAGAGACAGACTAGTGTTTATCAATGAGAAAAAGAAGCATAAAAACAACCATTATAGATACAAAAAATATTAATTACAGTTGCTTCTCAGCAGAGTGGTTTTCCTGCTACTGTATGCTTTTTTCTGTACCAGAAGTTTTCTTTATTTTGCACATACTTAACTTTTAGTACAAAAGGAAAAAGATGAACAAGACAAGCGATGGAAGTGGAGGGTGGGGAGAAACAGGACTGCCCGCTGTCTGCCTGGCATGACTAAGATGGCGTCACCCTGGGGGCGAGCATGTGGGGGGACTTTAGGTGCCAGGCTGGGCGATCTTTGCTCACCCACTAAAGCGCTATAATAGCTTCTGTCTGAGGGAGCGCCACAGACCCCCATTCTGGTCTGGCAAGTTCTAATCCTCTGCCGCTTTGTGACCCTGGGCCAGGCAGCCTCCTGGGCCCTGGTTATCAGCCTTTGGAGGAAATGTCTGACGACCTTTCTAGGAAACAGGATAAGCAGGAGATCCCCGTCATGGGGAAGTGGGTGTTCTTTCTAAAAATAAAGATAAGCTTCTCTCAACATCCTTCAGCCTCTTCCAATCCTGCTGATAACTAATATTTGTTTTATCTCTTCCAGGAAATGATCGAAACAGCCTAGATTTCAACAGGCAGGTAAGAACTTTCAAAACAAAACCTTTATTCAATTAATTTGGGGGGTCATTTGCACTATGCCAGATGTGGGAGAAACCAAAAAGATTAAGTGCTTATTCAAGGACCCTACATTTGCCGATTGGAAGGGGCATTTAAAGGGCTTCTGCCTCCAACCCACCATCCAACACCTGGGTCTCCTTTCACGCTCCCCTCAAAAGAGCACTACAGCGCAGCCCCTCTTAGAAGGACTGCGGCCAGATGTAGTCCAGAATCTAGACAGCAGCTTCTTCTGTCAACGCTCACCCGCGTCGCCTCCTGGCCCCATTGGTTTACGCCGTCCGACCGTGTGTAGAGGAATTTACGGAGGTCCAAGTGTGTAGTGCCTGCATTCCTCGTGGAATTCCTGATTTGCAGGAAGTAGATAGTGGACAAAAAAGAGAAACGGCACAGAAAGAGCTCAGAGGGAGGGAGTGGCCACGCTCAGTGGAGCAGTGTAGGCGCAGGCCTGGTGCCTTTGCAGGAAATCGAGTTGGTGGGTTGGAGTTAGTCAGGGAGGGACTTGGGTGGGGTCAGGCAGCGCTGGATGGATCACAGGGTGGATGGATGTGGATGTGTGAAGAGAAGGGAGGCGGGGTTGGCGGCTGTGGGAAGCCGGGCTGCGGCTGGGACGGGGATGTGGCAGGAGCTTGTTGGGAGGAGGTCTAAGCTGAGACAAGCAGGAGCAGCGCTGGGGGGTCCCGGAGTGAGTCCAAGAGAGGAGGCAAGGCTCGGGTGCAAAATCAGAAGCCTGGCTTTGGTCCTGTTCCTGCCACTAACCAGCTAGATCACCTGGGTTAGGTCTCTTCATAGTTTTGATCTGAATTCTCAGCTGCAGAATAAATTTATTTCATAAACTCGGGGTGGGGCTTGGGGGGATGTGCTATGTCAGGTGTAGGAATACAAAGAAAATTAAGATATGGTTTCTGCCCTGGAGGAGTCCACAGTCCAGCATGGAGTGTGGCGGGTAGAGATAAAAGGAGAATGAGAGGGAAAGGGAAGGAGGGAGGGAGCAGGGAACAGAGAACTAGAGACTCTTTTTCATTTTTAAGTATTTCAATTGTATGGTTTTTTAAAATTGATTTTTAAAGAGAGAGGAAGGGAGAGGGAGAGAGAGATAGAAACATTGATGAGAGGGAAACATCATCCATCGGCTGCCTCCTGCACGCCCCCCACTGGGGATCAAGCCCACAACCCTGGCATGTGCCCTGACTGGGAATCAAACCAGCGACCTCTGGTTCACAGGCCGACACTCAACCACTGAACCACACCAGCTGGGTGAGATAGAGACTCTTGAGTGAATACTTATAGTACAGTCTCATGCTTACTACAGATATGTAAAAAGCATGGTGTCATCTGGCTGGTATGGCTCAGTGGTTGAGTGTCGACCTATGAAAACAGGAGGTTTGATTCCCAGTCAGGGCACATGCCCGGGTTGCAGGCTTGATCCCCAGTGTGGGGCACGCAGGAGGCAACCGATCAGTGATTCTCTCTCATCACTGATGTTTCTATCTCTCCTTCTCCCTTCCTCTCTGAAATCAACACGCACACACACGCACACACACACACACACATTTAAAAAGCATGGTGTCAAACAGAAATGGGAATCTCAGGGCAGGCTTCGTGGAGAAGGAATGTTTGTGTCACGCTCTGAAGGGTGAGTAGGCATTTGTTAGGCAGAAAATAGTAGACTGGAGGGGGGTGTCCGTGGGGAAGGGAAGGTGGCCCCCAGGCGGTCATGCATTGGGTGGCCACTGGGTCTCTTCCCTCGCTGAACATCTGAGTCCAGGTTTAGACGGAAGCCTGGGGTGGGGGGGAGGATGACATGCAGACTTGTTTTCCTCCTTCATCTGTAGAGGGATTTGATGTCACTGCTAACGTTTCCTGAAAGACTTTTCACTCTGGGTGTGTCCCTCACAGTCGGAGAGGAATGAGCCTGAGTCCCGAGCCAGAACCTCTCCTGGAGGCAACTTCTGCAATTGCTTTCATTGGGGACGTTTGCTGAGGAGCGGAGGCCAGCCCCTCCCTCTTCACTTGAGACCTGAAACAGTGAGACTTCACTGGGGCCCTCTGGGCGGGCGATGAGGAAGCACCCGCAGCCAGGCCGCTCAGTAAACATTGGAACAGCTGCCAGGGAGGGAGGCTGGGACACTGCCTGCGGGTCTGGCTGATAGCACTGGGCTTCTCACTCACGTCTTTAAATAGGAGACAGATTCTTATCTAAGGGATGCTGGGCCAGGTCTGCTTCCATCCCCGGGTTCTGTGATCCTGCCTGAGTCCTACGCAGAGGAGATGGGGCCTGTGCCCCGAGCTTCCTGCCCTGCGACTGAGGATCCAGCCCCCGGCCCTTGGGTGAGATGCACAGGGGGGAGCCCAACCCACACCAAGATGTGGCCCCCCCAACCCAGCCCAGGGGTGGCCCACGTCATAGGCCCCGTGGGCTTGGCTGCAAGTGCAATCTTTCTTGAGAAACCCTCACGCTCTGGACATGGCTGGGGCAGCCCCTCTGGCCTGGGATAGCCACAGAGAGGTCCCTGGCCTTTGGACATCTTTTGGGGTGTGGTCTCTCCCCCAATTGGGAGAAAGTTTCCTGGCTGCTGCCAGGATGGGGCTTTCCTAGAGAGAACTTGCCCCCCTCACCCCACCCCAAGGGCTTTGGACTCCTGTCACTGACAAGAACAGACATGACTGGTTTCTGTAAAGAGGGGATTTGGGAGGGGCAGAGGCTCAGCCGTGCTGACTTGCACACAGAACAGAGCTCTTCCCTGTTGGTCACCACATACGTCCCGCCCTGGGCAGGCTCCTCTGCGCTCCCTCTCCCTCATCCCTCAGGTGCCCCCAGATGCTGACACCCCCGCCAACACACATGCCAGATCAGTTGCGGGCCCGCAGGTCGGCGCCTGGGGATTCTCAGGCCACGGCTTTGACAAAACCAACGCTTTGCTGAGCACAGGCTCGGGCAGGCTGCTTTCGGGCTTTGCCTCACTGCCCTCACCCCTTACCCAGGTGAGGACACTGCCCCAGGCAGCCGCCTTTTCTGGTGAAAGATTGAAGGTTAAGCAATTGGCTGAAGGGCACACAATTGGCCAGCTGGCAGTCAGGACCAGAACCCTCATCTCATTTTCCCCACTTTTCCCACAAAGCCTGGCTGGGTCTTCCTCTCCCTGTCCCTGTCCCTACACCAGCTTTAGGGAGAGGCTGAGCGTGACCTCACAGTGACTGCCTGGGAGGCAATGGGAGGAGGAGGGAGTGGGGAGAAGGAAAAGAGGTTGTGTAGGAACAGCCTGAGTGTTAGCAGACACAGGAGAGCAAACGATGAGCCGCTGCCCTGGGTGAAGCCTGGCTGAGGCCCCAGCGAGCTGGTGTGACTGGGAGCCAGTGTGACTGGGAGTTGATGGGGCCGGTAGCTGGTGGGACTGGGAGTTTGGGACTGGGAGGTGGTGTGACTGAGAGCTGGTGTGACTAGGAGCTGGTGGGACTGGTGGAACTGGGAGTTGGTAGGACTGGGAGCTGGTGGGACTGGGAGTTGGTGTGACTGGGAGCTGGTGTGACTGGGAGTTAGTGTGACTGAGAGTTGGTGTGACTAGGAGCCGGTGGGACTGGGAGTTCCACCAGCTGCTGGATAGACAGCAGCCCTGAAGGCTTTCACTCTGATGCAAGAGAGGCCTGTGCAGTGCTGCTGTAGGAAGCAGCAGGCCATGCCAAGGAGAGAGATCCTAGCAGCGAGGTCAAGTGCGCAGGCCTGCAGCTAGACTGCCTGCGTGTGGGCCTGGGCTTAGCACCACCTGCTGGGTGACCTTGGCCAAGTACTTGAGCTTCTTGTCCCTTATTCTCCTCATCTGTAAAGTGGGGAGAATAATGACTCTTATCCCACAGGATTGCTGTGAGGGTCAAATGAGTGAGTGAGCCTGAGTGTGAGACCTCTTAGACAATGACCTAGAACAGGTACAGGGTGGGGCAAAAGTAGGCTTACAGTTGCCCTCATGTGCCCCCAGAGAGCATTGAGCTATAAATAAGATGGGATTTTCCTTCATTTTTTTAAATGGGAACTACTGTGGCTCTCTGGCTGCCCCTGGTATGTGTTGACACAGCGTTTAGTTGGCTCAACAGGATCTCTCTAAACATCAACAGAATTCAGCCTAAGAGAAGGGCTCTGAGATTTCAAAGTGATGAAGAGGCTGCTCCTGGGAGTCAGGAGTGGGTGGCCGGCCTGACCCTCAGGCTGCAGGGGAGGGTCTGAGTGTTGGCAGGGTTAGCTCCCTCCGCCCTCAGGCCCCCACTCTCCACCCCCCACACACCTCACCCCACCCCCAACCCGCGCGAGCAGCCTCAGAGCTACCTGAGCAGCTGAGTGGGAGAGGGCAGGGGAAGAATTAACCAATGGCATTTGCCTGTAGTTCATGGATCTGCTGTGAGCCAGTTAGTGAGGAGTCAGAGGGGACTCACGCATGTTCCCTGGCCACAGAGCACCCAGACAGGGGAGAGCACCCGGACAGGGGAGAGCACCCAGACAGGGGAGAGCACCCGGCAAAGGCCCCGCAGGACAGAAAGGGCCCTGCACCCTGATGATGGCCACCGCTCGCTCAGTGTGGCGAGGGAAGCCCGGCAGGCGGTGGGTTTGAAGCCAGGAGGCTCGGCGCCGCCCCTGTGCGAGGCCTAAGGGTGAGGATGCTGCATCGCAGGGGCCTGACCTCGGCCCAGCGAGTGCAAAGTACTGAGAGCTAGAAACCCACCCCCAGACTCAGAAGCCATGCCCGCTTGCTGTCACCCCAGACCCCAGGGAGGTAGGTCACTTCTGCCAGGAGGCAGGGACCTAGAAATGCCAGGCAGTGGAGAGGGAGGTGGCCCGGCCCTCGGAAACACGCCTCTGCCCTCGGAACACGTCCTTGCTATCAGGGGCACCGCTCCGGAACGTGTCAGTGCAGGTGGAGCCGGGCTGCCTCCTGCCTCAGGGAGCAGGCTTGCTGGGGGAGAGGCAGACACATGGCGCTAGGCCGGTCACTGGTGTGATAACACGCCCCTTCTCACAGCTGGTTCCCCCATGGTTAGATGATATACCAACAATTGTATTTATGGGATTATGCCTGTGTCTGCTTCCCAGGCATGGTGTAAGGCTGAATGAGAATGAAAATCTATAATTTAGAATAGTCTCTGATATACAGTGATCAACCAATAACCATTAGCTCCTGGTGTTTTCTGATGAATGAGAACCCATCATTTTTCTTCCTCTCTCTCCCTGTGCAGCTGCCGAGCTGGGCTTGTACCCCTTTGGATGGGCGGCAGATGCTACTAGAAAGGAGTGTTTTCTGAGATCCATGATCTGTCCATCTAAGGCCCCCTCCACCCCACAGCCTGGTGGGAAGTAGTTGATGAGTAGGTTGAGGAGTGTCTTTGCTCTTGGAGAGGAGGGAGTTTGTCCCTCTTTGCCAGCCATCCTTGGCTCTTTGGCGAGGCCCAGATGGTTGTGGTGGGGCTACCGTCCCCGTGCTGGGTGGCCCAGCCTGTTGAGAAGACGGGAGAGGAGACGGGAGCAGGGCCCTGGGGGCCCTCCAGGGCCTGTCTTCGTGAGCCCTGGGAGCAGACGGCCCCCAAGCAGCACCACCAAGCCCTCTGGTCCGAGGGTTGGTTCCTCCAGGCCCAGCATCTGCAGGAGCCGCCGGGTGTGTGGGGACGAGCAGAGAGGCCGCAGGTGGGAGAGGAGCGTGTCTGCACGCTCTCCTGGTTCTGCAGAAACCCAGGGTGGGCTTGGGAGGTTTCAGAACTGGCTGTGGTGGATGCAGACTCCGGTGAGGCTCTGCCCCCTCCCTCAGGCGCTCCCAAGGGAACCTCACTGCTCGGGACAATCCCAGGAGAGTTACGCCCTCAGCTTGACGCTGAGCAGCAGTTTGTTTGTTTTGCTTTTTTATTTATATTTGTAAATTTAAATTTATAATATAAACTGTGGCTCTCTGGGGTGAAGTCGGTGTCAGCAGGACTGCCTCCCTCCTGGGGGCTGTGTGGAGGGGCCCCTCCCGCGCCCCCAAGCAGCACCACCAAGCCCTCTGGTCCGAGGGTTGGTTCCTCCAGGCCCAGCATCTGCAGGAGCCGCCGGGTGTGTGGGGACGAGCAGAGAGGCCGCAGGTGGGAGAGGAGCGTGTCTGCACGCTCTCCTGGTTCTGCAGAAACCCAGGGTGGGCTTGGGAGGTTTCAGAACTGGCTGTGGTGGATGCAGACTCCGGTGAGGCTCTGCCCCCTCCCTCAGGCGCTCCCAAGGGAACCTCACTGCTCGGGACAATCCCAGGAGAGTTACGCCCTCAGCTTGACGCTGAGCAGCAGTTTGTTTGTTTTGCTTTTTTATTTATATTTGTAAATTTAAATTTATAATATAAACTGTGGCTCTCTGGGGTGAAGTCGGTGTCAGCAGGACTGCCTCCCTCCTGGGGGCTGTGTGGAGGGGCCCCTCCCGCGCTGGCCTCGGTGACCCTCCTGGGTCCCCTCTGTCCCACTAGAGCCAGGCAGGAGAGGCTCGGCTTTTAAGGACGCGGGCGACTAGCCTGGGCCGCCCGGGGAATGCGGGACAGGCTCCCATCTCCACACTCTCACCTTCGTCAGAGCTGCAAAGGCCCTTTGCCAGCTGAGGGAACGTCGTCCCAGGTCCGAGGGACAAGGGGACATCCCGCAGGAGTTTTTACAATCCCCATTTCACGGAAGAGAACACTGAGCTGGGAAAGGTCAAGGGACTTGCTTAAAGCCAGGATGCAAGCCAAGGGTGATGGGACGCGCCAGACACTTTACATAAAGTTGTGTCTTTTGTGATGTTACTTCACCCTAGGCCAGCCGGCGAGGCCAGCATCCTCACTCCCGCTCCTGAGCCGGGAACGGCCGCTCAGGGAGGTTCGGGGGTGACCCAGGCGGAGCCCAGGCGCAGGGCGGCCTGCCTGCCTGCCCTGGCCCCGCTGCCCTGGGAGAGGGCGCCCGAGGCGCGGCCTGGAGGGCTGGCTCCTCCCGACAACCCCGTACTTTTCCACACTTCCAGGGCCCCTCACCCACGCCGGCTCCTCAGACCTCCCGGCCCGGCTGGCGGTGGGGCTGGCAGAGATGGTATCTGAGCCGCAGGGCAGGCGGCCAGCGGGCGGGGCGAGGGGGTTCCCGGGCCTGTGCGTGAGAAGTGCCGGTGCAGGGAGCCGCCTGTGCGCCCGGGGCAGGGCGGGGCTGGCAGGGCAGCTCCAGGAACGGGAGACTCTCCCAGAGCCACAGCTGCTGCAGAAAAGAAGCTTTTTCCACCTCAAGAAGGTGAAGCCCGGGCCGCGGAGGCC
Source organism: Myotis brandtii (assembly GCF_000412655.1). Taxonomy (NCBI): domain Eukaryota; kingdom Metazoa; phylum Chordata; class Mammalia; order Chiroptera; family Vespertilionidae; genus Myotis; species Myotis brandtii. The sequence goes on along the minus strand of NW_005370587.1, from coordinate 284,987 downwards.
GCTCGGAGGCCCAGGAGGTCTGCGCCGGCCCCTGCGGACTCGCCCGGGCGCACGAAGCCAACAGGCTTTCCTCTGGCAGTAACTGAAGCGGTGGGAGGGTCCTCCTGGGACAGATGAAGGAACAGAGGCGCAGATGGTAAAAGGTGGCACGTACTCCATGGATCTTTATTCGGTGCCACCCACTCGATCCTAGGCGCCATGTTCCGGGCCGGCCTGTGGTCTCCAGATCCAATTTCTTCTACTAACGCGCTGCCCCCACCCCCCACACGCGGCCCCTGACCTCTGCTGCTCTGTCCGAGCGGCTGTCAGGATGCCCCCGCCCCTGTGGCCACTGAAATCCCCTCGCCTCCCAGGCCGCTGGCATCCCTAAGAGTTCCCCACAGACGCCCCTGGCACCTGTGCTGGTGTCCCTGGGTCAGGCTGCAGACACAGTCAGTGGTCAGAGTCCAGCTCTGGCATCACACAGACAGACCTGAACTTGAATTTTGGCTCCACCAGCAGGAGCTGGGTAAGCCCCCTCATCCTCTCCAGCCTCCATTTCTGCATCTGTGAAATGGGCAGAAATCATGGCATTAACCTCACAGTGCTTTTAGGAGGGGAATTAAATAAGATCTTGAATGGAAAGTGTTTGGGACATAGTACATGCTCAGTTGACATGAACTATTGTTGCCCTGCCTTGTGTGGCTCAATGGATAGAGCATCAGCCTGAGGACCAAAGGGTCCCAGGTTTGATTCTGGTCAAGGGCACCTACCTCAGTTGCAGGCTCCTTACTGGCCCAGGCCCTGGTTGGGGTGTGGACAGGCGGCAACCAATTGATGTGTTTCTCTCACACCGATATTTCTCTCTGTGTTTCCCTCTCCTTTCCACTCTCTCTAAAAAATCAATGGAAAAATATCTGTGGGTGAGGATTAACAATAAATAAATAAATAAATAAATAAAATTAAAACAATTTACAAACAGCTAGTGTTGCTATGGCAACAGTATCGCTCTTAGCTGCCCGCTCACATCTCACATCGAAGTGGCTCCGTTCCCCTTTCCTTCCCACTCGGCCCCTGAGAGGTTCTGGAGGCCTTTTCCTAGAGAGCATCCTGCTCAGGCTCTCCCGGTGCTGTCCTTCGCGTCTCAGTGTCTTCCCTGTGCCTTCCCCTGGCTCAGCCCAGCTCCGAGCAACACTCAGAACCAGCAGGCTTGGTCTGGGCCAGGTGCACAGTCAGCCTCTCTGTTCCTAAGAGTGGTTTTTGAAATGTTGTGCGTAAGTCAAAGTTTCGTCAGCTAAATTTCACGCTGCTTCACCACCAGAGCCTGTTATTTAAAGGGATGTTCGCCTGCGTCTTTCCAGAGGACAGAGAACGCCTGTTGATGGTCAGTGAGAGGCATCCGTAGGGTCGGCTTACAGTGGGCTGTATATTCATTCACCTGCTTCCCCCTGAGGACATCGTTGCAAAGAAAGTGTGTGAACCTGACCAGGACCCTAAGAGTGAGCCCGTGGCTGTGGACGGGACCATGTGAGGGCCTGGAGGTGGGTTTGTAGGCCACATGTGAGCTGGCGCACTGGGGCCTGGAAGGTGAGAACACCAGCCAGCAGGGGTAAGCGTGATTCCTTTGGGGGTCCGAGGAGTGGACTTGCCCCCTGTGCTGGTGAGAGGAGAGGGTTCATGCCAGGCCTGGAGGGGACGGTCCGCTTCCCAGAGGAGGCGTCTTCTCACTTCCTCTCTGAACCAGAACCAACTTCCTCCCTGAGGATTGGTGCTTCCCCTGCATCAGCCTGCGGCCCAGAGGGCAGCTCCTGGCTGGTGGGGCAGCGCCAGCGCCGGGCTTGCCTGGGGCCTGGGAGACGCTTTTCTGGCATAGAGCGAGGGGCAGGACCTGGAGTGGGACTCTGCCTGCGAACTGGGGACCTGGCCAGGGCCCAGCATTCTCGGGGGCGGCCCATCCTGCTCAGGCAGGCCTTTCAGGGGCAGGATCTGGGGAGTCCAGCTTCACAAGAGGCCTCCAGGTCCCCGCATCCCTATTCCTAAGGACTGCCAAGTGCCACCTGGGTGTCGTAAGAAGCAACGAGAGTCCTCTTTGAAACGATGGCGGTGCCTGGAGCAGGGGACTGGACAGGCATTTGACTCTGATGTGAATGGGCCTGGGCACCAGCCTCCCCTCACCCTGGCCCCCATCTTCCTGTCAGGCTCTTGTTCATCTCTCCACGCAGCCCGGGAGACCAGCTCTCCTCTTCCTCAGCATGATAGCTCCTACTGGGTGGTCCGCCTCCCCCACGGGCTGGGAAGTGTTTGAGGGAAGATCTGCACTTTATTGTTATAGTGCAGCAGGGCCTGGCAGAGTGGACATTCAATACGTGTTTCCTAAACCAACGGCCTGATGGGTAGTTGGAATGAGCCTGCCCGCCCACCCCCATCCTGGGTGCCCGCCTCTCTGCTCTGCGGGCCTTCTGCTCTTCACACTGCTCGACTCCCTGCTGTTGTCCTGTGGCCCCTGATCTGCACACACCCTCTTCCCAGCCAGGTGTGCCTGTCGGTCTATGCAAATAGGGTGTGCAGAGGGCCCCAGCCAGTCCCTGCGTAAATATCCCCACCCCCGCTCTCCTGCCCGGCCAGGAGCCGCTGGCTCAGTGGTTGCTCAGGGCGCGGGCCCCTCTCCAGGTCCCGGCTGCACACAGGACTCTGAGCAGCCCGGTTTCTAAACTCCGAGGGTGGGAGTTCAGCAGCAAGCGGCTCCGTGAAGCCGCAGCAGGCGGCCTTCCCAGGGCTGTCTCCTCGGGCCAAGTAAATGGGAACGAGGGGCCGGATGCCCGTGACACCTGGTGTCACGGCGACTTTGTTTTTCATAAACGATGGAGACAGATTTGGGTTGAGCCTCTAACCCTGGGGTGAGTCAGAGACACGCAGACTCCCAGGGGGAAGGTCCCGCAGGTCATCTGTCCTCAGCCCCACAGACTCTTGGTGTCTGACCCAAGGCTTTCCTCCTCCGCCTTCTGCCCTGTGTATTGACACACTTATCTGTTCATAATGCAATGCCTCAGACAAGGTGTCACTGGCTGCAGTGACATTTTAAAAGAAGATGCAGCGGCCTGGCCAGATGGCTCAGTTGGTTGAGCATTGTCCCATGAACTAGGAGGTCGCAGTTTGATTCCCAGACGGGCACATGCCTGGGGAGGGGGCATGCAGGAGGCAGCTGAGGGGTGTTTCTTTCCCTCTCCCTTCCTCTCTCTCTCAAAAAAAAAATCAATAAAAGCATTAAAAAATGAAAGAAAATATAGCAATTTTTAATAAATTTGTATATTCAATTTTACAACATATTTTTCTATTTTTAATGTTAAAATGTTAATTGTACATAATTAAATGATAGTCTGAGTAGAAATTAGTTACTTTGATATTCTTATTTGGCCCCGGCTGTGGTGGCTCAGTGGATTGAGTGTCATCCCATGGACCAAGAGAACCCAGGTTCGATTCCCAGTCAGGACATGCGCCTGGGTTGCAGGCTTGATACCCAGTGGGGGATGTGCAGGGGGCAACCAACCAATGATTCTCTCTCATCATTGATGTTTCTAGCTGTCTCTTCCTCCCTCTCTGAAGTCAATAAAAATATATATATTTCAAAATATTCTTATTTGGCAAAATAAAACAATCCTATCTGAACTTCCAAAGAAAATAAAAAAATAAGATTTGCTTGTCAGGAACTCAAAATCCTAGGAACCGGCGATTCCAGCCCAGCCTGCCTCTGGTGCATCTGCTCTTCCACTGACACCCTATCTCTGCCAAAGCTCCCCCAGGAATTCCAGACTCACTACCCAGAATGGAGCCTGCTCCGGAGCTGAGTCGTTGCAATATCGGGGCCATTCTTGTCCCAGTGGACCCCAGACTGACCTCCCTGTGGTGATCACTCCTGGGGCAGCCCCAGGTCCTCAGTCCATCCCCTTCACTGGGTGACCCTTCACTATGTGAGGAGAGCCGTCACACCCAAACCTACATAAATACCCAGAGTTCCTCAATGAGTCCACATAGCAAGCTCCTGAGGCCTCACTTAGCACACGTATACACATGACACATGAGTACTTTTTTGTGTGGGAAAAAGTCACAACAGAGATAAAAAAGAAGACTTTTGATCCCTGTTCAGTCTCAGAATGAGGCCACTCCTGTTATCATAGTAGTGTATGTGTGTGTGTGTGTGTGTGTGTGTGTGTGTGTGTGTGACTTCTCTCTCTGCGCTTGCAGGAATATGGGTACAAATGAAAATGTAGAAATGTTTGTGAAGTTTTAAAAATGCATCTAGGTACATATATGTATACTGGAGGCCCGGTGCACGAATTCGTGCACCAGTGGGGTCCCTCGGCCTGGCCTATGGGATCAGGCCGAAACCAGCTCTCCAACATCCCCCGAGGGGTCCTGTATTGTGAGAGGGTTCAGGCCAGGCCAAGGGACCCCATCGGGCATGATCGGGGCTGGGGAGGGACTTGGGAGGTTGGCCAGCCAGGGAGGGACTACTGGAGGGCTCCAGGGCATGTCCAGCCCTTCTGGCTCAGTCCCGATCAGCCAGACCCCAGCAGCAAGATAACCTACCAGTCAGAGCATCTCGCCCCTGGTGGTCAGTACACCTCATAGCGAGCGGTTGAGCGGCCTTAGCATCTCATTAGCATATTACGCTTTGTTTGGTTGAAAGGCCAACTGGTCAACTGGACACTTAGCATATTAGCTTCTATTATATAGGATATGCATAAATTGAACAATGTGCAACTTTCTTTTTAAACTTACAAATAACATGTATAAATTGTTGCATGGCAGAACCTAGAAAATTGTATCATTTTTGTGAATGACCACATACTACCCTATTGTTTTAGTGTAATTTTACTTTTCAATTGCACTATCGATGGACATTAGGTTGCCTCGAGTATTTTTAACAAAACTATGGTGAACTCCTTAGACTTGTTTGTGCCTTAACATCCTTCTATATGCATATGTTTCGGGCTACCAATCACCCTCTTTAGCACCCGCAAGCGCACAACATTCAATACTCAGATGGCACCTGGCGAGCCCAGATCACGGTGGGACCACCTGTTCATGCCTCTGTTCCTCGCTGGGTGCGGTCACTGAGCGGTGCTGTGCTTACTGTGCCCGACTCCTGTGGTGCCCGGAGCAGGGAAGGGCGCAGTGGACCGCTCCTCAGGGACCCTCCTGTGGTCCTGCTGCCATGAGCACCGTCTCCGCTGCAGGTCCTTAGTGATCATCCCACCACCCTCTCAGCTCGCTCGCTCTCAGGGTCAGTTAGCACCTCTCCAGTCATTTTATTTATTTATTTATTTATTTATTTATTTATTATTTTGTTAATCTTCACTCAAGGATATTTTCCATTGATTTTTAGAGAGAGTAGAAGAGAGAGGGAAAGACAGAGAGAAACATCGATGTGAGAGAGTCACATAGATTGGCTGCCTCCTGCACGTGCCCCAACCAGGGCCCAGGCCGAGAGGAACCTGCAATGAGGTGCATGTCCTTAACTGGAATCGAACCCGGGACCCTTCGGTCCACAGGCCGACGGTCTACCCATGGAGCCACACTGGCAGGGCCCTCAAGTCTTTTTAAATATAAAACTGCTGCCTTCACTTGAACAGTTAGTGTTCACATTGTAAGTAAAGGAGTTTTACATGGACTCCTATGTTCTATCTTATTACTTTCTTCTGTTCCTTTTATATTTTCAAGCTTAAAACAATTTGATGTCTTTGTGCAAGGTGCCAGCTGCTCTGCTCCTCGTGCAGAGGTTCTCTGCGTGAGCCTGAGCCGCTGCCTCTTCCCCCGAACCTCTCACAGGTGGCAGTGGCCATGCCGGTCAACCCGGCCTCCGCTCAGACGCCCCTACCTTGACCTCCGGGGAGGATATAGACATACACTGTACCATAATTACAGCATGCACCCCGTCTTCATTTCCAGGAGCTCCATATAAAAGGAAATGAGTCGGTCGTCATTTTTTAAGTCCGTGTGATATGGTAAAAGGGAGAATTCTGATCCAGTCAGACCCAAGTTCAAATTCAAACTCTGCGACTTCCTAGCCATATGGCCTTTGGGAAACCCCTTGACCCCAGTTTCCTGTGTTCTAGGATTGCTGAGTGTGATTATGCATTATTCTCTATATATTTAATAGGCACTTGCTAAATGGCAGGCACAATCAGCCGCACACGCCTTCCGGGCAATAAATGTGCAGAATCCGTATCTTCAGATTGTGTTGCTGAAAAAAGGAAAGCGCCCCGAGGAACAGCTTTGCAGACATTCAGCCCTCCCCGCCCAGACCTGGGCAGAACTCGGAAGTCAGCGCCCTTTTATACGAAAGGAACAGACTTTGAGAGAACCCCTCGGCTCAAGGGCACTTGGCTTTTGGTAACACATTTGTTAACTGCTCCCCAGCCACAGAGAATTGAACTGACACTGTCAGTTGTGTGGGTTTAACCAACCATTGTGCCTGGAGCCCTGTCCCAGGCTAACAAGGGTAACAGGACAGAATGCCCTCACTAGAAATTAAACCAGAGAGCAAGCCCATTGTCAGAGAGAGAGAGAGAGAGAGGGAGAGGGAGAGGGAGAGCGAGCTGTTTCATGCCTCACTGACCTGAGAGCCAGCAGCCTTGCCGACTAGAGCCCAGCCGAGGATCAGGGGAAGCGAATGAGACCTCAAGCCAAGCCCTTTCTCAGAGCCTTACATTTTTATTTTATTTTATTTTTAAAGTGTGTATATATTTATTGATTTCAGAAAGGAAGGGAGAGGGAGGGAGGGAGGGAGATAGAAACATCAGTGATGAGAGAGAATCATTGATTGGCTGCCTCCTGCACACCCCACACTGGGGATTGAGTCCATAACCCAGACATATAGCCTGACCGGGAATCAAACTGTGACCTCCTGGTCCATAGGTTGATGCTCAACCACTGAGCCATGCCAGCCAGGCCTTAAATTTTTATTTTAGAAACAGTTGTAAGAGCTTACTTATCTGACTTTTCCACCCTACTTAGCAAATAAAAGCTGCAAATTTGAGGTGGAATACGGGCATGCTAGCGGCAAGCACACCAACAGTAGCAAGTGCAAGACCTGGTTGTGAGAAAGAAGTAAAAAACCTGGCAAAAACAGAGCTGCCACAAAAGCAATTTAGGGCCACAGGGAGGAGGCCAGATGCGCCAGTGACCCCACGGGCCTGGGCGCTTTTGAAAGGAGCTCCCAGTCATGGCCTGAGTCGTGGCCTGAATTCTCGCTCAGGTGCTCTTCAGGGGAAAGCAGAGCTGTACACACTCCCTTTGAGCAAGATCGCTCTTCAACATAGCACCAACCAACAGGCATCCCGCGCTGAAGGAAAGGGCTTGCAGCTCCACGGGAGATTTCAGTGACTGAAAACCCACTTATGTGGGAAGGCTTCCTCAGAAAAGCCTAGGAATTTGAAAGATGTGTTGAATTTTAAAGATGACATGGGTTCAGATCATAGCTCTCTTGCTAGTGGCCGTGGATAAATGCGCCCCCCCTTTTGTGAGCCTCGTTTTCCTCCTCTGTAAACAGTAACGGCATTGTCTGCCTTTTTTTTTTCTTTTATCCTCACCCAAGGATATTTTCCATTGATTTTTACAGAGAGTGGAAGAGAGGGGGAGAGACAGAGAGAGAGAAACATCGATGTGAGAGACACATTGATTGGTTGCCTCCCACACATGCCTCACCAGGGCCAGGGATCAAGCCTGCGACTTAGGTACATGCCCTTGACTGGAATTGAACCCGGGACCCTTCATTTTTGCAGGCCAATGCTTTTGTCCGCCTTTTTAATCTCATGGGAATATTCTTAAAATGAACCAAAATGATGTGTTTAAAAGTGTTCTGTAAGCTGTAGAGCGTCACAAAAACATCTGTGTGAGGTGTGCAGGCCACCTTCCAGGTGTGGCTGCTGCAAGCAGGGACTCAAGATGCAAGGAGCGAGCAGGTTGGATCCCCATTATCGCTAAAAAACACACATGCACATACACACACACTGCACATATCTGCACAGCTGCATGACCATGTGTGTTTACTTAGATAATGTGGTGCAAAGAAATACTCTACACCACATTGTACACTGAAAAATTCTATACATATCACGTTTTCAGTGCTTACTATTTTTTAATCTTATTTTTTCCACTTTAAAATTAATGATTAGCTTTCTGCCATTGAACATAGCAGAAATGTGGGATCTAGAAAGTGAAGACCTTCTAGACCCCACGTGCATCCCTCCATCTGCTCCGCGCGGTCTGGTTGGCTGTGGGCTTTCAGATTTTTCCTGTGAGCTTCCAGTCCTGCAGGCATGCGACAGAGCTTTCCCAGGGAAACAGTCCTTCTTTGTTGTAAAGGATGAGCCTTTAGGGGCAGAAACACACTTTCTATCCTAGAAACTCTTCCTCTGTCTCCGCTCCGTTCCTGTCACCCTGGCCTCGGCGTGTCCCCCTCAGTCTTCCATGGCGATTGCAGGAAGCAGCTCTTAACTGGTTCCCTGTGGGCGCGCAGCACTGAGCTACAAGACCTCCCTGGACTCACACTTTCCTCGCTAAGCGCCTCTGCCTGGCACAGGGGCTCTGTGTGGGCCCGGCTGCTGGCAGGCCGCGCCCCCCGCTGACCCGCCCGTCCTCCTGACCCGACCCGACATGTGCTCCCAGCACCAGGCCCTGCGCCCGCCCTGGCTGCTTAGGAGGACTTGTTTGGAGGCAGAGTGGCCACAGCCTCCCAGCTGGCCCCGGCACACTTCTCATTGCTCCCAGCATGTGCCGGAGGTGATGGCTGTTCTTTCTTTTTTTAAAAAAAAAAATATTTTTTATTGATCTCAGAGAGGAAGGAAGAGAGGGAGATAGATAAACATCAATGATGAGAGAGAATCATGGATCAGCTGCCTCCTGCACGCCCCGCACTGGGGATCGGGATGGAGCCCACAACCCGGGCATGTGCCCTTGACCGGAATCGAACCCGGGGCTTCAGTCCGCAGGCCCACGCTCTATCCACTGAGCACACCAGCTAGGATGGTGTTTGCTTTTCTACTTGTCCTCTTCTAATTAATCTGGAAAGTTCTTATTCGTCTTTGTGTGCCTAGTTTCTCTTGGTATACAGCAGGTGCATACTAAATCTTTGTTGGACTAAATTGAACTGGGCCCAGCTGGCATGGCTCAGTGGTTGAGTGTCGACCTATGAACCAGAAGGTCACAGTTCAATTCCCAGTCAGGGCACATGCCTGGGTTGTGGGCTCGATCCCCAGTGTGGGGCATGCAGGAGGCAGCTGATCCATGATTCTCTCTCATCATTGATGTTTCTATCTCTCCCTCTCCCTCTCCCTTCCTCCCGGAAATTAATAAAAATATATTTTAAAAAAATGAAATAAGCTGAACTGGGAAGAAGACTGTTATGGGGGAGGAATGTGTGTTCCCAGCATGCCACCCGGTCAGGGCCCACCTGGGCCAGAGCCCATCAGAGAGACTCCCTGGGGATCTCCACTTAAGGACAAAATTACCCGAGAAAACCACCCACTTGTGTTTCTAGCCAGTGTGAGCCTCTGAGGGCCAGGCCTCCAGGTCACAGCAGTCTCCAGGAAAGGCCAAAGGGAATCCCACAGACCTGTTGCGAACTGGATTTCAATAGCGATGTAGGTCCCACACATGTGCCTGCCCAGGCTGTGCTTGCTACCAAGTGAGCTCTACACGTGAAAACACGGGCACAGCGGAGAAATGTGTCAATAAGCATATTGCTGGGTGGAAAGTTCCTGGAGCGGGGACTGCCCCTAGACTAGTAGAGGCAGAGAGGGAGGGTCTGGAGGCCAAAGCCCAGTAGGATGTCGGGCCCTGTCCCCTGGCTGCGGGCCTGCTCCTAGTCTCCTTGTCGTGGCTGCTACATCTGTAAGATGATTTCTCTCATTGAATTCTCTTGAAGAATAAGTGACAATGCATTTGAAAGTGTGTGTAAATCTCTAAAGTGCTAAAGATATGTTACTTTCTCTCTTGAGCTGATGCTCATGGAACAATCTGCGTAGCACTTTACAACCACAAGCTGGTAGTGTGTGTGTGTGATGAGCAGGTGTCTTCCCTTCTTTCATTAGTGTCCTTTGGAAATTGTCATTAATGAAATATACACTGAGCTCTGGCTGGTTTGGCTCAGTGGATAGAGCGTCGTCCTGCAGACTGAGGGTCCCGGGTCCACTTCTGGTCAGGGCACATGCCCGGCTTGCAGGCTCAATCCACCGCGTGGGGTGTACGGGGGGCAGCTGGTCAATGATTCTCTCTCATCATTGATATCTCTCCCTCTCTCTCTCCCTTCCTCTCTGAAAATCAATAAAAATATGTTTTTAAAATAATAAGTAAGTACATAAATAAATAAATAAAATACACACTGAGACGGGACGTCAGGGCCTGGCTGAGCCTTCTCTGTCCCCTCTCCACCACCTTCCTCATGATGAGGGAGGGAAAGTCGAGGAAACACACAATGCTGGCTCCCGGGCCAAGTCCATTCTGTTGTCATAGCAACTCGATGTATGTTGTGTCTGTATGCAAACCTCACCCAGGATAGCAACTGAGAATCTGAGTGGCACCTTTTCTTTTGACTGAGGTTAACCTCATTAGAGCAATGGGATCAGGGCTACTGTGAGCAGTTACAGAGCCTGCGTCGGCAGCTCTCAGCGTGCTGGACAGAGGAGGGAGGGCCAGGCCACAGTGCCCAGCTCTCAGCGTGCTGGACAGAGGAAGGGGGCCAGGCCACAGTGCCCAGCTCTCAGCGTGCTGGACAGAGGAAGGGGGCCAGGCCACAGTGCCCAGCTCTCAGCGTGCTGGACAGAGGAAGGGGGCCAGGCCACAGTGCCCAGCTCTCAGCGTGCTGGACAGAGGAAGGGGGCCAGGCCACAGTGCCCAGCTCTCAGCGTGCTGGACAGAGGAAGGGGGCCAGGCCACAGTGCCCAGCTCTCAGCGTGCTGGACAGAGGAGGGAGGGCCAGGCCACAGTGCCCAGCTCTCAGCGTGCTGGACAGAGGAGGGAGGGCCAGGCCACAGTGCCCAGCTCTCAGCGTGCTGGACAGAGGAGGGAGGGCCAGGCCACAGTGCCCAGCTCTCAGCGTGCTGGACAGAGGAGGGAGGGCCAGGCCACAGTGCCCAGCTCTCAGCGTGCTGGACAGAGGAGGGAGGGCCAGGCCACAGTGCCCAGCTCTCAGCGTGCTGGACAGAGGAGGGGGGCCAGGCCACAGTGCCCAGCTCTCAGCGTGCTGGACAGAGGAGGGGGGCCAGGCCACAGTGCTGGGAGTGGGCTGCACGGGGGGTGGGGAGTGGGGACGCCCGTCCTTGCTGGCCTGGCAACCTGCGACACGAGCTGTGTATCCTGAGCAAGTGGTTCCCCTCGCTGGTCATCAGGAGCCAGAGCTGTCACTTTCACCTTTTGGACCAGGTGGTAATTGACATTTCATCCAGTCCTAATGGGCAAGGAAGGGGGTCACACCTGCTGAGTATCCGCCCTGCAGCCGGCACTATACACGAAGCGACCTGGAAGGGTCTATGCTCCCATGACTCCATCACACGCAGTGAGCGGGAGGTCCACGCACAGGAACTATGCACAGGTAGACTTGGGTTGAAATCTCAGTCTCATTACTTATCAGCAGTATTTAAAGCAAGTTTCCTAACATGTCCAAGCCTCAGCCTTATCATCTGTAAAATGGGTCTAGTCCAGCCGTGGGCAAACTACGGCCCGCGGGCCGGATCCGGCCCGTTTGAAATGAATAAAACTAAAAAAAAAAAAGACCGTACCCTTTTATGTAATGATGTTTACTTTGAATTTATATTAGTTCACACAAACACTCCATCCATGCTTTTGTTCCGGCCCTCCGGTCCAGTTTAAGAACCCATTGTGGCCCTCGAGTCAAAAAGTTTGCCCACCCCTGGTCTAGTCATACGACACACAGACTCAGAGGCTCACACGTCTGCTCCCACTCTCTCTTTAATGCATTATACATGGATCAAGTCGATTCTTTCTAGTTTACTTCTTTTGTAACATGGAGGAGTAGCCTAGGCCTACAGAGATGACTAATTTAATATTAGACCCTGCGACGAGTTAGAAGCAAGAATGGACTGCGAAGCCAGGTCTCCAGGTTGGTGGTGAGCGTTGTGCTGGTTTGCTGGGTGCCTTTTGTTGTCATGGTCCCCTGCTCTGCAAGGGCACGCGAGCCCTCGTGGCAGGAGCCCGGGGAGAGGACAGACTCATCTACTCACCAGACGCCCAGACCAGCCACAGGCTGAGACACAGTTTTGAGAGTTTGATTCCAAGAACGCGCTCAGCACTGTACCCCAACTTCTCTCCCCACCGTACCCCTACTCCCTCCCCCTCTATACCCCTAATTTTCTCCCCACCACACCCCTACTCCCTCCCCCTCCATAACCCTACTCCCTCCCTCTCCGTACCCCTACTTCTCTCCTCCAACATAATCCTATTTCCCTCCCCCTCCATAGTCCTACTTCTCTCCCCCACTGTACCCCTACTTCTCTCCCCCTCCATACCCCTACTTCTCTCCCCCACCATACCCCTACTTCTCTCCCCCACCATACCCCTACTTCTCTCCCCCACCATACCCCTACTTCTCTCCCCCACCATACCCCTACTTCTCTCCCCCACCATACCCCTACTTCTCTCCCCCACCATACCCCTACTTCTCTCCCCCACCATACCCCTACTTCTCTCCCCCTCCATACTCCTACTTCTCTCCCCCACCGTACCCCTACTTCTCTCCCCCACCATACCCCTACTTCTCTCCCTCTCTGTACCCCTACTTCTCTCCCCCACCATACCCCTACTTCTCTCCCTCTCCGTACCCTTACTTCTCTCCCCCTCCATACCCCTACTTCTCTCCCCCACCGTACCCCTACTTCTCTCCCTCCATACCCCTACTTCTCTCCCCCACTGTGCCCCTACTTCTTGCCATTGCACTTGTTTGGGGGCAGAGCAGCCCTCTGTATGGGCCAACCAGCAGCCCTGTGCAATCCTCCTCCTTGGACAGCCATGGCTCTGTGCCTGCCTCCCAGATAGGTTCCCAGGAGAACCCGAAGGGAACCAGGACCAGAGAGAACCTGTCAGTCCAGCCCCCACCTCAGGGCCTGTGGGGTCCGAGGAAGGCGGTGGGCAGTGCAGGGGTACAGTTGTTCGAGGCCTGGGCACCATGGCATATACGAGAATGTGTTCTTTAAAAAACATAAACACATATTTTTATTGACTTCAGAGAGATAGAGACATCAATGATGAGAGAGAATCATTGATTGGCTGCCTCCTGCACACACACACACACCCCTTACTGGGGATCGAGCCCGCAACCTGGGCATGTGCCCTGACCAGGAATCAAACCCTGGACCCTTCAGTCTACAGGCCAATGCTCTACTCACTGAGCCAAACGGGCCAGGGCAAGAGAATGTGTTCTCCATGAGAGCACAACCCCCTTTCCAGAGTTTTTAAACTTGAATTCATGGGCTTACATGCCAGGGGGCTTAAAATGACGGGGTTTCACACATGTTCGCATTAGCAATGCTGTGTCCTAAGAACTGACGCCATTGCATTAACAACAGGACTGAGGAGCGAGTTGCATCTCCCGAGTAGGGGCGAGCCGGAAAAGCAGGGACTTTTTTTTTGGAAAGTTCCTTTTCAGGAGGTAGCAGCTCCCAGGGGCCCCCGCCTCCTGAAAAGCCACGAGTCTATTGAGGGTGTCTCCTGGCTGGCTGCACCCCTTTACCTGGAAGTGGTGCTGTCAGGGGGTGGGTTCCAGCAAAGGTGTGTCCCGGCTGGTCGGCCACAGGCCTGACGAGACCGAGGCTGGGTGAGGCCATCTATCTGCCCAGCTCTCCGTCCATCTGAGTGGATCACCTGCCTCCCCACGCCACCACTGGGAATACATTTTTAGGATATTTTCGTGAGCAACCTTTGCCACCCCTTTCTAAATCAGTTACAAAACAGAAACTCCTCCTGCTGGGCAGAAAGATAGAAGGGGGAGAAAGAGAGAAAAAACACACCTTGCCTGTAATTGAAGGCAGGTTGAGAGATGTTCGTGCTTTGAAATTCTCCTTCTTGTGAAATGTTTATGAAACATTTTCCACAAACGAGTTATGCAACTGGGACAACAGCTTTGATCACTTCCATCCCCAGCGGTGCCTCCATCCCTGCTGGCTGTGCTTCCCCTGGGGGGGGGGGGGTGTCTGCGGAATGTCAGGGGGCAGATGAGCCCTGAGGCCCCCAGGCCCCCCAGGCCCCCAGTCCAGGGCCAGGAGGAGGGCAGAGTGTGTCTGGGCCGGAGCCACCTTCCGTCACCCGGGTCTGTTCTCGCCCCTCCCTGGCCGCGTGGGATGCTTCGCCGGCACTTTGTTGGGTGACTCGGGGCCCCTCCGGGAAGCTCTCAGCCTCCGGAGCTGGGACGTGAACACTGGTCCCCACCCTCCAGGCGGGAGGGACGCCCAGCGAGGAAAGGGCTCTCCTTCCTGGAGCCCGGGTGTCGGGGTGTCGGGGAGTTCACTCGGGTTCAAGGGGACGATCAGCCTGAGCCGGCTGACCCCCGTCACTGCC
>NW_005370587.1:268927-269258 GCF_000412655.1 Myotis brandtii | reverse complement strand
CTCCCCACCCGCCCCACCCGGCTTCACCGGTGGCCCCCGTTGCTGGGGGGCGGGAGAGAAGGGCCCTGGGGGAGGGGGCTGGCCCGAGAGGCTTTGCTTCAGTGAAATCTCCTCGCAGAGAAACCTTCGTGTGCGGGTGCTGGTTTTAAATAAGTCGTTTATCATTTATTTCTAGCTTTTACAAATGTTTCTGTGTGATTTAGACTGAGAACTCCAATTTGTGGGGAAGAATTGGGGTGCCGGAGCCTTAGACTGCCAAGAGCTGGTGGAGGAACTGAGGGGCGCGGGGGAGGGAGGAGGCTGTGCGGGTCCCCCCTGCGTTGTCGGAAAG
>NW_005370587.1:268000-268313 GCF_000412655.1 Myotis brandtii | reverse complement strand
CAGCAGGCAGCCGGGCAGGGGTTCCCGGGGCCTCCTGCAGGGGCCGCTCAGCTGCAGGGAGGGGGTGGGCAGGAACAAGGGGGGCTGGTCTTCAGATGAGTGGTTCCAGATTTGGAGACTTTGTGGACAATGACAATCTGAAGGGGGGCGGGGAAAGGGTGCTGATGTGCTCCTGAGGGGGCTTTAAAATATCAGGGTCACCATCACTTCATGAAAGAGAGTCTAACCCCCCCTCCAAAGACATCCTCTGAGGCTCAGAACGAAGTTTCAGTCACGCAGTGTCCTTATTCTTTCTCATTTCAACAAGGAGCAG
>NW_005370587.1:262705-267210 GCF_000412655.1 Myotis brandtii | reverse complement strand
CCCCCCCCCCCCAACCACCACCCCGGGGACGGAGCCTGCAACACAGGCATGTGCCCTTGACTGGAATCCAACCTGACCTCCTGGTTCATAGGTCGATGCTCAACTCCTGAGCCGGGCTGAGCTGGCTCTTTATTTTCGGACTTACCACTCGCCTCCTGCCCTGATCTCTAAGTTTCCCTTCCTGTTGGCCTGGGAGGCCCAGACTGAGCTTCCCCTCCTGCCTCCACTTACAGATTAAAACCGAGGACCTCAGCGACTCCCTGCAGCAGACACTCTCGCACCGGCCATGCCCCCTGAGCCAGGGACCTGCCATGATGCCTGGAAGCCAAGTGTCTGGGGTAAATGCCAGCCCTGCGGGGAGCCCTGGCACTCCTGGTGGGCAGTGGGCTGTCCCCAGCACAGTGCGTGGTCCCTGGGCGCAGTGAACCTGTATTCTCTAAAGAGCCCCTGCAGAGGGTGCAAAAAGAGGTTGGAAAGCTGGGGTGGAGGTGAGGTTCCAGAACAGTGCTTTTCTAAAGTAAGCTTAGCTCGTTATAGGAAAGGTGAGGTGTCTGCTTTCCGGGAGAGAAGGAGGCAATCCTGCAGAAACAGCGGCCTCTCCGCCGGGGCTGGGGCCTGGCCCTGCTCGTGCTCGGGGAGCCTGGGACAGCAGCCACGGCCGCAGTTACAGGTGTTTCTGTCCTCGATGCCCCCTCCTCCCGCAAGTGTTTACGTCAAAGCCAAACTGGAGGGGTCCTGGCCCAGGGAAGAAGGGGGTGTCCAGACACAGCCCACAGTGTGTGAGCAGGCATTCATGTGGGAGCTCCTGTCGGGCATGGCTCACCGGGGAGGAGAGAGGCCCCCCTTCTCTGGCCGAATCTAAAACGGGATGTGCACCCACTCCTCTGCTTGGGAGGAATCTGGGGACTGGGATGTCCAGGTTCTGGGCTGGTGGGAGGAGCCCCGGGATATGGACTTTCTATGGAACCCAGTGGGGTTTACCGAGAACCAAGAACTTGCTGCCTTCCTCCAGGAAAGACGGTTCGGGCCCAGAAACAGGCCAAGACTTGGCTTCTAGCATAATAAAGTGCCATGAGATTTCAAAAACTGGACAGTTGGGACTGCATGTCATTTTTAGAGTAAACGTCTGAGAGGTGAGAATGCTTAGGCTCTGCCCCAGGGGCATTTGCGGTCTCGCTGGGGGACAGGACTGACACACGTTAACAACAGGCCAGGCTGTGGTGACAGCAGGTTGCCAGGCCTCCTGGCTGCGCCGTAATGACATCAGCATTAACGGAGCAGCGACTGCGTCCCAGAACTGGGGACATGCAGGGCACAGACCAGGTCACTGCCGCACACTCCCGCGTCTGAAGGCCCGGAACAGATGGGCAGCGGGCGAAGGGGCCGGTCTGGCGTGTGAGTCCGGTGATGTGTGTCTCTCTCCCGTGCAGGATCTGACGTCCCTCCATCCCCTCCAGCAGCTCGTGCTGGTTCCCGGCCACTTGCAGTCCGTCTCGCAGTTCCTGCTCTCTCAGACTCAGCCGGGGCAGCAAGGTGAGACCGGCTCGCGTGGCCCAGGGGCTGCTGCTGCTGCTGGCCCCGCTGCTGGCCCTGCTGCTGGCCCCGCTGCTGGCTGGGCGAGGGAGCCGGTGGGATCTGGGCGAGGGGCTCAGCCCGCTGGTGTTAAGATCAGCTTTTCCCGATCACGGGCTGAGCCAGGGACCCTGTCCTTGCCCCTCCAGGCCGTCACCTTCTCTTCTTCCCTCTCCCATCTTCTTTGATTTCATGGCCACTTGAGGCTGAGGGGAGGGGGCGGGACCTGGGCAGTGCAGGAAGGAGTGGCTCCTGGGAAATGCCATGCAGAGGCCCCAGTTCTCTCCACGTTTCTCAGGAAGCCGGACTGTGAGGCCTCGGTGGAGCAGCAGTGCCACCTACAGGCTGCCAGGTTTTCTTTGGCCAGAACTTAACCTCCAGATAACCTGGCCAAGAGCAAGGGGTTAGAATATTTATAACAATTGTGCTTGGCTCAGTGGATAGGGCGTCAGCCTGCCAAAGGGTCCTGGATTCGATTCCGGTCAAGGGCACATGCCTGGGTTGCAGGCTCCTCCCTGGCCCAGGCCCTGCATGTTTCTCTCACATCGATGCTTCTTTCTGTCTCTCCCTCTCTCTTCTGCTCTCTCTGAAAATCAATGGGAAAATACCCTCAGGTGAGGATTACCAAACAAACAAATAAATAAAACACAGAATGTTTATCATCATTGCTAACATCGCTTGAGCATGATGTGCCAGGAGCTCTGCTGAGTGGTTTTCCTGATTTATTTTTCAAAATAACTGTGTGCACTGGGTACTCATATTATGCCTCTGGTGACCTCCTAGAAGTTTCAGAATTGTCTGTCTAAAACCCTTGCTCCTGACCCTCTACCTCCTATATCCTCTCTGCCACCTCTCCGCCTCCTATATCCATCAACTCGCCCAAACAGGATGGAGGAGTATAAGCTCCAGAATCCAGGGCCAATGGAGCTGCGGTCCTGCCCCCGCGCCGGCTTGCATCCAGCCCCACCCTCGGTGCCGGCATCTCGGGTGTCACCATCATGATGAGCCAGAATGTATTTGAACCTTGAAGCATTTGTCTCGGCAGAATAATACGTATCACACTCCTGAACTCGGTATCCTGTTGGTCGACAGTGATATGAAATTGGCCCAGGCATATAGCCAGTGAGGCCAACATAATGCTGAGCAAACAACCAACAATTAAAAGCCCAGTTCAAAATCTGGAGTCAAAAAGCTCATTGGTAAAAATTACTAGCTGTGTGTTCTTGGGAAACTTACCTTAACCTCTTTGAGGTTTTATGTCCTCCTCCATAAAAAAGTAAAACTCAACCTCCCAAGGTGATGGGATCGCCTGCAATAAAGCACGTGAAAAGGCTTCCGTCACTTCAAAACACAACGTGAATGCTAGGTTACGGCTAGCACTCCCTGGCCAGCGTTCTTGCCCATTTAAAACACCGCCCTGGCCAGATTGGCTCCGTGGATAGAGCATTGGCTTGAAGACTGAAGGATCCCAGGTTCGATTTCACTCAAGGGCACGCACCTTGGTTGCAGGTTGGTCTGACCCCTGGCCCTGGTCAGGGCTTGTGTGGGAGGCAACCAATCGATGTGTTTCTCTCACATCAATGTTTCTCTCTGTCTTTCCCTCTCTTCCACTCTCTCTAAAAATCAATGGAAAAATATCCTTGGGTGAGGATTAACAAAAACAAACAAACAAAACCAAGTCCTGAGTTTTTTTAGACTGAGGAGCATAACGTTTAACATCAGCTGATGCTCTACATCAATGACCTAAACCAGCTTGGGGACCACAGAGACCCTGAGGCTGAGCTCTGTGCTGAGCGATCGGGGTGATCCCCGCTTCTGCTGTGGGGTGTGGTGGCCCTGCTCCGAGTGGCAGCGAGAGGCCTGGCTGTGACCTTTCCTGAGGAAGACACTGGCGTGACCACCAACCAGGAGACTCCTACGGGGACACCTGCCCGGGGGAGGGCAGGCGAGCGGGATGAGCAGGGGAGTCCCACCACCAGATGGAGCCTCAGAGGCCTGGCTGCTCTCCCTTCTCTCAGGCCTTCCCCCACGTGTAAAGTGTCCGGCCTGGGGCCCCGCCAATGGCCCATCCACGTGTTCATCCTGCCCGCAGGGTCTCTCCATCCTCCCTCCTTCTGGGCTCCCCTAGCCCTGATGTCCACCTCAGAGCAGATTGCTGGGTCCTCAGCCTCTGCCCTGCCCCGGGCAGGCAGGCAGGCGGGCTGGGGGGAGCAGCAGGACTGGTTTGGGGACTACTGTTTACATTTGCTTCTCCCTGAGTCTGCTCTGCCTCGGGCTGTGTGTGGCGATGCCTAGCAGCACCCATGGGGCCTCTCCACGGGGCTTGAGGTGGGCTGTGGGGTTTGGGGGGGGGGGGGGTAAGGAGAGCTGTCACGCTTCCAAAGCTGCAGGGGGTGTTTGTCATGTGGCCTGGGTTTCATTCCTTTGACCTTTGTCCTCCTCTCACCAGGTCTGCCGCCCAATCTTCTCCCCTTTCCACAGCAGCAAAGCCCCCTGCTCCTCCCACAGCCTGGACCCGGCCTGGCATCCCAGGTAAGCCCACATGTCCCTGGTTTCCCCCGGGAGTGTGACAGAGCTCAGCCCATTGGTCTTCCTTCAGCCCCTAGCTGGGCTCTTGCCTCCCTGGGACGTGGGAGTAGCCGGGATGCGCCCTGATGGTAGGCGGGCAATGACAGCCACAGTCAGGGAGGGTGGCCCCTGTCGGTGGTGGAGGCTGAATGAGGACTAGTGACCAGCTCCTGGCCTAGCCCGCCCCATAGTGCAGGCACTCCCACCCCCAGCCAGACCCCAGCACAGTCACCTCAAAGCCAGAGGCCAGCTAACTTCCCCAGACGCCACAGTGATGGCCAGCCCAGCCTGGCGCTCTTACGCCCCGAGGGGAGACCACAAAGCCAGTGGCTCTTCCTTGCACCTGGGCCAAAGGTGGCCTCATG
>NW_005370587.1:235921-262695 GCF_000412655.1 Myotis brandtii | reverse complement strand
ACGCTTGGCAAGAGTAGCCAGGCTGTGCTGTGGCTGCCGCTCCTCCCGTCTGCACAGCCGCCTGAGGTGGTTCTGCAGAAGTGGACCCCAAGGCCCCTTCTCTATGCTGAGATTCCCAAGGATCACTAAGGGCCCTGGCTTAGGAGGCTAGTCACGGGACACCTGGGTTGACAGCGCCACCTAGTGGCCCATGGGGACGGGACACTAGAAGCATACGCTCCCGGCTTTCCTCCAGGTGAGCTCTTCCATCTCGGAGAGCATCCTGGACAGTGTGACCGTGACTGGCTTAGGGTGATGGCAATGAGACAGAGGTGAGGGGCGAATGAGAGATGTTTGGGGAAGTTGAATCAATTCAATTTGGCATCTAATTGGATGTGAAGGGGGAAAGTGAAGGTCTAGCAAAGAACTTGGTATTTGTCCGATGCAAGAACAAATACACAAATGAAAAGGAAGTCTCAAGAAGACAGAGCTGTGTCCTGAGGGTCTGGTCTATGTCGACAGGATCAGATCCATCACCGTTTTAAATGATTCCATCCCAAAGGCCCTTCGCTGGGGAGGAGTCCTCAACCTCCTTCAGGTCCTTTACTTCCCCATCATAACAACGCCTGTCGTCATGGTAACCCCGAGTGTCTTGGATGAGAAAAGGCAGAAAGCTAGCCCCAGTCTAGGAGAAGAATAACTGGGAAGGAGAGAGCAGAGGGTGGACTTAGGCCACATTGGCCACATGGGCAGTGGCCCTGCAGTGGCCCCTCAGCCTGGGTGGCCTCCCTCCTTGGGGATGATCGATGTCTTCAGGTCCAACGTGCGCCTGAAGTACAACGTACGCCTGGGTACAACATGGATTCTAGGATTAAGGATCCATTTTCCTATGAAAATAAACAAAAGAAAAAAGTTCTCCTGACAACCACAAATGAGATCACAGTGCCTTCAGAGAGCACTAAAATGCCTTTGATTTAAAAAAAAAAAAAAAAGAGCAGCCCTAGCCAGTTTGGCTCAGTGGATAGAGCATCAGCCCATGGACTGAAGGGCCCTGGATTTGATTCTGTTCAAGGGCATGTACGTAGGTTGCAGGCGTGATCCCCGGCCCAGGTCAGGGCACGTGTGGGAGGCAGCCAATTGGCATCAATGACTCTCACATCAGTGTTTCACTCTGACTCCCCCTCTCCCTTCCACTCTCTAAAAGTCAATGGAGAGACATCCTTGGGTGAGGATTCACCAAACAAACAACAAAAGCCAAAACCAAAGCATCCTAATGAGTGAAAATGGGTGGTTTAGAAGGTAAAATGCCAATCACAGGAGTTTGGCATCGTACAGAATTCTGTTAAGGTGACAGTGTCAGATGTCCCATGTTATCTACAGTTAATGCCTGCTCAACACCTCAGGACTTTGCTTTGTGGGTAAAAACAGACCAAGCAAACAACCTTTTGCTTGTCCTGAGATTTCTCTTTGGAATCTGTAGACAAGCCTGCTGGCTCCTTTTATGGTGGAAAACCCACAGGAGGGAGATAACTTTCCCAAGTCGGCGAGTCACAGACTGAAACCCAGCGGACTATGGCCGGCCCACTTGCTGCTTCGCCCCCGCTGGCCTAGGTGACTGCTCGCCCTTCATATAAACGTCCCTTTCCAATATAGGCGTGCAGTCAGCCAGGACCAGCCATCTTCTAAGCCGCCTGTTAGTAAACGTCGGCACTGCCGTTGCCATGCTGACTGTCTGCGTCTGCGTGGCCTGTGCTCCCTCCTAGGCCGTCGGGCGCCCGGGGCTGCCGGGACCCTCCTTAGACCCCCACCTGGAAGTGCCCCAGCATCTCCCGGTGCCTAAGCATCTGCCTGGTTCTGGGGGCGCTGATGAGCCCAGCGACCTGGAGGAGCTGGAGAAGTTTGCCAAGACCTTCAAGCAGAGGCGCATCAAGCTGGGCTTCACACAGGTTCGGTTCTGTGTGGGAGACGCAGGAGACGGGGCTCCTCGAGGCCAGGTCTCAAGAGCATCCTGAGGCCGGGCGTGTTGGGGGCGAGCGCATCCTGCGCCTGTGGCATGAGCCCTTCGTGGCCCTGAGGACACTGTGGTGGAGGGGAGAGAAATGAAAGCCAGGCAAGGGCCAGGTCTGTGGGCACGGACCCTCAGAGTCCATAAAGAGAAATAAGGGGGAGCCAACTAGAAGGGAGCGGAGGGGACAGGTGGTGCTCCGGTGGTGGGTGTGGACCTGGCAGAGTAGCGGCCTGTCTCTCATCCCCCCTCCCTGCCCCCAGGGGGACGTGGGGCTGGCGATGGGGAAGCTGTACGGCAACGACTTCAGCCAGACCACCATCTCACGGTTTGAGGCCCTCAATCTGAGCTTCAAGAACATGTGCAAGCTCAAGCCGCTGCTGGAGAAGTGGCTGAGCGATGCCGGTAGGCCTCCCTCAGGGGCGCAGGGTGGACGGGCCCTGGGACAGCCTGCAGGGGAGGGGGGCGACTTGTCGGTGCTGGGTTTTAGGCGGTCCATACCCCACACCCCTTCCTCCTTCCCCTGAGTCTGGAGCCAACTGAGAAATGAGACACAGGCACAAGGAGAGGAGCACGCCAGCTGCGTGGCTCACAGCTCCCGCGGCCATGGAAACGCGCACCTGCTCCCACCCCACCCGGAGCCCCAGCCTAGACCTCAGCACAGCTGGCCAGGATGGAGTTGATCTGCCCAGGCTGCTGGCGGGACCAGGGCTCGGTCAGGGGAGAGGGAGGCGGGCTCTTGAGCCACTGGAGGAGGAGGCAGCAGTCCTGACAGGGACAGGAGGTCGTTATCTGGCTGATCCTGAGAAGGCTCTCAGAGGGCAGGGCTAGGTGAGCGAGACACCCAGCACACGGGTCGGGTAGGGAAAGCCTTACAGCGGGGGTGGAGTTTGCAGGGAACTGCAGTCGGTGTGGAGGCCGGAGGCGCCCCGCAGGGCGGGGAGGTAAGCCTGGGGACAGTTTGGAATCATGAGCGGAAGCGTTTGTTGTCAGGGACAGAGCTTCTCAGCTACGGCACCAACAATAGCTGGGGCCAGATACTCCTGTGCTGTGGGGGGCCGTCCTGTTTAGCACCAGCCTCGTTCTCTACCCACTGGATGTCTCCAGATATTGCCAGGGGTCCCCTGGGGGAGTCTCGGGGGTACCAAATCACCCTTGCTTGGGAACCACTGGTCTGGCTGAGAGGGAACGAGCAGAGCCAGGGCCAGGGCCTCTGTTTGGTGGAAGTGAGGGTGGTGGTTACCGTGGAAACCGGGAGGCGGGCAGCAGGATGCCACCCCCTTGGAAGTCCTTCCACTTGGAACGTGGGAGGGGCAAGGACGCCCCCCCAGACGGTCCCTCCACAGCTTTTACAGCAGCATCGAAGCGAGGGCTACGGTCAAAGGGCCCGAGGGTCCTTGGGGAAGGGCCTTAGAGATCATTTCTAGGGGGACCCCCATTGGAGCCTGGAACCTTCCTAGGGAAACGCCGGCCTCTGAGTCAGGCCGCCGTGGCCGGCACTTGCACAGAAGAGCAAACGGCCTCCGACCAGCTCAGCCGCTCACCCTGTGCTGGGCTCAAAACAACTCGGGGACCTCCTCCCGGAGCTCTGGCCGCGCCCCCCCAGCCCACCCATGCCCGGCGGCTGGGTGTCCCTGGGCCGGACCCACACTGGCGGCCCTGCTGGGGGGCGGGGGCTCTCCGCCCGGAGCCAGGAGCAGAGGCCGTGTGGGGCCGACCGCTGCCCTGGCTGGGGGAGGCCTGTCCGGAAACGGCCCCTGCAGAGCCCCCAGGAGCAGAGGCGCTGGACCGCGGTCCGCTCAGCCTTCTCTCGCCCGCAGAGTCCTCCCCGGCGGACCCCGCGGTGAGCACCCCCAGCGCCTACCCCACCCTCACCGAAGTGTTCGGGAGGAAGAGGAAGAAACGCACCAGCATTGAGACCAACATCCGCCTGACCCTGGAGAAGAGATTCCAGGATGTGAGTGGCCCCTTGGGGCGGGAGCGGGGGGCGAGCGGCACGTGTGGGTGCGTGAGCGGCACATGTAAGCCCCTTGGCACCAACCCCTGGGCACCAGACGCCTGTTGTGGGAAGAGGCTAGAGAGCACACACTCCCCTCTGTAGTCACCCAGGTGTGTGAGTGACGGTCTGCCTGTTATCTCACATCCCAGGAACTTCCTCCCCCACTGACCCTTCTTGCCCTGATGCCTATTTGGGGCCCATCGCTCCTTCCACTGGGAGATTTAAAGAATGGAATATTGCCCTGGCTGGTGTGGCTCAGTGGATAGAGCCTCAAACTGCAGACTGAAGAGTCCCGGGTTTGATTCCAGTCAAGAGCACACACCTGGGTTGTGGGCTCAATCCCCAGTAGGGGGCGTTCAGGAGGCAGCCCATCAATGATTCTCTCTCATCATTGATGTTTCTATCTCTCCCTCTCCCTTCCTCTCTGAAATCAATAAAACTATATTTTTAAAAAAATGGGATACGGATTCCCAGAAAAGAGTGTAGCTCTATGTTCAGTTGAAGTAGAGGGAGCACAGCCAGGGCATTGTATAGAAATTCTTTACTTTCTGTGCATTGTTTTATATTTTTCGAATTATAAATGTAATAAATGCTTATTGTACACAATTAGGAAAAGACAGGGATGGAGAAGAAAAAAATTTAATTGTCAAATGCCATCTAAATGTGTTTCCTTCTATTTCTCTTTTCCACACACATTTAAATACTTGCAATCATATTACATACATACAGATTTTAACGAGGAGCCAAAGCATAGTCTTGAACCTGTATGTTGAAGCTAATAATATCAACTCTGTGTCCCCCTGGGAGCTGGGGGAGAGAAGAGAGGAAAAGAGCTTCTAATCAGGGTCCTTAGGTACCACTCCAGAGCCTGCATCTCCATCACACAGGCCCCTGAGGACGTGCCTGTGGTCTCAACCAGCCGCGCAGGCCCAGGCCCCAGGCCGGCCGCCCTTAAGCAGAGGCTGCAATGCATCTGGTCAAGGAGCTGGAGGCTGCTTCCTGCTGGCAGGACCCCAAGAGCTGGCTTTTCCTTCTGATTCGGTTTCTCAGAGCAACAGGGGGGCCTAAGGGAAGGTGTCAGAGGGAGGGAAGAGGGCAGAGGTCAAAGACGGGTGGGTGTTGGGGGGCAGAACTAGAGTGTGATCTATATATATATATATATATATATATATATATATATATATATATATATATATATATATATATATATATATATATATATATATATATATATATATATATATATATATATATATATATATATATATATATATATATATATATATATATATATAATTTTAAAAAATATTTTTTTATTGATTCCAGAGAGGAAGGGAGAGAGAGATAGAAACATCAGTGATGAGAGAGAATCATGGATCGGCTGCCTTCTGCACGCCCCACACAGGGGATGGAGCCTGCAACCCGGGCATGTGCCCTCGACAGGAATCGAACCTCTGACCTCCTGGTTCAGAGGTCGACGCTCAGCCACTAGCCACGCTGGCCGGGCAGGTGTGATCTGAATTTCCACAGTCTTGATGGGTGTACAGGCTTCAGCTGTATCCTTCCCTATTTGGGGGCAGGACAGGAGGCAGTGACACAAGAGAAGCACCAGATTGTGAGGACAGAGCACAGAGGAGGGCACCTGGGGCTCTTGTCCCCACGTGACTCACCAAGGACTCGTCTTTGCAGAGCTTCCCCTGAAGGAAGGAGCAAGAGAAGGACCTGTGGCAGGCCCGTGTGCAGCAGCTCACACACACTTTCTAATTTAATCTCACAATAATCCTCCAGGGTAGGCATTGTTATTCTCATTTCACAGATGATAAGACGGAGGCTCAGAAAGGTTAAGAACATTTCTTAGGGACACACAGGAAGTGATGAGCGAGTATTCCATCCTAAGTCTGATTCTAAAGCTTTTGGTCCATCTGTTGTTTTATCCTGTTTCTGTGGAACATCTGTCCCTCACCCTCAATTCTTGACCCCACTCCTTTCTTCTCCTGACCACTCCCTGTCCCTTCGGCCTCTGTAGAACCCCAAGCCGAGCTCAGAGGAGATCTCCATGATTGCAGAGCAGCTGTCCATGGAGAAGGAGGTGGTGAGGGTCTGGTTCTGCAACCGACGCCAAAAGGAGAAGCGGATCAACTGTCCTGTGGCCACACCCATCAAGTCACCCGTCTACACGTCCCGTCTGGTGAGTGGCCAGGAACTAGCTGTGCCAAGCACTGAGGGCGACGATGCCTGGAGGGGAAGATGGGGGTGGGGCTGCTGGGTACATGATGTAAATAAATCAGCAAAGAGATGCTGTATATTCCGTATCTAATGTCAGGAAGGAGAACGAAGGGTAAGGAGAGAGAAAGTGATCGTGAGGAGATGTTTTTAATAGAGATTCAGACGCTCTGATAAGGTGACATTTGAGCAGAGATCTGAATGTTGAAAGGGAAATATCTCAAGGAAAGTATTTCAAGGAAAGAAGGACCAGTGAATGAGACGTCTGGCATGTTAGAGGAACAGCGAGCGTGCCAGTGTAGCCAGGGTGGCAAGGAAGGAGGCCACAGGTAGGAGATGAAGTGAGAGAAGTAGCAGGAAGCAGGCCATTGGAAGGACCTGGCTTTAGTTTGTGTGAGAGAAGCCACTGGAGAACTCTGAGCAGAGACGCCTGAGCCGCCGACAGGAGCTGCTGTGAGAATAATGTGTGGGAGCAGGGCAGCCAGGAGAACGACAATCAGGCTAGGAGGCCTGGAGGCTTGGGCGAGGGTGGTAGCCGAGGTGGTGAGGCGAAGTGGTTGGATTCTGAGTCTGCTTCACTGTGGAACCAGCAAGAGGTGCTCACCGCTCAGACGTGGGCTGAGAAACGAGGTGAAGGTGACTTCCAGGGTTTTGGCCTGAGCAGCTGGTTGGAAGATGCTGCCACTTTTTTGAGATGATGAAGACTCAGGAGGAACAGGTGTGAGAAGGAAAACTAAGAATTTAGAGTTGGTCACAGTAAGCTGGACATGAGTCCTAGACACCCAAGAGGAAGTGTCAGGTGGACAGTTATATCTGTAATCCTGACAGACAGGGAGAAGTCGGGCGGGAATAACATGGAGGTCAGGCAGATGTGGCAGTTTGGAGAGGAGAAAACATCTTCTCTCTCCAGAGGAAAGATGATGCCTAGAGGGTGGGGTGGGAAGGTTCTTATCCATCCTTGGGGATGGGGATGGTTGAAGGTTAAGGTCGTGGGGGGTAATGGGGGTGCCCTTGAGTCTTTAGCATTCACAGACAAACAACATTCAGCCTCGTCCAGGGTGGGGCATAGCTGTTTCATAAAACTGCGCCGTTGTTCATTCCTTCACCAAACACTTACTGACTGTCTACCACTATCTACACAGAGAAATAGTCCGCGTCCCTCTCCCGGGGGACCTCACTGCCTAGCGGGGAAACAGTCAAATAAACAAATGATAAACCACGTGATAATGTCTCCAGGAGAACTTAGTAGTCACAGCTAATAAAGCCTTGGGAGGTGGTGGTTAGGGAAGGCTTCCCTGAGGAGAGAATTCATGCCTGGGCTAAGTCTAAAAGGCAAAAAGGAGTGAAGAGGCAAAAAGGATGGGGGAAGTACAAGAACATGGTACAGGTCAGGGAGAACATGTGGTACATTCATGGGACTGCAGGTGGTTCCATGGGGAGGCATGTAGAAAGATGAGGCCGGATAGGTGAGCAAAGGACAGGCTGAAGGGCCGCTGTGCAATGCTAAAACCCTTAAAGGCGTAGAGAAGACGTGGGAGGATTTTTAAGCGGGACACTGGCATGATCATATTTGCTTTTTAGACTAATGATCATTCTCACGTCAGCGTAAAAGGTGCTCTGAGAGGCTGGGAGTTATCCAGTAGAGAAATGAAGGCTGAAGCAAAACCAAGTGGTAAGAATGAGGGGGATGGAGAGATCCAGGAGATAATTAGAAGGTGGAGTCACTAGGTGTTGGCTAATAAACGGAGAGGTGGGTGGGGCCGTGGAGAGTAGTGAGGAAAGAGACTGCTCTGGGATGGCTACCAGCATTGGGGCTGGGCTGGCTGGGTAGGTGGTGATGCCATTGATAAACAAGCAAACGCAGGGGAGGAGCTAGCTTGGGAATTGGAAAGAGTGACCATTTCAGTTCTTTCCATTATTATGATGTTCAGTGAGGCCTGTGGGACACCCACGTGGCAGTGTCCGTGGGCATTTAGAACTGTGGGTCAGGAGTCAGGGAGAAGGCTGGAAGAGAGATGCGGGCCAGCAGTGAGCACACACACGGTGGTTGAAACCCGGGGTGGAAAGGAGCCCACCTGTGGGGTCTGTACGGAAGCAGCAAAGAGGAGAGCCCGGTCTCAACCCTGCAGGACAGCAGCACTTGAGGGACTGGCGAAAGGAGAGCGTCAGGGGGAGAAGGGAAGGAGACGCAGAGCAGCAGGAATCGCGGTGAGATGGATGCAGGGGAGTGAAGGGGAGGGGAGGAGCTCTGTGGGCTACGGAACGCTGACAAACACAAACAAATGAGGTCCGAGAGGACCGACGCCCTGTTTATTTGAAGAGCGGATTAGGAGTTAGCATGAAGAATAGCATGGCGGGCAGAAGGGCGGTCTGTGAGGAGGCATGGAATTCCAAACAACATAATATCTTTGGGGAAACACACGCATTTCAGTCTGATTGGAGCAAAGGGTTTGGGACTAAGTCAGAGAGATTGACAAGGGCCAGATCATGACGAGCCTTGATACCAAAATACTCTAAAAACTACGAGAGTCCATTAACATTTTAAGTTGGAAGCCTTGTGGCTTTCAGTCATCATTCCTTTCTTACGCATTTCCTGAGGACCCCGCATGCTTGGCCTTGGGATACAGTGGCCTGCAGGGCCTCTGCAAACTGTTCACAGCCAGCAGGGAAAGCCGACATGAAGCCTGTGCTGAAGCCTGCAGAGAAGATGTGGGGCATTGAGGGCCCCAACCTAGTGCAGGAGTCAGAGCTTCTCTGAGGAAGGATGTTCACACTGACAGCAGAGAATGAGGGGACGTTAATGGGGAAAAGGTGCGAGCTGGGAGGACAGGGAGGAGAGGGTACAGGCAGAGGAAACTGCGCAGCGGCCCTGAGACTGGGGTGTGGAGAGAGGAAGCAGGGAAGGCTGGAGAGGGTTGGGCGCAGCGAGTGAGAGAATGTGGCCGAGGCAGGGGCTGTAGGGTGTGGTCGGCCTTGTTAAGGAGCCTGGGCCACATCACAGCAGCATTGGACCTTTCCAGATGGTGCTCTGTTTAGAGCAGATGGGAGACAGGTGCTCACTTTGGTTCAATCCCAGCCAAGGACACGGGCACGGAGAAGAGCGGTGGCGGCATGGAGGAGCGTGAAGGAGCGTGACTCTCTCTCTCTCTCTCTCTCTTAAATATTTTTATTGATTTCAGAGAGGAAGGGAGAGGGAGAGAGACAGAAACATCAATGATGAGAGAGAATCATTGATCAGCTGCCTCCTGCAGGCCCCCTACTGGGATTGAGCCTGCAACCTGGGCATGTGCCTGACTGGGAATCGAACCGTGACCTCCTGGTTCGTAGGTTGACGCTCCAGCTCTGAGTCATGCCGGCCGGGCAGAGCCTGAGTTATTCTCATCCTTCATCCAGCACATTCCTGCCGAGCACCTGCAAGCACCGCACAGACACTGAGGACATGCACAGGAGCACCCTGCCCTCGTGAGCGACAGCCTAGTGGGGAGGGCGACACTGAATACATGTTTGCAGTAGTGCTTGTGGGTTCTGAAGAGAGCAGAGAGAGAAGTGTCTGACTCTGTCTTCCTGGGGCCCCATTGGGACCGTCTCTGTGGGATTAGGACAGAGTTTCTCCGCCTCTGATATGAAATGATCTCCAAGATATACAGTTCGGGGAAAAAAAGGCAAAATGGTGCAGACCAGTGTGGGCAGAATGCTACCATTTGCAGCTGCAAAAAAGAAGGGTCTTACCCTTTGAGGCCGCATGGAGGGGCCTGGAGAGCATGATGCTGAGTGAAGTAAGCCCGTCAGAGAAGGACCAGGGTCACATGATCTCACTCACATGTGGAATCTAAGGAACAAAAGAGCTCCAGAGGCGTGGGTGCATGGAGCAGACTCACAGATCTCAGAGGAAGGGAGAGGGAACAGTGGTCAGAGATTAA
The DNA here is from genome assembly GCF_000412655.1 of Myotis brandtii. NCBI lineage: Eukaryota > Metazoa > Chordata > Mammalia > Chiroptera > Vespertilionidae > Myotis > Myotis brandtii. The sequence goes on along the minus strand of NW_005370587.1, from coordinate 252,569 downwards.
CGTAAGAACTAATATGCATATTTGCACGGTCTGTGGGCACAGACAATAGTGCAGTGAAGGTCGTTGGCGAGGAGGGAACCAGGTGGAAAGGGCAATGGGGGCATCGCAATACTCTCAACAATAAAGATTTTAAAATTTTAACATTAAAAGGGAAAGCATGTATACGTCTGCTTGCACGTGTGTGAGCTGTCTCCAAAAGGAAACTTCTTAGAAGCTGCTCGCAGTGACTGGATGCATTGTTTATTTAACAACAATGAGATTGCTGGGCTCGGCAGCAGGGAGGGAGGAGAAGAGAGATTCCTGATAACACATCTCGCCCGGCTGACCCGTGCTGTGCCTGCATGGCACTGAGGAGGCTTGCTGTGCAAAGGCAGCAAACGCAAGGAGCAGAACCAGCACTGACCCATTAGGAAGAGAGCGTGCGCTGCCTCCTGCTGGACTGGGTGTTACCAATGGGGGTCAGAGGAGGAGTTTCAAATGCAGCTTCCTGAGCAGAACTTTCTTTCAAATCTTTAAAAAGCATCATCAGAGCTCCCCTGTCAGCGTGAGGAGAATGGGGGCAGGGTATGAAGACCTCTGTTCACTGAAGAGGAAAACAGCATCTAGAGCAGTGGTTCCCAGCCTTCTTTTGGCCATGCCCCACCTGAGCATCTCCAAAACCTGATGCCCCTGTGACACAGAATTCTCATCATTCAAAAAGTGAACTATTCATGTGGAGGAAGCCTAAATGGCCATGAACTTGGTCTAAACAAGCTTCCAAAGAATATGGCATCCATGAAAGAGAAAAATAAAAGAATGAAAGGACAGGTGAAGTAGTGAGGAAGAAATCACTAAGAAATTGTTTTTAAAAATCCTATCTAATAAAAGGGTAATATGCAAATTAACCGTCACTCCATCCCAAAGATGGTGACACCCATAGCCACAAGATAGCGATGCCCAGTCCTCTCAGCCCCGCTGGAGTCCCCCAGTCCCGGGGGGCAGCCACTGAGAACGGGCAGCGTGAGCGGCCTGGCAGAATGCTTGCTTCGCCACCAAAGCGATGAGGCAAGTGTTCCACCGGCTGCGGATGGGCCTCTGGGCCACGGAGAGCCTCTGGGCAGCAGGTGCGGAGTGGCCAGGCCCCACAGAGAGCTACTGGCGCATGGATTCGTGCGCAGGGCTACTAGTAATAATAGTAATATGAAGTGATAGGAAAAAATAGCAAATAAAGTTTCAAAACATATAATAGAGAACTGAAATGCATAAATATGTCACAATATACATTTATATACTGTACTAGAGGCCTGGTGCACAAAAATTTGTGCACTCGGGGGGGTCCCTCAGCCCGGCCTGTGCCCTCTCGCAGTCTGGGACTCCTCGGAGGATGTCCACCTGCTGGCTTAGGCCCACTCCCTGGGGGATCGGGCCCAAGCTGTCAGTCAGACATCCCTCTGGCAGCCCGGCAGCCCTCGGGGGATGTCCACTTACCAGCAGGGAGCAGACCTAAGCTGCAGTCAGACATCCTTAGTGCTGCTGAGGCGGCGGGAGAGGCTCCCGCCACCACCGCTGCACTACCCTGGCTTCTGGATGAGCAGCGCTCCTCCTGTGTTGAGCGTCTGCCCCCCGGTGGTCAGTGCACATAAAAGCAACCAGTCCAGTCATTCCGTCATTTGGTCAATTTGCATATTAGCCTTTTATTATCTAGGACTGTATCACAGTTCTGGAGCTGGAGTCAAGATGTAGGTATCCCCCAGTGTTGGTTTCTTCTGTGGGGACCCTCACCCCATGGGGGTTTGGCCAGCCTGGGGGAGGGGCTGAGGGTCGTTTTCAGGCTGGCCACACCCCCTTCAGGGTGGGGATCCCCACTGGGGTGCCTGGCCAGCCTGGGTGAGGGGCTGATGGCTGTTCTCAGACTGACCAAGCCCCCTGGTGACCGAAGCTCCCAGCCTTTCCTCTTTTTTTTATTCGCTCCAGCTCCGTGGCCATGGTTGACTGGAAGCAGGTATCTGGGGTTTATTTACCTTCTATAATTGAAACTTTGTTGCCTTGAGAGGAGGCAGCAGCCAGCCGGGAAGCTTGGCTTTCTCCATCATTGGGGCAACCAAGCCTCCTGCTTGCTCCTCCGTGGTGGCTGCCGGCCGCCATCTTGGTTGGGTTAATTTGCATACAGTCGCTCTGATTGGATGGTGGGCGTGGCTTAAGGCATAGCAAAGGTAAGGTCAATTTGCATCTTTGTCTTTTATTAGTGTAGACTAGTGGCCCAGTGCATGAAATTTGTGCACATTAAAAAGGAACTAATTAGAGGAAATATTTTAATATTGCTATTTGCCCTTTCTCTATAATAGAAGTGTCAGAGATTAAAGAAAATTAGTAAAACGTATATGAAAATCTTCCTCCTGTCAGAGTCTGGGGCATGCTACAGGAACCAGAGTCAAGTCCCCGCCCACCCGTGTGCACCTCAAAATCACGCAAGACCCAGACCCGGCTGGCCCCACCCCTGTCAAGCCCTGCTGGGCAGGGGGCACAGCCTCAGGTCCCCTGGCCTGGGTGGAGGGTGTGGCCTGAGGTCCCCTGTCAAGCCCCGCCAGGCGGGGGGTTGCAGCCTCAGGTCCTGCTGATCGCTCATTACAGCTTGTTATGGGAACCCCACCTCCACTGTGGGTGCAGCCATCTTGTGATGGCATGACGGTGTGAGGGTTAATTTGAATATTACCTCTTTATTATATAGGATATGAGGCCCCCTAGAACCATTAGAAATGCAAAAAATTCACTGTTAATAACTCATTCTAGAAATGCCCCCCTTAAAAGTCAAATGGCCCCCTGTGGGGCGTGTGCCCCACGCTGGGACCCACTGGGCTAGAGACATGACGGCTGCCAGCTCCCTCAGGAAGGAAGGGCTGACGCGTCACTAGGCTCACTCTCTGCCAGGTGCTGAGTTGGGAGTTTCATGGACATGATCACACTAAATGTTAATGGAAAGAAACTGTGAGGGAGGGTTGCTGCTATGTCACCAATTCCCAGTGGGTTAAGTAACTGGCCCAGAGTCACATGGACAGTCGATGGTGGAGCCAGGTCTTCTCCCGCATCTGCTGGGCTCCAAAGCCCATTCTACCGATTCCGTCCTGTTCCAGGTGCTGGGAGAGCCGTGTTGGGGGAGGGCTCCTGAGTTGTGTGGGAGGGTAGACTATATCTTTCGTCTCCGCCAAAGCCCAGCACTGGTGATGCTGTGAGTCTCCAGGGCAAAATTAAAAGCTTCAGAGACCAAAGTCCAGCTCCTCCAGTGACCTCTGGAGGGTCCACACTGGGCAGCCTGAGGCAGGCGGTGAGGCCCCTGAGCAGAAGCAGGAAGCAGTGGGGCCGATGGGGAGTGCCCTCCATTGCTGAGCCTCGAGCACAGCTGGGACCCGGTGGTGCCCAGGAAGCTTCCAGGCTCACACAGCAGGTGGGCAGGGCCCCTGAAATGGGACAGAATGTGGGTTTGGACTGGGAAATGGGCAAGAAAGCAAAGACCTGGTCTCTGCACCCTGGGCCCAGCATGCCGGGGGCGCCCCGGGTGGGAGCAGGGCAGGACATGGACATTTACACGCTTGTGTCGCCTTCCAGGTCTCTCCCTCCGGGTCTCTGGGCCCCCTCACCATCCCTCCCGTCCACAGCACCATGCCTGGAACAGGTGAGCTCTGAAATGCAGCTTCTGAGTGGCGCCAGAGTTCCTCTAAATAACGCCATGTTAGCACTGAAAGGCACTGGCCTAAGTCAGAACTCCTAAGGGGTGCAGTCTAGGTGGAGGGAAGGGGCCCTGACCAGGTAAGTTTGTGGGATGCTGAGCAGGCGAAGTTTTGTGTGTTTCTCGGGTTGTTTTGCTCGCAGCTCTTCTCAGCACTCGTGTGCATCGTACATTCCTACCTGAGCCGTGTGGGAAGCTGGAGGCAGGCAGGGTTTTCCAAACCAACGTTCCACAGAGCCTGCTTTTCAGCAAGTGCCTGTAGCGTTTCAGAAAGCGAAGTAGGGTGGCCATGGGTCGGGATGCGCCATAACTATCAACAGTGCTTCTCACCGCTCTTCAAAGCCCTCGTTTGGGTGGCGAGATATGTGTCACCTCATCTATGGGATGCTGTTTGGAAAACTCAAATGCAAGAGCCCAGTTTAACCCAAATCTGCCATTGGATGGAGGACACAGGAGTGTGAGGGCTGCCAGGCCAGTCGCCCACCACAGGGACTGCCTGGTCCCCTCTCTCCCTGTTGGGCTTTTCTCGAAGACCATGGACCTTTTGTTTATGGCGATGGGAGCACCGGAGGCTGGCGATCTCGGACTGTGCTCTCGACTCTCTTCCTCCCCTGCTCCCTGCTTCCCTCCCCCTCCTCTTCCTTCCTGTGGGTTCCTGTTCTTCCCCTCCCACCTCTGGTGTTGGGGCTGCCATGCCCCCCGCCCCAGGCTTGCCCTGCGTGGGGATGGCTCTGGCCTCCGCCCTGCTTGTGTTCACGAGTCTAGGATGTACAGAACCAGCCGTGCATGCGACTCCTCAGGGCCTGGTTAGAGGAGAGCACTGGCAGGGACCTCCTGGGTCTGGGAGCTCATGCCAAGATGGCAGGGCCGGGCGGATGTATGGGGCAGGGAAAGGGCGAGAGCCCTTTGGGGTCCCTGCAGGACCAGCCACATGACTCCCTGTGTTTGCCTCTCCTCATCCTCAGTGACCTCATCCTGTTCCCCTGGGAGCAGCAGCAGGCCCTCCTCGCCCAGCGCAGGCCTCCCCACTTCTTCTCAACACAACGCCAAGGCAGCGGCCAACTCCTCCAGCCTTGGCTCTTCAGGGTAAGGTGCCGGGAGAGGCCGGCATGCGGCTGGGCCAGGGGCATGTGAGGGGTGCGGTCAGAGCCTTGGAAAAGAATGTGATCATGGGTCGGACAGGGGGATAGGATGGCAGGAGGGGCCAGAGCGCAGAGTCCAACTGGGCCTGGCCCAAGGGAGCAGGGTCCAAAGAGGGGCTCAGCCGCTGAGCATTCTGGGCAGGAGCTCCCCTCCCTCTGCCCTAGGAAGGGGGACAGGCCCTCCCTTGCGTAGGAGTTCCCACTTCCTGCCAGTAGCCGGAGTTTCCCACGTGGCTGACACAGCGAGAGCGTGAAGTTAGGGTGCACGTGAGGGAAATAGCCTCTTGGGTCAAAGAATCTCCTCTGAAGAGTGTTCTTAGAGCTGGGGGGGGGGGTCCCTGACCCAGAACCCAGGAGATGGTGGGAGGTGAGAGGGCAGAGGCCTGGCTGTGCAAAGAGATGAACCCCAGGTTCAAGACCCGCAGCTCAGGCAGGTGGCCAGCTCTCACCGGCCAATGGCTGCACTGCAGCCACTGAAAAAGAGAGAGAACCCTAAAGTCCACCTGGAAAATGGTTGTGAGACGCAGTTCCTACACCACCAAGCTTGTCCTTGTGGGACAGTGGCCGCGGGCTAGTGCGCACGCTGTCGGCTCCAGGACCCCAGCCAGCAGGAAGCCCAGCCCACCTTCCCACCATCCCACCATCCCACCTCCCCACCGTCCCACCTTCCCACCTTCCCACCTTCCCGCCTTCCCGCCTTCCCACCTTCCCACTGTCCCACCTTCCCGCCTTCCCTCCATCCCACCTTCCCACCTTCCCGCCTTCCCGCCTTCCCACCTTCCCACTGTCCCACCTTCCCGCCTTCCCTCCATCCCACCTTCCCACCTTCCCGCCTTCCCGCCTTCCCACCTTCCCACTGTCCCACCTTCCCGCCTTCCCTCCATCCCACCTTCCCACCTTCCCGCCTTCCCGCCTTCCCACCTTCCCACTGTCCCACCTTCCCGCCTTCCCTCCATCCCACCTTCCCACCTTCCCGCCTTCCCGCCTTCCCACCTTCCCACTGTCCCACCTTCCCGCCTTCCCTCCATCCCACCTTCCCACCTTCCCGCCTTCCCGCCTTCCCACCTTCCCACTGTCCCACCTTCCCGCCTTCCCTCCATCCCACCTTCCCACCTTCCCGCCTTCCCGCCTTCCCACCTTCCCACTGTCCCACCTTCCCGCCTTCCCTCCATCCCACCTTCCCACCTTCCCGCCTTCCCGCCTTCCCACCTTCCCACTGTCCCACCTTCCCGCCTTCCCTCCATCCCACCTTCCCACCTTCCCGCCTTCCCGCCTTCCCACCTTCCCACTGTCCCACCTTCCCGCCTTCCCTCCATCCCACCTTCCCACCTTCCCGCCTTCCCGCCTTCCCACCTTCCCACTGTCCCACCTTCCCGCCTTCCCTCCATCCCACCTTCCCACCTTCCCGCCTTCCCGCCTTCCCACCTTCCCACTGTCCCACCTTCCCGCCTTCCCTCCATCCCACCTTCCCACCTTCCCGCCTTCCCGCCTTCCCACCTTCCCACTGTCCCACCTTCCCGCCTTCCCTCCATCCCACCTTCCCACCTTCCCGCCTTCCCGCCTTCCCACCTTCCCACTGTCCCACCTTCCCGCCTTCCCTCCATCCCACCTTCCCACCTTCCCGCCTTCCCGCCTTCCCACCTTCCCACTGTCCCACCTTCCCGCCTTCCCTCCATCCCACCTTCCCACCTTCCCGCCTTCCCGCCTTCCCACCTTCCCACTGTCCCACCTTCCCGCCTTCCCTCCATCCCACCTTCCCACCTTCCCGCCTTCCCGCCTTCCCACCTTCCCACTGTCCCACCTTCCCGCCTTCCCTCCATCCCACCTTCCCACCTTCCCGCCTTCCCGCCTTCCCACCTTCCCACTGTCCCACCTTCCCGCCTTCCCTCCATCCCACCTTCCCACCTTCCCGCCTTCCCGCCTTCCCACCTTCCCACTGTCCCACCTTCCCGCCTTCCCTCCATCCCACCTTCCCACCTTCCCGCCTTCCCGCCTTCCCACCTTCCCACTGTCCCACCTTCCCGCCTTCCCTCCATCCCACCTTCCCACCTTCCCGCCTTCCCGCCTTCCCACCTTCCCACTGTCCCACCTTCCCGCCTTCCCTCCATCCCACCTTCCCACCTTCCCGCCTTCCCGCCTTCCCACCTTCCCACTGTCCCACCTTCCCGCCTTCCCTCCATCCCACCTTCCCACCTTCCCGCCTTCCCGCCTTCCCACCTTCCCACTGTCCCACCTTCCCGCCTTCCCTCCATCCCACCTTCCCACCTTCCCGCCTTCCCGCCTTCCCACCTTCCCACTGTCCCACCTTCCCGCCTTCCCTCCATCCCACCTTCCCACCTTCCCGCCTTCCCGCCTTCCCACCTTCCCACTGTCCCACCTTCCCGCCTTCCCTCCATCCCACCTTCCCACCTTCCCGCCTTCCCGCCTTCCCACCTTCCCACTGTCCCACCTTCCCGCCTTCCCTCCATCCCACCTTCCCACCTTCCCGCCTTCCCGCCTTCCCACCTTCCCACTGTCCCACCTTCCCGCCTTCCCTCCATCCCACCTTCCCACCTTCCCGCCTTCCCGCCTTCCCACCTTCCCACTGTCCCACCTTCCCGCCTTCCCTCCATCCCACCTTCCCACCTTCCCGCCTTCCCGCCTTCCCACCTTCCCACTGTCCCACCTTCCCGCCTTCCCTCCATCCCACCTTCCCACCTTCCCGCCTTCCCGCCTTCCCACCTTCCCACTGTCCCACCTTCCCGCCTTCCCTCCATCCCACCTTCCCACCTTCCCGCCTTCCCGCCTTCCCACCTTCCCACTGTCCCACCATCCTGCCTTCCCACCTTCCCACCTTCCCACCTTCCCACCTTCCCACCTTCCCACCTTCCTGCCCCGCCGCTGGTGCTGGGCTTGCTCTCTCCCTCCAGGCCCTGGTACCGATGGAATCACCCCACCTACCTGCACTGAGCCGTGGGCAGCGCCTCCGCCCCACAGATGCTCCCAAGCGAGCAGAGGGCACCACCACCACGAGCCTGAGCTCACCTTCTCCAGACAAGGCCTCGGAGGCCTAAACCGCGATTGGCTCACGTGGGGCCCCCATGCCCTGGAAACACGTCTGTCCCGGAGCTGGTCTTACTGCCTGGCCCATCGCTAGTTCTGTTTCAGGCAGCGTCGCTGCCCAGGCCTTTCCGAGAAAGGACATCTCGCCTTTGCTCTCTGCCTCTTCCGGGGACAGCACGCTGGGTGCCAGCCAGCAGGTTTCCAGGTCCTGTGACTGCCATGCTGGGTGCCAGCAGGGTTCCAGCTCCTGGGACAGCCACGCAGGGTGCCAGCAGGGTTCCAGCTCCTGAGACAGCCACGCAGGGTGCCAGCCAGCAGGGTTCCAGCTCCTGAGACAGCCATGCTGGGTACCAGCAGGGTTCCAGCTCCGGGGACAGCACGCTGGGTGCCAGCCAGCAGGGTGCCAGCTCTGGGGACAGCCACGCTGGGTGCCAGCCAGCAGGGTGCCTGCTCTGAGCTCCTTCTGAAACCCGGGAGGAGCTGTGAATCTGCCGCCTCCGGCAAAGCCTCACTGTTTCCTCTGCTCAGCAGCTTTTTCTGACTGAATCTTCTTTCACCCGGTGTTCTCCGTGGCCCTGCCCCCTTGCATAGGACCAAACCCACTCATGCTTTCATTCTCGAAGTTCCCTCCTCTTTAGAGAAGGACAAGTCCCTCCGTCCGGGCGTTTCTCTGCCCCCCCCCCCTGCCCAGGCTCCCTGCCAGCTACACCTGTCACCAAGCCAGAAGCTTGTCCCTCTCACCTGCCCTCAGCTCAGCCTCCCTCCGTCTCCCGGCAGCAGAAGGAAGAACAATGATGCTATCAAAATGCCTGTATAGAGCCCTTTCCTGGTTTTTTTTTTTCATTATGTTCTTCTCTCCTTACTGTGGAATTTTCCAGCAAAATGTTTAACTCAGGTGTGAATTTCAAACGTGTCTCTGTAGTATTTTATCATCTTTTTAAAAAAATGAAGAAAAGGAAAAGAAAAAACACCAGCGTGTGAAATACTGTGCTAAGTCCCACAAGAGTTCCCACGTGGGCTGGGAATTCTTGTTAACGTCATGGAAACACCCCTGCCATCTCCTCTGTGGGCCACTGTGCAGAGATGTCACAGGAAGCCATCCTAGAAATAGAAACTTAAAAATAAAATCTGCATTCCCAAGGAAGTATGGAGATTTGGAAGAGTCTCACTGTCCCACGTGAATTTGTATAGTGATGACATAAGCGATTCCACGGCTGATCAAACCAGGTTGAGATGATTGTTCCGTGGCTTTTGTTGTGGGCGGATGTGAGCGCATGTGATGAAGGGGATGGGGAAAATGTCTCAGATCAATACATTAAGCCGATTACTCCCCAAACTAAAGCTGCAGATGCCATACATTCACTCGGGGCTCTAACGAATTGAGAGTTCTTACTTTCTGACGGAACTGCTTGGAAGGCAGAGGAGGCGGTTTCCTCGCTTTGTGAGTGGGAGCATGGGAAACACTCACGGCCCAGCCCTTTGAAGACGTAGCTGGGATGAACAGCTCATACCTCAGACATCCCGAAGGCCCATCGTTCCTAACTCATCATGGAAAGCAATAGATAGTTGAGGCGAATAGTAACTTACTAACCTATGCATTTGGCTTTGCCATGTGCTGTAGCTTTGGTGAGGGCGTGAGAGGCATGGAAACTGTCCTCTGGTTTTCTTAGGTTATAAATACCTAAATGGTCACCATTCCTGAGGTAGGCACTGACCTGTGGGACGGGGGAGGGGGTACTAAGATTAGGATTAGACATTTGTTGCAAATAATAATATCCAAGTGGAAAATATATACATAAATGATTAAGAGTTAACTGCTCTTTTTAAAAAGATATATATTTTTTTATTGATTCCACAGAGGAAGGGAGAGGGAGAGACAGAAACATCAATGATGAGAATCATTGATCGGCTGCCTCCTGCACGCCCCACACTGGGGATCCAGCCCACAACCCAGGCATGTGCTCTTGGTCGGAATTGAACCCAGGACCCTTCAGTCTGCAGGCTGACGCTATCCACTGAGCCAAACCAGCCAGGGCAGAGTTAACTGCTCTTGGTGTTTAAATGGGGAATATATTAAGAAGTAGGAGAGGCCTATTGGCAGTAGTTAGTTTCTCAGGAGAAGTACTAGTTGAAAGGGCGTGGTAGGTTACAAAAGGAGCAAGAGGAGCCTTCTGCAGTCATGTACGTCTATGAAAGGACCACTCCGCCCCCAGGCCCGGCTGCCATCCATGCCCACGTATGCATCTATCTGTGTGCGCTCTCCCCTCGCCAGGTGCTCACTCCCCCACAGCAATCCCGGCTGCCTGGACCCTGCTCAGATGAGCGCTACAGGTGGATCTGCACTGTCCCAGACTCCGGTTTGCATCCACGTGAACTTTTAAAAAAATACTTTGGTTTTATAGCAGTTTCAGGTTTACAACAAAATGAGACGATGGTGCAGAGATTTCTCCTATCCCGCTGTCCTCACACAACACAGCCTCCCCCATTATCAGTGTCACTCATCAGAAAGGACTTTTTTTTTTTTCTACCAAGGATGAAACTACATTGACACATAATCACTCAAAATCCATAGTTGACCTTAAAGTTCGCTTGGACAAAAGTGTAATATGTTCATCATCATCCTATCATAACGAGTCTTTTCACTGCCCTAGAATCCTCTGTGCTCTGCCCATGTCTCTTTCTTCCCCCTACACCCTGGCCAACCACTGATTGCTTTACTGCCTCCATAGTCTGGCCTCGTCCAGATGTCAGAGAGTTGGAGTCACGTAGCGTGTAGCCTTTCCAGATTGACTTCCACTTTGTCGTATGTACTTAAGCTTCCTCCATGTTTCTAATGGCTGGTAGCTCATTTCTTTTTAGCTCTGGGTAGTAGTCCATTGTTGGGATGTGCCACCGTTTACCCATTTACCCACCTACTGAAGGGCGTCTGGCTGCTTCCACGTGTTGGCTAATACCAACACAGCTGCTGTAAACATCTGTGTGCAGGCTTTTGTGTGAACATAAAACTTCAGTTCCTCTGGTGAGTGCCAAGGAGCATGGTTTCGGATTGTATGGGACGAGTGTACTTAGAGCACATTCATAAGAAATGGCCAGACTGTCTTTCAAAGTGGCTGAAACATTGTGCATTCCACCCGCAAGGAACGAGAGGTCCTGCCGCTCCACATCCTTGGCAACATTTGCTGCCCTGTTCCAGATGCTGGCCATTCTGATAGGCCTGGAATGGTATCTCCCTGTTTTAATTTTCAGTTCCCTGATGACCTATGATGTGGAGCATCTTTTTATAATCTTATTTTCCATCCGTTTACCTTTTTTTGGTGAGCTGTCTGTTAAGGTCTTTGGCCCATTTTTCAAACCAGTTGTTTGTTTTCTTGCTGTTGAGTTTTAAGAACTCTTTGTATATTTTAGATAACAATCCTTTATCATATATGTCTTTTGAAAATATTTTCTGTCAAATCTGTGGCTTATCTTCTAATTCTCTTGATATTTCCTTTTGCAGAGCAGAAGTTTTTAATTTTAATGAAGCCCAGCTTTTCAATTATTTACTGGATAGAGTATGTCTTTGGTTGTATCTAAAAAGTCATCATCATATCCAGGGTCATCTAGATTTCCTCCCATGTTGTCTTCTAGGAGCTTTATTTTTTTAAAAATATATTTTATTGATTTTTTTACAGAGAGGAAGGGTGAGGGATAGAGAGTTAGAAACATCGATGAGAGAGAAACATCAATCAGCTGCCTCTTGCACACCTCCTACTGGGGATGTGCCCGCAACCAAGGTACATGCCCTTGGCCGGAATCGAACCTGGGACCTTTCAGTCCGCAGGCTGACGCTCTATCCACTGAGCCAAACTGGTTAGGGCTAGGAGCTTTATTTTTTACATTCAGGTCTACCATTCACTTGAGTTCATTTTGTGAAGAGTGTAAGGTCTATATCTAGATTCTTCTTTTTTTCTCATTGCAGGTGGATGTCCAGTTGTTCCAGAACCATTTGTGAGCACTGTCACTTCTCCATTCCATTGCCCTAGCTCCTTGGCCAAAGATTAGGGGAGAATTTATGGGAGTCTATTTCTGGGCTATTTGACCATGATTAGGTTTTCTTAATCCTCACCTAAGAAGATATTATGTAATAGTATACTAGAGGCCTGGTGCACGAATTCATGCACCAGTGGGGTCCCTCAGCCTGGCCTGTGGGAATTGGACTGAAACCAGCTCTCTGACATCTCCCAAGGGGTCCCAGATTGCGAGAGGGTGCAGGCCAGGCCGAGGGACCCCACTGGTGCACGATTGGGGCTGGAGAGGGACATGGGAGGTTGGCCGTAGGAGGGCTGCAGGGCATGTCTGGCCCGTCTAGCTGTCTCAGTTGGCCAGACCCCAGCAGCAAGCTAACCTTCCGGTTGGAGCATCTGCCTCCTGGTGGTCAGTGCATGTCATAGCGAGTAGTTGAGCGGCCTTAGCATATCATTAGTATTTTACGCTTTGATCAGTTGAGCTGTCAACTAGATGACCAGACACCTAGCATATAATATTTTATTATATAGGATACATATACATATATATAAGTATATATATATATAGAGAGAGAGAGCAAGAGAGAGAGAGAGAGAGAGAGAGAGAGAGAGAGAGGAGAGAGAAACACTGATGTGAGAGAGAAACATCAATTGATTGCCTCCTGTATGCGCCACAAGTGGAGATTGAACCCACAACCTAGGTGTATGGGACAATGCTCTAACCAATGGAGCCACCCAGCCAGGGCTGGGCCATGGTTTTTAATGAAAAAAATAAACAGAATTATAGTCTACCTGCTCATCTTCCAGTAGCTTTCACTGTCTGTTGACTTGGGCAGTAGCTGAATAGATTCAAACCTGAAAGTGAGTGTTGGTTACGCTTCGGGTCTGCACGATTCCATAAAACTCACATCCCAGTACAGTCTAAGCTGAGCTTGCTTAGCTACTTCAGCATCTCATTAGTCGCTGGAGAGCCTCAGGCCAACAGCCAGTCGTTGTCCGGGGGAAGCTTTTCAAGTCTCATGCTTCGATCTTTAGTTGACTCAAGACCCGTGGGCCCTGGTGTGGGCTCCCAAGACTAAAGCTTTTGGATCCAACTCAGAGAATGAGCTGAGTCCTGGGACTCGGTTAGGAAGCTGCCCTGAGCACCCAGGCTCCAGGTTCAGCCCCCCCGCTCCCACGTGCACTCAGAATGATCCTTTACCTCTCACACAGGGCACTTGCTGGCCCTGCTGCCCCTCTTGCTGGCCTGAGAGCTCCTGGAGTGGAGGCTGTCTCTTTTTCGTTGTGTCCCCATGACTAGCATTGTGACTAGCCATAACAGGCAAAGAAGATTTTCAAAAATTGAATTTAATTTTTTTCTCTAAACAACGTCTAATGCCCTTCACCAGGGAAAGGAGCTGCGATTGCAGGAAAGTACAGGATGTACCTGAGGGGATTGCAGTGCTGCAGGGCAGTACATCTCAATGGTGAAGGCACCCCTCCAGGGCCACACTGCTTGGCTCATTCTGCCTCCTGCTCACCCCAGCATCTCAGCCAGCTCTGTGCCGGTTCTCGGTTGTAAAATGGACTAACAATAGAGTAACTCAGAGCTGTGAGAATTAAAAGAGTTAATATATGTAACATGCCTGGCGCTGTTGGTGGAGAAGTGACCTGGTGTTGGACCAGCGGATTTAGACCAGACCTGGGTGCAGCACCCTCGGTGCTGGAGTTCTGGCTAATGAAGAATTCAGAGCCAAGGCTCAAACCAGAAGACAAAATTTACTTAGAAAGTCACCGAGGCAGGAAAAGTGAGCCAGCTGGCATGGGCTCATGAAGCAAGTCACAGAGGCAGAAGGAGGGCGCTTGGAGCTAGGAGAGGAGAGAAAGGTAAAGGTAATGCACGGGGCAGGGCGGGGGGGGGAGGTTCGGGTGTCCTCCCCGAGGGCCAGCGCACTGAATCCTCGTTCCAAGGGCTTTTATGAGGGTGGGAGTGTCCCTGGGGCTCCCAGGGGAGGACCTTACCAGAACATGACCAGCTTCCCGGTGTTCCTTCCCGGGGGGTGGTATCCACTGACTGGCCGGCAGGGCAGGGCTCCAGAGTCGATGAAGCTGGTCCTGTTGTCAGTCGTGGCTGCTTTTCTGGGCCTGGAGCTGAAACAGAACCGAGGCCTGGATGGATTGGGTGGGGGTCAGAACCTCACGGTCCTGGGGGCTCAATGCTGAAGGGCTGTTCTCTGGCTCCCTTGTTCATTCTCCCTCTGAGGGGGTCTCATCCACATGACAGGCAACATGCCTGGGGGAGGAGGGGTCAGGGGAGTATCTGAACCCCATGACCAGTGAAGTAAAGGTCAGGGAGTCTAAACCGCATGACCAGAGATGTGCTTGGGAGGAAAGGTCGCTCTGGAGGAGAGGTACCCGTCTCCTCAGTTCTGCCCCTTGCTAGGCACCAGGGCTTTCTGTCCCTGGTCCATTGTCCTTGCTCTGCACGTGTCTGCCTCGCTGCCTTCCACAGAACAATGCCTGGTACATTAATAAGTGTTATCTGCTATACTTGTGATCCTTATTGTCATTGTTATTCCAATGAATTGGGGGAGAGCTCCCTGTCCGCTGCTGTCCCTAACAGAATATAACTCTTCTGGGAATGTCACTATTGACAAGGACCTGACTTGTGGAACAAGAATTGTGCCCACAGATATGTGAATCCCAACAGTTCAATCCCGGTAATGAGCCGCGAACCTGGAATCGCAGTCATCCTGGGATACAGGTCCAATCGAGTCTTCCCTGGGAGGACTGGCGCCTTCTCTCCTGCCCTGAGCCTTTAGGCACCTGACGCTCTTTCCTGGGGAAGGTGGCAGCCAGAGCCAGCTCCAGATTCACTCCAGAAGGAAAACATTCTGCACAAAACGAAAGGGGGAAAGGCTAAGGTTTGTGTGCACCCCCTTAGGGCAGTGGGTCTCGTGTTTCCTTCCTCCTGCTGTCGCCACCTCTGATCTCTCTATTCCAACTCACTGGTACCAGGCTGTCTTCTCAAATTCATTTCATACTGATTTTAGCTGAGTGTTTGTATAGCAGGGATTCTCAACTTAGGAGCACGTTGGAATTACCTGGGAAGCTTTAAAAAAAGATGGCTACCCACACAGGCTCTGATTTGTTTGGGGTGTAGCATGGACATTGGGGTTTTTAAAGGAGCTCTGGTGATTTGCTGTGCTCTCACGGAGGAGAGCCGTGGCCCAGATGTGTATGCCTGTCACCGGGGACCTCACCACAAAGCAGATTCTGGGTCAGTAGGTCTGGGGTAGGGTCTGCGATTCTGTACTTCTAACAAACTCTCCGTCCTGCACATTTTGCCGGCCCTGCAAACTTCGAGTGGCCAGGGCTTGGGAAGCATGACACAATTATTCCGTTGCCCAGTAACATCCGAGGGGTCCTGTGAGTCACACACTAAGAGACTCAGCCTCGCCTCCTCGGCTGGCATCAGCTATTTCAGGTCCTCCCACAGCAGCGGTTCTCAGATACCACTCATCCTCTGATTGGCCTGGTGTGCAGCCTGCACAAAGGGGATTTTTACACTTTCCAAGTGGTATACACAACCAATAAGATTTAGGAGCCACAATATGCTTGCAATCTACTTTTTTTTTTCCCTAATATACTTTTTCACGTTCATTTCCTATTCATCCAATCAGCAAACATTTATTTTTTAAAGATATTTTTATTGATTTCAGAGAGGAAGGGAGAGTAAGAGATATAAACAGCAATGATGAGAGAGAATCATTGATTGGCTGCCTCCTGCACGCCCCACACTGGAGATTGAACCCATATACTAGGCATGTGCCTTGACCGGGAATTGAACTGTGACCTCCTGGTACATAGGTCGATGCTCAACCACTGAGCCATGCAGGCCGGGCTCAGCAAACATTTACTGAGCCTGCCTCATACCAGGTACAAGGGAAAGAAAGATGAAAACAGTGCAGTCCTTACTCTTGAAGGGTTGGCAGACAAATGACCAAAATAAGACTATTGAGTATTCCCAGGACCCAGCATAAAGGCGCCTCCTCCGCTCCAGGTCTTCTGCTTATTTGGTGTCTCGCCCGTCACTGCCCCTCGCTGCCTGTGCTGATGCACCTGACGCCCTCTTTACTGCATTTGAGTCTCGACTTATGTTTGGTCATCTCTTCAAATTTACTTTCCTTGGCGTTAAAATAGATCCAAAGTGACAGAACAACAAAGAGCGCATACACGGTGATTTCCACGTGCCAGCCCTGTGCACAGGGTGTGAAATTCTCACACTGACCTTAGGAGAGAGCTTTCATTACTATGCCTGCTCTCGGGATGAGGAAACAGAGGCGCACAAAAGGTAACTTGATCAAGGACACACATTCAGGCATCAAGCCGGGCTTTCTCTGAGGTCTTACGCTTTGCTACCAACGCTGTGACAGGGCTGCCAGGAGGAGAAATGACTCCCAAGGTCCAGGCCTGAGCACCTCTCTGGAAATCAGTGACTGTGTGCTTGCTGCACGCGTAGACTCGAGCATGAGGGCGGGACTATGTCTTGCACCTCCGCAGTGCCCAGTAGGGATGCAAGCACATAGTAGGTGTGCAACAGCTGTGTACTGGACGGCCATCTCACCCTGGGAGAGGTGGAGGATGGACAGTTATCCAAACAGACAATGAACACACCAGCAGGAGCAGCAGCTGCAGGCCTCGAGTCACCACCAAGTCCACTCCATCACCCCCCCGCCACCAGCCCCGCCCGCCCGCCCCACCCTCAGCCGGGCCTT
>NW_005370587.1:233573-235488 GCF_000412655.1 Myotis brandtii | reverse complement strand
CCTGGACCGGCCTCCTGATCGCTCCCGCTTCCCGGAAAAAGCTGCACCCGGGGATGGAGGGGCTGCCTAGGACAGTGTGGCTGCCATTTGCACGGCCTGTTCTTTCACTGGGGTTTGTTCCCGCTGCTCCGCCAGGGATTAGGGTTCAGGGAGGAGGACCCTAAAAATAAACCGGCGGATACGCGGCGCTGAGCCGGAGCCTGCGCGCGCGGACAGGAGAGAACATCGCCCCCCTCCCGCCTCCGAGGACGCGCCCAGAGGCTGCACAGTTCAGCTCAGACTGGACCGAATTGGAGACACTCTTCTCTCTCTGCTTAATGTCCATTTAAAAATATCAATTACATTTGACATTCACTATTATTATCTAGGGTGTCCCCAGAAACTGTACACACTCATTTCCGTAGATTCTTTTAAACTGTGAAAAGGAACTGTATGTTATAATCATTCCAAGTGTCTCCTTTTTGGGGGGGCACCCTGTGTTGTTTCAGGTGTACAGGATAGTGTTCAGTCACAGTATCTACAGAGTGACCCCGGCAAGGCTAGGACGCAGGCGGCACACGATTGCGGTGCTCCCTGTGCGGTGCTCCCTGTGCGGTGCTCTCCATCCTGTGATTATTTTGTAACTACCAGTTTGTACTTCTCAGTCCCTTCACTTTTTCACCCAACCCACCAACACTTTCCCTCTGCCACCCGTGTCTTTGTGTCCGTTTGTTTTGTTGTTGTTGTTTATTGTGTTCTTTAGATTCCACATATCAGTGAAATCATGTGATATTTCACTCTCACCACCCTCCCCTCCCAACTGAGGCTCAGGAGGTTAAAGATTTGCCCACACACTCTTATTGGCTACTTTCGGACAGAGACCGAATTGGAACTCAAGTCTATGATTGACACCTACTGTTTTCTTGAATAGAAATCTGATTGTAGATGAAAGCTGTACAGAATGAAGCTTTCTCTGGAAGGCATTCTTGGGAGTGACATGTGTATTGAAGTGTGTTGGTCCACAGATACTATTTCACTTGTCAGAGTAGAATGAAGCAGTAAGTGTAGCCATGCAGAGAATTCCTGCTAGAGGAGACAGATATATGAAATGTTTTTGACATTTTTACTTGTACTTTAATAGAGGAGCTAATCCTATATAATAAAAGGCTAATATGCAAATTGTCCCCTCAGGAGTTCGACCAACCGGGAGTTTGACTGCTCACTATGATGTGTGCTGACCACCAGGGGGCGGCGCGGAATGAAGGAAGGCCCCGATCCGCCCTGATCGCTGGCCAGACCTAGGGACCCTACCTGTGCATGAAATTCATGCACCAGGCCTCTAGTGAATGTTAATAACATTTTGGTTATTTTTAGAGTTTAGTCCTGTATGACTTAATTGACTCATTTACAGTCCTTCTTGTCCTGATATGTTTCTCACAGTAAAAATTCCGAACAATGGGTTTCTGTTCCATTTTTAGTAAAATAAATAGTGGCCCGGTGCATAAAATTCGTGCAGGGGGCGTGTCCCTCAGCCTGGCCTGCACCCTCTCCAATCTGGGACCCCTGGAAGGATGTCCTACTGCCAGTTTACAAGGATCGGGCCTAAACTGGCAGTCAGACATCCCTCTCACAATCCGGGACTGCTGGCTCCTAACCGCTCACCTGCCTGCCTGCCTGATTGCCCCTAACCACTCTGCCTGCTGGCCTGCTCGCCCCCAACTGTCCCCCGCCGCCAGCCTGCTTGCCCCCAAATGCCCCCCTGCCAGCCTGATCACCCCCAACTGCCCCCCATGCCAGTGTGCTCGCCCCCAACTGCCTCCCTGCCAGCCTGCTCACCCCCAACTGCCACCCCCTGCTGGACTGCTCGCCCCAACCTTTCCTCCCCCTGGCCTGCTCGCCCCCAACTGCCCCCCTGCTGGCCTGCTCACTCCAAACT
>NW_005370587.1:232534-232933 GCF_000412655.1 Myotis brandtii | reverse complement strand
GGGCTGAGGGCTGTTTGCAGGCTGGCCAGGCCCCCCAGCAGGTACTCTTACTCCATGGGGGTGTGGCCAGCCTAGGTAAGGGGCTGAGGGCCATTTTCAGGCTGGCCACGCCCCCCCCTACCCCCGCGACCCAGGCTCCCAGCCCCTCCATGAGAGGAGGCCAGCCCCTCCTATTTTTTTTCCAGCCCCTCCCTGAGCGGCAGCCAGGACGGGCAGGAAGCTTGTCTTCCTCCTTCGGCAGGGACAACCCAAGCCTCCAGCTTCATGGCCGCTGCCATCTTTGTTGGGTTAATTTGCATACTCACCCTAATTGGCTGGTGGGCGTAGCGGGCCAGCGCACGCACTCCAGTGGGGTGGGAGCTTCCCCCATGTCACCATGGTGATGCGGGGAAAGCTCCA
>NW_005370587.1:220997-232494 GCF_000412655.1 Myotis brandtii | reverse complement strand
CCCACACATGTGCAAGTGACCGCGGGGCAGGAGCTTCCCCCACATCACCATGGTGACACAGGGGAAGCTCCTACCCTTACCTAGGCTCCCTGGCATCCATGCGCACCACCCTGCCCCTATCTCCCTGGTGCCCATGCATGCGCCAGCGGCCGTGGGGCTGAAATTTCCCCCGCATCGCCATGGCAACATGGGGGAAGTACCTGCCCCATCCCCGGCTGCCCAGTGCCTGTGTGTGCAAATTAGCCCTCCATCTTTGTCAGGTTAATTTGCATACTCACTCTGATTGGCTGGTGAGCATGGTGGAGGGACAGTTAATTTGCATGTTTCTCTTTTATATAGGATTGTTGTAAAGATATATATTTTTATTTTTTTATTTAATTTTTTAAAAATATATTTTATTGATTCTTTACAGAGAAGAAGGGAGAGAGATAGAGAGTTAGAAACATCGATGAGAGAGAAACATCAATCAGCCGCCTCCTGCACATCTCCCACTGGGGATGTGCCCGCAACCAAGGTACATGCCCTTGGCCGGAATCGAACCTGGGACCTTTCAGTCCGCAGGCCGACGCTCTATCCACTGAGCCAAACCGGTTTCGGCAAGATATATATTTTTAAAGATATTTTTATATCTCCACAAAAACTTCCCAATTGTACCTCAAAACCTTGCTTCCCTCTTTGATTGGATTTCAGAATGGAATAGACCTAGAACTTTTTCCCCCTCACCAAAATACCTGCACTCTGTTTAGTCCTTTATTTAGGGTTACCTCAGGTTTCCATTTGTACTGATAAACTTGTAACCCACATCCACATTTCAGTTGAGTTTAGTATCAGCGTAAAACCACTTTAAACTGCCATGTGTCCTGTGAGCTCTTGTAGAGACCACAAGTGGTGGGGGTGTGTTTCCATAAGAGCTTCTTATTGGGATTTTTGAGATGTGAACACATTTTCTAATACATGTCTTATATTACATACTAGAGGCCTGGTGCACGGGATTTGTGCACTGGTGGGGCCATGGCCTGTGGGGATCAGCCTGCTGTGGGAGCACTGAGCAGTCAGCTGAGCGGCTGTGGACCCTGGTCTGGCATTTTCTGGGAGCTGGAGCACTCACCTCTGCAGGGGACCTGGTCAGGGCTGGGCCCAGGGACGATAACACTGAGAGGCGGCCACGAACCCACCTCCCAGCCTCCTGGGTCAGCTCTACGAGCCCAGCAGCAGCAGCACTGCATGGTCTGCAGGCGTCCAGAGGAGGCGGCAGGGAGTGAGAAGGAGAAGCCTGGGGTGAGGAAGCAACGTCCGCAGCGCAGGTTCCTGCCCGTCAGCCCAGGGTTCACAGAGGGAGCAGCCGCTCATCCTGGTCAGCCAAGCATCGCTCCCACAGTGGTAGCACACTGACCACCAGGGGGCAGCTCCTGCCTTGAACATCTGCCCCCTGGTGGTCAGTGTGCATCATAGCGACTGGTCAACCGGTCATTCTGGTCGTTCCACTGTTTGGTCACTGGGCTTTTATTATCCTATCTAATAATAGACAAACATGGTAATTAACCGTACCTCCGACACGCTTCCCATTGGCTAATCAGGGCGATATGCAAATTAACTGCCAACCAAGATGGCGGCTGGCAGCCAGGCAGCTGAAGCGAACAGGAGGCTTGCTTGCTCCAGTGATGGAGGAAGCCAAGGTTCCCCGTCTGCCGCTGCCAGCCTCTGAGCTGCACTCTAAGAAACAATGTTGCAATTATAGAAGCTAAACAAACCCCAGAAACCTGCTTTCAGCCAGCCGGGCCTCAGAGCTGGAGTTGCAACAGTGTTTCAGTTATAGAAGCCAAACAACCCCAGATACCTGCTTTCAGCAGCCGAGGCCTCAGAGCTGGAGCCAAGCCTCAGAGCTAAAGCCGGCTCTAAGTACCAGTGCCAGCCATAGAAGGTAAATAAATCCCAGAATAAAAAAAAAAGAAAAAAAGGAGAGGTTGGGAGCTTCAGTCACCCACCAGCCTGAAAACAGCCTTCAGCCCCTCACCCAGACTGGCCAGGCACCCCAGTGGGGACCCCCACCCTGAAGGGGGTGTGACCAGCTGCAAACAGCCATCATCCCCTCATACAGGCTGGCCAGGCACCCTAGCGGGACCCCCACCCTGATCCGGGACACCCTTCAGGGCAAACCAGCAGGCCCCCACCCGTGCACCAGGCCTCTATCCTATATAGTAAAAGGGTAATATGCAAACTGACCCTAACAGCAGAACCACTGGGAATGACTGGTCACTATGACACACACTGACCACCAGGGGGCAGACATTCAATGCAGGAGCTGCCCTCTGATGGTCAGGGCGCTCTCACATGGGAGAGCTCTGCTCAGCTTCAAGCCAGGCTGATGGCTGCCAGTACAGCGGTGGTGGTGGGAGCCTCTCCTGCCTCCTCAGCAGCGCTAAGGATGTCCGACTCCAGCTTAAGCCTGCTCCCCGCTAGCAAGTGGTCATCTCCCGAGGGCTGCCGGGCTGCCAGAGGGATGTCTGATTGCCATTTTAGGCCCAATCCCCCGGGGAGCAGGCCTAAGCCAGCAGGTGGTCATCCCCTGAGGGGTCCCAGACTGCGAGAGGGCACAGGCCGGGCTGAGGGACCCCCCCTCCCTCCTGAGTGCACAAATTTTTGTGCACCGGGCCTCTAGTATAGGATATTATGCAATGTTATTGTCCAAGGTCAGTCATCACTGGGAGGTTACTACTGACATTTACTGATTGTAACAGTGTGTTACAGTAGACAGTCTACTAACTCACAACGCAGTTCCTGGTGTTCCGTCTACAGCTTTTACCAGTTGCCAACATGTTATCTTTTAAAATATTTTTTATTGATTTCAGAGAGGAAGGGAGAGGGAGAGAAATCGAAACATCAGTGATGAGAGAGAATCATTAATGGGCTGCCTCCTGCATGCCCCCAACTGGGGATCAAACCCACAACCTAGGCATGTGCACCCCGACCAGGAATCAAACCATGACCTCCTGGTTCATAGGTTGATGCTCAACCACTGAACCACGCCTGCCAGGCCCAATATGTTATCTTTGAGGAACATAGAGTCAGAAATCCAGCCACACTTAAATAGGAGATGCTTGGATGTGTATATAAGGAAGCAGGGCTTCCATGAAGGCAGTATCTTTGTACTATGCTATTGTAGAAATGACAATTATACTCAAGTGAGCCCAGCGCTGTTTTCTTAGGTGCATCCTTTGTGTTTCTGGTGTCGGTCTCTTCATCAGAGGATGGCATTAGCCCTGTGTCTGCAGGTGCTGGGCAGCCTGGGAGGCTGGCTCTCCCTCTACATTTCTTGCTGCCACATGAATAAGCACCGAAGCTACGAATGGAGCTGCCGGCTGGTCACACTCGCCCATGGAGTCCTCGCGATAGGCCTCTCAGCGTACATTGGCTTCATTGATGGCCCCTGGCCTTTCACCTACCCAGGTAGGTGGGAGACAGGGTTTTTCCCTCAGGGATGTATAATTTGGGGGTAGTCTTAGAAGGATAGGACTTTTTCCCCAGAGAATTTCTATAATATAAAAGAATATTGAAAATAATTTCCATTATCATTTCTATTGGGAGTCTTCATTGTTAGCTGTGATATTGTATGTCACCTATTGTTTCTGATTTTCATAACTCTCTATCTTTAAAACACACTTAAAATCTGCCCATTAATGATAAAATGCTTGTTATAATGTAATCCATCAAAATGTACAAAACAAGAAGCCAGTATCAACATCTTCCAACCTCCCCCCCCGAAAACAGACACAAATGGGCAGTATTATACATACTTATTGGTAACCTGCAATTTTTACTTGATTGTATATTCAAAAGATATCATCTTTCCATGTATATGGATATAGAGCTTCCTTTTTCTTTTTAATTATTACACTAGTGGCCCAGTGCATGGAATTTGTCTGCATTAAAAGGGAATGAATTAGAGGAAATATTTTAATATAGCTATTTGCCCTTTCTCTATAATAGAAGTTTCAGAGATGAAAGAAAATTAGTAAAAAAGTGTCAGAGATGCAAGAAAATTATGAAAATCTTCCTTCTGTCAGAGTCAGGGGCACACTGCGGGACCTAGAGTCAAGTCCCTGCTCACCCGTGTGCACCTCTAAATCACGCGAGACCCAGACCTGGCCGGCCCCACCCATTGGGTGAAATCCAAACCTGGCTGGCCCCACCCCCATCAAGCCCCGCCAGGTGGGGGTCGCAGCCTCGGGTCCCTGGGCCCAATGCCAGGCGGGAGGAGCAGCCTCAGGTCGCCTGGTGCACCCTCAGGTCCCCTGGTCTGGCACTGGGGCGGGGGTCATGGCCTGAGGTCCCCCTTCAAGCCCTGCCAGGCAGGGGGTGTGGCCTGAGGTCCCCTGTAAGCCCCACTGGTCTGGGGGTGCAGCCTCAGGTCCCTTGGCCTAGAGCCAGGGCGGGGACGTGGCCTGAGGTCCCCCCGCCTGGCTCCAGGGCAAGGGGTGCAGCCTGAGGTCCGCTGTCAAGCCCTGCTGGGCAGGGGGGTTGTGGCCTGAGGTCCCCCATCAAACCCCACTGGGCAGGGGGCGCAGCCTCAGGTCCCTGCTGATCGCTCATTTACGGGAACCCCACCTCCGCTGTGGGTGCAGCCATCTTGTGATGGTGTGACAGAGTGAGGGTCAATTTGCATATTACCTTTTTATTATATAGGATAATATTGTGCTCTTTGAGAGAGATCTGATTCATCAGAACAGCATTTCTGGGGCCTGGAACATTGTTTGGTTTGATAAAGACCAAGTTTTCAGATTTTAGTCTTCCTTAGGTTATCATTTTAAAAGCATGTAATTACCATTGTTTTTTTTAATATTTTTTTAAAATATATTTTTATTGATTTCAGAGAAGGGAGAGGGAGAGATTGAAACATCGATGTTGAGAGAGAATCATTGATTGGCTGCCTCCTGCACACCCCCCACTGGGGATCGAGCCCACAACCCAAGCATGTGCCCTTGACCAGAATCAAACCCCAGACTCAGTCTGCAGGCCGACGCTCTATCCACTGAGCCAAACCAGCCAGGGCACTATTATTTTTTATTTCAATATTTTAAAAAGGATTGAGAGACAGTAACCTAGGGTCCCTGTGTGAGGCAGCACAATCCCCAGCCGCTCAATTTGTTTCTGTCTTGGTCTATTTTAGGCTCACCCAATACACCTCTGCAAGTGCGCGTCCTGTGTCTCACCTTGGGCTACTTCATCTTCGACTTGGGCTGGTGCATCTACTTCCAGTCTGAGGGTGCCCAGATGCTGGCACACCACACCCTGAGCATCCTGGGCATCACCATGGCCCTGGTGCTGGGAGAGTCGGGGACAGAAGTCAACGCAGTCCTCTTTGGAAGTGAGATTACCAACCCCTTGCTGCAGCTGCGCTGGTTTCTCCGAGAAACAGGGCACTACCACAGCTTCACTGGCGACGTGGCGGACTTCCTCTTCGTGGCCCTGTTCACTGGAGTGAGGATCGGCTTAGGAGCTCGCCTCCTTTTCTGCGAAATGGTCTCACCCAAACCCAGGTGGTTTATGAAGGCGGGGGGCATAGCCATGTACGCTGTGTCCTGGGGTTTCATGTTAAGCATCTGGCGCTTTGCCTGGAGAAAAAGCATCAAGAAGTACCATGCCTGGAGAGGCAGGCGGGGCGAGGAGCCGCAGCAGAAACATCCTGGGCATCTCCAGGCGCACTAGCCGACGCCTACCGTGGCTGATGGGTGGGGTGTTAGCCGTGGGGCCCAGGCTGGAAATAGGGCTGTTATGGAGCCATGCTTGTCTAACAAATGTAGGTTTCAGAAAAAGGGCTCCCCTAATCAGTCAGTGTCCAAGTGGAGCACATACCAGTATTAAAACCCTAACTCCTGCTGTGGTGCAGTCGTAGGAAGGCAGGCTAGTCAGTCGTTGGGTAAATCAGAACCACATTCCTTCCGGTTTGTGCTGACTGTGGTCCTGCAGTTCCTGGGCAGCTGGATGTTCATATAGCTCAGAGAGGAACCCGAAAAGATGGGCGCTACTTCGTCCTTATTCCTTTGAGGGGTGACTTTTTCAACAAACACTACCCTGCTTTCCATGTAGCAATTTAAATAAATCCCACCATTTACTACAAAGTGAGTGCCTGTTAGGGAGACTCATGCCTTTGGCATTCTGAGCATTGGATCAGAGAACGGCATCTGCTTACTTAACCAAAGGGGGGTGGGGGAGGTGGGGTGAGGGGCAGAACTGTGGCTGTGGGGTGGGTTACTGGTTCAGCCTCCCTGTACCAACAAGGTTGGGGTCCCCAAGGCTACGTTTGGGTTTGGTATATGGTGAGAGGACTCCCTGGACCCAGCATGTAGTTGTACTCATAGCTCTGATTTATCATAGTGCAAGGGCACCAGGAAAGAGCAGCAAGAGGAAGGTGCCAGAGCAGACCCAGGGGAAGCCCAGGCCCAAACGTCCGAGTCCTCTCCCAGTGGCCTCCCACGGGCTGTCTGACTCCTCTAGCCATGGTTTGTGACAATATGTGTGACAAGCCTGCCAAGGAAGCTCCTTCGAGACTCAGGTTTCCCTGGGGCTGGCCACGCAGGCAGCCTTTGGCTGGCACGTCGCAAAGCTCCCGACTGCCAGAAGGGAAGTCGGTGTTCAGCATAAACCATGTGGCTTGTACAGTGAGCCAGGCTGGTTGGTTCATGGAGCTCTTCCCAAATCCGTGTTCCCAGATGCCCGCCAGGGGCCAGCCTTCCCAAGGACAGCAGCTCAGGCCTGCTGTGTTCACTCTTCTGCTCAGAATCCACAGAGCGGGGGATTGGGTGAGAGATGGAGGAGGTGTGGGCAGGCTGACCCAGTCCTGCTGTATGGGTTCTGCTCTGCCAGGGAAAATGCCCCTTGTCAGGGCTTTTGTGCATTAATGTCCTGGGCCGAGCGGCTGTGATGGAATTCCACTGGACTAGGGGGAGACGGCAGTTCCGTCTGCACGTCTGCTACGCTTCATGCAAACTAGAACTAAAGACCAAGTGTGTAGTGGCCTCAGGGTAACGAGTCAAAGTTTTTCATTTTGGACACACCCCCCTTTAGTCCTGTTACTATTTTTTCTTTTCTCTGGAAAAGGTACCGCCATCTGTGGACAACATATTATGACAAGGCCAGTCTAGGAAGGAGCAACAACAACAAAAAAATGAGTGTGATATTCTCTAACCTCACCCAGGAAAAGCAAGAATGTAAACTTAGAACGAGAAGTTTGGAATCAAGAATTCCTGCTTTCTTTTATGGAAAGTGGCTACTCCCTGCCCAACTCATTTGGGCAGGTCACTTATTTATTCTTTGCCTCCGTGCAAATCCTGGTGTGAATGAATGAAATACCCCATTGTGCATCTCATAGAGACATTAGGTAGCATTTCTTTAATGGAGGGCTTTTACGGGGGAAAGAAAGCATTATTTATTTATATCTTTGCTATTTGTTTGTTTGTTTGATGATGTTACTTAGATCGGTGGTGATGGGTTGGCTTTGTTGGTGGGAAAGTGTACAGGGCTAGTGAAGTCAGGGCCTAAGGCCAGTGGAAGTTTCGGCTCATCGAGGTCACTGGGAATAAGAACCTTATGAGGGTTCTTGAAAGTGCAGGTCACTGGCCACACCGGCAGAGTGCTTGGGGCCACAGAGTCATCATTGCTCCGTGAAATGCAGTTCCAAGGCAGGTTAACAGTGCACCTTTTTAAAATGGTTGTCATTTGGTTAGAGTTTTGCTGGACATGGAAATAATCTGACAGTAATATCTCTATCTCTTTTTTTTCTTCTGTGATCAGAATCCCTAAAATGCTGGCTAGTTTCTTTCCAACAAAATTATGGTCAAAGTCGGGTGCTGGGGAGTGCTGACTTTAGAAAAGCCTAGCAGAAAGTGGCATGGAGCGAGCTCTGGAAAGAAAAGCAGCAGCTGGCTCTTAAAGTGTGGCCCCGAGCAACCTGCTCCATACCAGACACTGAATAGGCTTCATCTGCTGCCAGTTCGTGCCCCCTTACTCCTCAGAGGTGGAGGGGTTGGGGATTGCAGATCTTGTTGCTTTGGGGTACTCCCGTGTGAATGTATGTAGGTCTTTGAAATTTGAGAAACCTAAAGAATGATAAGGGAAAGAGAATCGCTCATCTCAGCTTATCTTGTTGTTGTTGTAACTAGTAAATGTGAAGGAAACTGAGAGAAAACTGTGAAATGAAGATGACTACTAGTTAAGATGCTGAGGACATGAAGGGCTGATTAACATGCGGCATGGTCAGATGTAATGAAGTGCTCATTCGCATTTGGATTACTGTGTGATAATTAACACTGCTCAAGAGGATTTATATTTCAATATGATTTGTACTTGTTTTATAAAAATAAACAACTTTTTATCCATCCAGAGTTTGCTTTATATTTTTGTTGTGGTTTTGCCAAGAGGTTTGAAAAAAGTCTCTTGGCCTGTAGAAACACTGACCCATGTTTATACGTTTCATGAAATACCTCCCACCTGCTGCCTCTCATCACCCATTCCTGATATTCTTTACTTCTGGGGGCAGCAATCTATATACAGAAAACAGTTTGGAAAAGAGGGAGGAAGAATGTAATTTCTTTGTTATTTTGCCCCATTTGAGTAGTTGCCTTGCCACACTGTCTTCAGAACTGGACTCCCAATGCCCACAACAGTGCTAAGTGGTGGGTGCTCAGTAAGCATGTTGAGAGAATGGATGAGGAGATGAGAATGTGGTTTAGAATAAGCGCCATTGTACAACCTCGGAGACCATGTGCCGGGAACTGGGTCACCATGGTCATCTTTCTAGGTAAGGAATTAGTGACACGGGAGTGTGACGGGACTTTCTGAAGGGATTCTATAGATCAGCGGTTCTCAACCTGTGGGTCGCGACTCCTTTGGAGGTCGAACGACCCTTTCACAGGGGTCGCCTAAGACCATCGGAAAACACATATATAATTACATATTGTTTACAGTAGCAAAATTACAGTTATGAAGTAGCAACGAAAATAATTTTATGGTTGGGGGTCACCACAACATGAGGAACTGTATTAGAGGGTCGCGGCAATAGGAAGGTTGAGAACCACTGCTATAGATGGAACATTCAGAACAGTCTAGAGTGGTGGTTCCCAACCTTCTTTTGGCCATGCCCCACCTAAGCATTTCTAAAATACTGATGCCCCCCTGTGACATATAATTTTCATTATTAAAAAAGTAAACTGCTATTCACGGGGAGAAAGCCTAAAAATTAATTTGGTCTAAGCAAGCTTCCAAAGAGCATGGCATCCATGAAAGAGAAAAATAAAATGAAAGGACGGGTGAAGTACTGAGGAAGAAATCACTAAGAAATTGTTAAAAAATAGTAATATGAAGTGATATGAAAAAATAGCAAATTTTCAAAACATTTAATAGAGAACTGAAATGCACAAATAAATCACAATATATACTTATACAGTAGGTCCTTGGGTTACTTTGGAGATCCGTTATGGCGCGACGTAACGCGATTTTCGCCGTAAGTTGGAACCCACCTACAAAGCACCTACATCACTCACATGGAGCACAGACACAGCAGTAATGAAGTGAAACAGAAAAAAAAATTTAAAAGAAAGATAACAATTCCTGACCTTTACTTGTGGTAAATAATAAAAAACATAAAGCACATATGTACATACGTCGAAATGTTTTTTTGTTGTTTGTTTTTTATAAATAAACTAGAGGCCTGGTGCATGAAATCGTGCATGGGGGAGGGGGTCCTTCAGCCTGGCCTGCACCCTCTCCAATCCAGGACCCCTCAGGGGATGTCCAACTGCTCCTGCAGAATCGGGTCTAAACTGGCAGTCGGACATCCCTCTTGCAATCCGGGACCACTGGCTCCTAACCGCTCACCTGCCTGCCTGCCTGATCGCCTCTGCTTTCCCCTGCTGACCTGATCACCCCTAATTGCTCTCCCCTGCCAGCCTGATTGCCCCTAACTGCCTCTGCCTCGGCCCCTGCTACCATGGCTTTGTCCAGAAGGATGACTGGAAGATGTCCAGTCGACCCAGTCTAATTAGCATATTACCCTTTTATTAGTATAGATGAGAGATGGCGATGTAACCACAAAACGATGTACGTCGAGTCTGACATAACCTGAGGACTGACTGTATACTGTATATGAGGCCCCTAGAACCATAAGAAACGCAAAAAATTCACTGTTAATAACTTATTTTCGAATTTCCCCCCTTAAAAATCAAATTGCCCCCGTGGGGCGTGTGCCCCATGTTAGGACCCACTGGTCCAGAGCTACCAACACCTGTAAAGAAGCTCCCAGGGACACTGTCACCATTCGGGCTCTGTGGGTGCATATAGAGATCCACCGTTAAAAAGAGCAGTTCTGGGATGAATGACTGGCTTAATTAAGTCCTTTGCTAACTGTCTTCTGAAACTTTCCCACAGCAAGAGCCTTCTTTGCTCACAGCTAGAACTGTGGGTCTGTTTAGCTTTGGAAAGATCTTGAAAGCAGTCTGCAAAGAGGTTTTGTATGCAAGGAAAAGGGGGTGAATCAGGAAACTTTCCCAGTTTGTTTTATTCCCGAAGCACAAGTAGTGAGGCATTCTTGAAGGAAAGAAAGGAACTCATTTTTAAAATGCATGATTTGATGAGTCATTGGGGCTACTATAAAATTATTAGGACAGGGCAAAAAAAGATACATATTTAGTACGTGTACAAAATATATAAGTTTGGAGATAAAGTTTGCATTTTGGTTATTGTATATTGATGGATGGAACTCTTTCCAGTTATAGTATGTGGAAAATAATTGTCTTCAGGACAGAACAGTTATGCTACCAGCAGGCGGCGATGTATCCTGGTTTGATCATTCCGAAAGTGGCTTGGAACCCTAACTCGCTTCTATTTCTTCCCAAAATAAACATTACAAAATAAGCTGGCTGTGCCCTGAACTTAAAAAAGATCAAGCAATAAAGAGTCATCTCTGGCCTCTGTTTAGCTTTTCCTTTTTTTTTTAACCCTCCTAATTTTTTTTTAAATTAAATTCAATTAAGAACAAGTAATAAACATGTACAAGAAATTATAAGAAATAATGACCACGGTTAGTTACCCCAATTTCAGCCTTGGTTCGGACATCTATTCCGGGATAATGACCCTTCCTTTCAGGAACTGTGGGACTGACTTTTAGGACAGCCTTGTTGGGAGGTCATCGTTGCCGTCTCCACACCCAGTGTTACTGCATTTCCTTTGCCACTTGATTTCCACAAAAAGGTTGAGGTCCCGCGCCCATCAGCACAAGTTTAAAATCAAGTCTGAAAACTTGGATAAAACTACAGCTACTTTAGATGTCCGCAAGCGGAATGAAAAGGAACTGTATAGAATGGGGTACCGTTACTTAAATGGTCACCATCCCCAATTCTGGAATCACGAAGCCCGATGGCCAGGGAGCCCTCCGGTCAGGGGCGGGGACTCTTCCGACGGCCGCCACGCACCGACGCACCTCCCTCCCCTCCGTCCCCGGGAG
>NW_005370587.1:208829-219704 GCF_000412655.1 Myotis brandtii | reverse complement strand
GCGGGGCCGGTCGAGGGCTGTCCGGCCGTGACGTCACAGCATCACGGGCTCGGGGGGCCGTGTCAGGAGCTGAAGAAGTGGGGGGCCCTGGGGCTGGACTGGAGTCATTGCACGTTCAGGGTTTCATCTCCCAGAACCCGAGCGAACCTGGAGGGAGCGCGGCGGGCGGACTGGCCGGCTGCTGGCGGCGGGGATTGTGCTTTCCGTGCAGCACTCGTGGCAGTTTTTCTTTTGAGTATTAGGTCAAGGGATAAAAGCATATCCTTTTACTACATTTTATTTCTCAAGTTAGTTATGACTTTGTATCCTTGTCCGAGACTTCAGCTTGTTTTTTTTCCCAAGCAACCTTCAAACTATTACGTCATTAAGAAAAGAAAATAACCGAATTAGGGGGCCGATGAAAGCTCTTTGATGAAGGGTGCAATAGTGCTTCTGCAGAAAATAGTTGAGTTTCCTAAACGAGTTCCTCCTAATTGTAAGACCTAGTTGTTGATTTTAAAAGGGCCAAATGCCATTATCATACCATAACAGCCACTCCAAAAACAGAACTTCCTGTTCCTGTTGATGCTTCCCAGTGTCAAGTGAATGTTTACCTAAAAAGATACCATTAAACATTTAAACTATATTTATTTTTAGATTGCATGTCTTAAAAAATATGTTTTAGTTTTCAATGAAATGAAATAATTTTCAACTTTTTGAGAGGGCACTTAACAGGAGTAGCAACGCTTATCTTGATTTCTCTGGTTATCCTCATTCCTTTCAGGGTGTTTTGCTTCTGAGAAATCAGTTTCATGGGTGTGGGTAATTGTCCTCCTGGTTGGCTCAGTTCCCTCCCACTCTGCTGAACCTGTAGGAAGAAGTCTTATTAGGAACTAAGGTAGTTACTTGGTGGTTTTCATTGTGATAAGAGGGGTGTTTAATTTTGTAGAGACAGAGAGTCATCAATTCATTCCACACAAAATCACCCACAAGCCCCTACTTAATGACCTTTATTCCTCTGCTTCTCAGAGATTTTCTTACTATTTCCATTATCTTGGAAATAGAATCTTGGGATTTGTGCCCTTTCTATAACGTAGATGAGCTATAAATATACAATAAGCATGCAGCTAATCGATGCCCGTTCTTTGCCAGGCACTGTGGTAGGCCCACAGGGTAAAAGATGAGGATTCTAAGTATAAGATGAATCTGCAAATCCGTTTGTATAGTAATATCTTTGAATTGGTTCAAGTGCCGCCTGATTTTACATATTTTTTTAAAAGAAAAATAACACCTTTAAAAGTCACTTAATTTAAGAAGCACTACTGAGACAGTATGGAAACCTGTTTCTTAGAAATTTACTAACAGTTTTTTAAAGTAAGAATTATTCTTATGTGACCATTACTTGTTCTTTAAGCATATTCTATAAATATCTAGCATCCATTGGCTCTTTGGAGAGGAATTGCCCCTGACCTGAGTGTATGTTGGGGTGAAACACAGCTTTGATGCTCTGTCTGTGCCAGGATGCCTTAACAGCCTTCTGGAATCGTTCCTACCTTCTGCTCAGCCCTGCCTGCCTCATCCTCTTGCTTACTCACTGCAGTGCACTGGAGGTATGCCTTGCTGATTCCAGAGCTGTTGGCACCATTAGTAGTGCCAGTGTAGCTTTTAAAGATCCTTTCAAGTGTGAAGTATTGTTACAGGCCTGGCTTTGCTTTGTAGGGTGTGCAGACCCGCAGGCCAGCTGTGGGAGTTTGAGCTCTTGCACTGCGGACTGGAGTCTGTCTGTCCTTAGTTGAATTCAGACGGGCTGGCTTTGGAGGTTACTCTGTTTTGCAGTTGGTGGCAGAGGACACAAGGCTGAACAAGATAAGAAAGTTTTATTCTTATGTATTCGGGAAGTGCTGGGGCTGGGATGGAATTCAGCTATGTTTAGGCTGTGATTGGTCACTTTGGATGCTCAGAACTAACATCCTGTTACTATTTTGCAGTTAAATTTATTTACTCTCTTTTCCTCCTTTTCATCTCCCCAAACCTCCCATCCCCCCTTTTTAAAGGCATCGTCATCAATTAAAAACCCAAACTATGTTTATGGTACTCTTTGTATATAGACTATCTGAACAGCTTAAAGACATGTATAAGCAGGGGACCTTCCAGTCTCTTGCTTTGCAACTTCTGTGAGACCTGGAGACTGTAGTTTTCATCGTTTAGAATCAGCACTTAAAAAGTGGCAGGAATATCTGATTGCTGCTTTTCAGTTTGCATTGATTACCACATTCCCAATCCTCTTAGGTTGAATTCAGGGCTTCTATGGCAATTGGAATTTCTTCTGAGAAATAGAAAAGAATGATTTTCTGTGGACTCAGTAAATGATTTCAGGCTAGGCTCTAGAACAGGGGTGGGCAAACTTTTTGACTCGAGGGCCACAATGGGTTCTTAAACTGGACCGGAGGGCCGGAACAAAAGCATGGATGTGTGAACTAATATAAATTCAAAGTAAACATCATTACATAAAAGGGTACGGTCTTTTTTTTTTAGTTTTATTCATTTCAAACGGGCTGGATCCGGCCCGGCCATAGTTTGCCCACAGCTGTTCTAGAACAATGAATTTTTAGGGGACAATACAGGTAGGATTTTGTTATAAGGGTCTTCCTTGAAATAAATGGACTTTTGTCTTGGACTTATGGATTTTGTTGTTGTTTTGATTTAGAGATAAAGACAGGTTTTTGAGATATTGGGATTTTCTTAGTGTGAGTTCAGCTTTATGCTTATTTAATTTGAGTAAACTTTAAAAGTGAATGTGGAAACCTGTGACTTTATATGCATATATCCAGTAATTAGCATTTTCATTCGTGATACTTTTTCTGCCATATAATGCTCTTGATTAGAAAACAATCCAAAAAAATACTGTGTGCTATTTTGAAGATTGCCTGAGCCATCTGCAAGGTGAAATTATTTGTAGTATTTACTTATAAAGTCAGTCATTTGATAAACACAAAATTGAAATTGGGAATCAATCCCAGTTATGTTGTCTTTTCTAATATAAAATCATGATTCATGTAGGTCTGCAGTAGTACATTCACTTGTTTAATTCTACACGAGAAACATGTACCATCCAAATTAAATTTAAAAAATACAGAGTTGTAATCTTCCTGATAAATGGCACATTTATTAGATGTTCATATTTATTCAATGAAATGACAAGAGAAGCTTTATTTGAATCAATACACAAATATGTTAACTTGGCAATACTGCATAACACATTCTTGGTTTCCAGTTGTATATAATAATGTTGAGTTAACGTAGAATTTTTTAAAAACTAAGTTTGAATTTTCAATTTAAAAATTAAATTTGAGGCAAACATTGACAGAATCCATAAATAGTGTGTTTTACAAATTTTTATGTGGAGCATTGTGATTCCTGGGAAAATCAATAATAATAAAAGCGTAATATACTAATTAGACCGGATGTTCTTCTGGATGTCCTTCCAGACGGCCTTCTGGACAAAGCCAGGGCTGCGAGGGAAGCTCAGGTCCTGAGTGCCTGCTGGCAGGTGACTGGAAGGAAGCCCGGTCCCAGGTGCTGGAGGGAAGCCTGGGTCCTGGGTGCCAGAGGGAAGCCGGTGCCGGCAGCTGGGGGAAGGAGGGCCTACTCTTGCACAAATTTTGTGCATCGGGCCTCTAGTCTTAATAATAAAAGGCTAATATGCACATGGTTGTCATGCTGTGACGCTGTAATGACCAATCAGCAGGGACCTGAGGCTGTGTGGCACCAGGCTCGGGTGGGGAACCTGAGGCCACACCCCCCACCCAGCAGGGCTTGACGGAGAACCTGAGGCTGTGTCCCCCAGCCCGGCACTGGGGCCAGGGGACCTGAGGCTGGGCCGGGGGACCGGAGGCTGTGCCCCCCGCCCCAGTGGGCCTTGACGGGTGGGGCCGGCCGGGTCTGGGTCTCGTCCAATGGGGGTGGAGCCGGCCGGGTCTCAGTCTGGCGTGATTTCAAGGCGCACGCGGGTGGGCGGGGACTTGACTCTGGGTTCCACAGCGCACCCCAAACTCTGACAGGGAGATTTCCATATACATTTTACTAATTTTCTTTCATCTCTGACACTTCTATTATAAAGGGCAAATAGCAATATTAAAATATTTCCTCTAATTAATTCCCTTTTAATTCGTGCACCGGGCCACTAGTCTTTGCATAAACACATGTGGTTGCCTCTTCTAAAAGCCATCTAGAAATGGGTATTAGTTGCCTGCCAAACTAACATCGGTCACAGAACCAGCAGGATGTTTTAATGTTTTTTATTCAGAGATAATTGGAGGAACTCTTTTACATCATAGTTGTCTGACAAAGTTACTAAAAATGTTTCTTATCATATAATTTCTTACCTCCTAGAAATTGACCATGCCATATTTTCAGGAATAGGGAGTTTAACTTTATTTGATCTCATCTGTTAAAACTTGGTTTTGATGATATTTTAAGGTTTCATGGGAAGACATTTTCCTTTCCCTTTTAATAATTAAGAGTCTTCAAAATAGTGGTATTTAAACTGAAGTTATAAAATCAGCAAAATTATAAGTATTTTATCTCCTTTTGAGTAAAATATCCTCATGCATGTACTGATACCCTGTCATTCTTTAGCATTTACAATGTTTTTGACTCAGTGTGGAGCAGATCACCACTTTAGGCAGCTCATAAAGTTTAAGTCAAGTTATAAAACTAGAAAGGACAGTTTTATAATCTAGATTTTTAATGTAGATTTTTTGGCTCTCAAGTCCCCTACTCTTTCACTTTAAATTATTGTCTTTCTACATACATTATTTTTTCTTTCCTACTTTCCAACCTGACCAAGTCCAAGTGGGATTTTGTCTCTTATAGGATACTTTTTAGTATCTTATCTATTCTAATTTTAAGTGTTTCTAGAGTAGCTACTCATCACTTTCTCAGGAGACTGCACAGCAGTCTAATCTCATAATCAGGACACATTTTTAGTGATAATTCCCTCAAAGTTTAGAATTTTGGAAACATGCCAAATTTAGAGCATTTTACTTTTTCAACTTAGAATATCTAGAGTACCAAGATAGCCATATATGAAAGAAGTTTGTAAAACTGCTTCTAATATAGCTTCTAAGAAAAGCCCATGAAGCTGATACCAATAACTTTCAGCTTTTTGCTTCTGCAGAGGTAATACAGGATGATGCTGAAGGTCAGAGGCTTTGCCTGAATTGCATAAGCGTACATGATTGACTTTTCATACAAGGAGAGATACACTAAGTTTAGCTTAGTGAATTAGTTAGTGTAGCTGACCGTTTAGGTTCTTACTGGCTTCCGAGTGTTGAGAAACATGCAAATGTAATGGCCAGTGAAAAATTGGATTTCCCATCTTGGGACTGTGAGTAAAAATTCATGAAGAAATTGGAAATAAATTTTAAAAATCTGGTTTAGTTGATGCTTACAGTTAGTCACCTGTTACACTGCTTTTTCTTTTAATATTATAAAACTGTCATTTAAAGAAATTGCTTTGCGACTACAGTTTTGGTCAAATATTATATTTAAATGCTGATTTTAGATTCACATAAGACATTAAAGAGGAGTTTGTAAGTCTTATGTGGATTCAGAAAATGTAGATTATTGTTGAAAGACTGAAGACTTCATTGGCATGTGAAGAAATTGCATGTGTAATGCAGAAGGTGGCTATATCTTCTCCAGAAGAGTAATAAGTCCTCAAAATACACTTAAAACATATAGGAAATCTGTGCAGGCGCTTAGACAGTCTTCCCTAGCTGTTAGGTGAGTTCTCTATCTGCGTTCCAGACGCAAGCTAATATATTGTGGTTTGCCCTGTACAGTCTTTGTGGTTTACTCAGAGGAAGTGGTTCTTGTGGGTGAAGGTCTGATCTTGTCAGAGATTGTTGGTGGCACATGCACTGTCAGCTTATTTCCTGTTTTATGGGCTGTTTGGGGTAAGACCTTCTCAGGGCAAGTACTGCTGAGGGGTATTTAAATATTTTGTAGTGAAAAGGATGGATTATTATAATGTGCAACATCTATCTATCAGGCGAAATGAGGGTTAATGTTTGTGAGGTGCTTTGAGATGCAAGTCTGAAAAGTACAGACATTTCCTAATCATATTTGCAAGATACTGCTATGTTCAAATATTGCTCAAACTAAGTAAAAGTATGTTCACGTAGTTAAGTCTTACTCTATGGAACTTGACTTCTGTAAACATTCAAGTGTTTAATCAAGGCAAGAGTCATGGTTAGAATATTTTCCTTTTTTTTTCTTCTAACTCTTTTTAATAATTTTAACCTACATGGGCTAACTTAGTAGAGTAAAATGCCTTGTCTGTAGTAGTACTATTTGAGTCTTGTTCCACAAAACTTAATGCCTAGAGCAAGCTTCCTCACCAGTTTACTGGTGTACTAAAATAATGTAATTGAGAGAATTTCCTTTGAGATCAGTACCACATAACCCAAAGCCCTATAGTTGTGAAACCTACGTCATGCTCCTGTTTTTTATTTATTTGCTAGAGGCCCAGTGTATGAAATTTGTGCCCCCGGGGGGTGGGGGTCCCTTATCCCAGCCTATACCCTTTCCAATCCGGGACCCCTCGGGGGATGTTTGACTGCCTCTCGCAATCTGGGACTGCTGGCTCCTAACCACTCACCTGCCTGATCGCCCCTAACCCCTCTGCCTGCCTGCCTTATTGCCCCTAACCACCTCTGCCTGCCTGATCGCCCCTAGCTGCTCCCCTGCTGGCCTGATCGCCCCAACCGCCTCTGCCTCGCCCCGCACCCAGGACCCAGGACCCAGGATTCTCTCCTCCGGCCAGTTGCAGGCACCCAGGACCTGGGCTTCCCTCCCTCTGGCTGGCTGCAGGCACCCAGGATCTGGGCCAACTTTTCCCGGGCCGGCTGCAGGGGACTGTGGGCAGGAGGCTTTGCCTGGGCCGCAGCCGCAGGCACCTGGGACTGCGGGGTGGGCGGCTTGTCCTCTCCTGGGCTGAAGCTGCAGGCACTGGCGCCCAGGACCATGGAGCAGGCGGCTTGTTCCTCTCCTGGGCCACAGCCTGGCTGGTCCCCATTCCTCTCTCGCGAGCTTATTTGTGCCTGGCTGGTCCCCATTCCCCTCTCCCCAGTGTTGAGTGTCTGAGCAGTTACAGCACGAGGACCCGAGGATGTGAGGGTATGACAACCATTTGCATATTAGCTCTTTATTATATAGGATTTTTGCATTTAGCCTTTGCCACTTTAAAAAATTAACAGTTGTGTTTTTTGGGGGGAAGACACTTTTTAAAAAGCTAAATTATCAACAACTTTTTAGTTTCTCAAGGGTAGAAAGATGGTTCTTAATCATTTTTAAGTAACTATTATTTGCTTAAATATATTGTTATATTTTTAATACTAAAGTACATAGGAAGTAAAAAATAGCTCAAATTATCCAAGTCCCTAGTTGTTCAGGTTTAAAAAAACATACACAAGAAAATTCATTGACATATGATGGTATAAATAAAGTCTCTCTCTGATCTTATCCCTATCCCTATACACCCACCAGTTCTCAAACTGTCGACTCAGAGTTAACCATTGTTAAGTTTTTTTTATCTGCCTTCTAAAACATTCTTTTTTAAAAAACATTTTTATTGATTTCAGAGAGGAAGGGAGAGGGAAAGAGAGATAGAAACATCAATGATGAGAGAGGATCTTTGATTGGCCTCCTCCTGCACGCCCCCTACTAGGGATCGAGCCCACAGCCCAGGCATGTGCCGTTGACTGGAATCAACCCTGGGACCCTTCAGTCCACAGGCTGACGCTCTGTCCACTGAGCCAAACCAGCTAGGGCTAAAACATTCTTATAAATATACTAGCCTTTCATTTTAACATGCTTTGTACCTAGCCCCTAGCGCCGTGGTGGGCAAACTGTGGCTTGTGAAACACATGCAGCTCTTTGGCCCCTTGAGTGTGGCTCTTCCTAAGCCTTAGGAGTACCATAATTAAGTTAATAACAATGTACCTACCTATATAGTTTAAGTTTAAAACATTTGGCTCTCAAAAGAAATTTCAATCGTTGTACTGTTGATATTTGGCTCTGTTGACTAATGAGTTTGCCGACCACTCCCCTAGCGTATCCATCAGCTTTTGCTAGTTTATTGCTACCATAGCAACCCATTCAAATTCCAGTGGTTCACAACAGTGGTTTATTTCTTGCTTACATTATATCATGTCCGCTGTGGATTGGCTGCAGCATTTGTGGAACCCTGGCTGAGGGAGCAGCCCCTAGCTGAGAGATGCCATTGTCCTGTGAGAGGGAAAGAACAGGAAAACTGGTGCAAACATATGATGGCTCTTAAAGTTTCTACTCAGTCCGGGTATCCATCAGTCATATCCGCTTACACATGTCATTGGCCAAAGTAAGCTGTGTGGTCAGGCTCATTGTCAATGGGCCAGGGATGTCGACTCCCACAGGTAGCATTGCAGATCACACACTAATGGGCAAGTCTGCATAATCCTCTAAAGGGAGCAGGGGGGAGAGTGAGTCATCAGGAACCAGGGGAAGTGCTCAGTAACTGCTTGGTAAATGCATTGTTTTGAATCTGGGGAAGTTTTTTAATGAAATATTTCAAACATATACAAACATATAGAGGCTAGTAAGACGAACCCCCGTTTTCACATCATTAGCTTTAGCAATTGTCAGTGCATGTACAGTCTTGGCTCATCTGTTTCCTTGTTCTGCTTCTCCACTGGATTATTTTGAGGCAGTTTCTGGATATCATCATTTTACCATAAATATGTTACTATCTCTGAAAGATAAGGTCTGATAGTATCCTTCTTTTAGTAGATTCTTATTGTCTAGTAGGTTGAGGTAATGGGTGACAGGTGTCAAGTAGAGAAGGATGTTCATGGAGTGACAGCCAGAAACTTGTTCTGTGTCATTTGGGGCATTTCTGGAGGAGGCTGACAGCAGAATGTCAACTGTTTTTCCAGCATCATCTTTACTTTGAGAGAGAGAGGGAGAGAGAGAGAAAGAGAGAGAGAGAGAGAGAGAGAGAAGGGGGGGGGGGGGGGGGGGGGGGGAGGGGAGAGGAGAGGAGAGGAGAGGAGAAGCAGGTAATAAGCCTCTGGGGAAAGAAAGCACATTGCAACTTTTTTGATTTGCAGGAGGTTTCATTTCTCACTGAGCCTCTGTTGAAATGATGCCATTTGAAAGGAATCCCAGCCCTTAATGGCTCTAAGTCTTCTGGGAGTTCCCAGTCAGTGATGTTATTCACTCTGGAGAAGAACATTGGAGTCATTTATAAAAATCCTGTATTCACCTATGTGATTTACTGTCCAGAGAAAGGCTCTGTCAAATCTTTAAGGATATCCTCAGGATAATATAAAAGTAAGGAAATTAGTCTAATTTTATTTTATTTTAATTGAATGTATTGGGTGATACTGGTTAATAACGTTTTACAGGTTTCAGGTACACAATACTGAAGACCATCGTCTGTACACTGTGTGTGTTTGCCATCCCAAGTCAGGTCTCCTTTTGTCTTTAAAGCCACTTTCCAGTTGCTTGTGTTCAGTTTGTTAAAGCCTCCATTTTGACTCAAGACTTCACAGCTTTTACTAGCATGCAGTGGGACACAGTGTCCACCTGTCCTTTCTATGGTTGTAGGCAGCAGCAGCAGGCATCGCATGGTGGATCTGGGTCATCAATTTCATGGCATATTCTTTGGGGAGGGATGTTATGTAATCAACAGTGGGAAGCAAGTAAAACTGACTAATCCCCTTTAGTTTGTAGATTGGCAGGTGGCAATGAGGTAATCAGAGGGGATTTATACAGGCCAGTGAATAAGAAAATTATTATAATTAACATGAAAATAGTTTATTTTAGTATAGTACTACTATCTAATTTTTAAGCTTCTTTCACTGTGTATAGAAACATTTAAAGTAGTCTTTCTAGATATTTAAAAGTTTTAGTTTTCTTTAGTTAAGTTCTGTTGTTTACCTCATTTCAGAATCCATGTAACTGCAGTAGAAAAATGGCCATCATCCTAATATATAAAAAGCCAGGAGCTGTCACGACATAAACGACCAAACGGATGACGGAACAGAAGGCTGCGTGGGGCGACCAGGCCGGCGGGGGGGCAGTGAGGGACGACCAAACGACTGGGCCCTGGGCCCCGGCAGGGCAGTGGTGGAAGGGAGCTCTGGGCCTCAGCCGGGACGCGGCAGAACTCTGGGTCTCCCGCGATCTGGGATGTGGCCGGCCTTCAAACCCAGGTCCCAGAGCTCCCTGTCGCCACCGCCCCCAGCCGGGGCCCAGAGGTGGAAGGGAGCTCTGGGACCTGGCCGAGGCGTGGCAGAATACTGGGTCTCCCGTGATCAGAGTCATGGCCGGCCTTCAAACCCGGGCACACGGGGCGGGGCCAGCCTTGGGTGGGCACACGGTGGGAGGCGGGACGGGACGTCAGTCTGGGTCCCGCCGTGAGTCAGTCTGGGGAACCTTTTTCAGACTTGCTTGATGCTGGGACTGAATGCATCCACGATCACGGCAGGCTCCGCGGAGGTTCCTGGTGGCCGAGGGTGCAGAGCCGAGGTGCGGCCGTGTGAGTGTGTGCATGAGCACGGACCTGAGCGACACACACTGACACCCGCACCCACACAGGGCCCTCGGCCGGCCTCCCGCGCCTCCCTGGACGTCATTCTCCAGCCCGGATCCTCCTGGCCCTGCCTAAGTTTTCTCAGTAACACAGCGTGTGGGATTCGGGAGTCAGGACTGGGAGCAATGGTGAGGTCTCCCCACCACCTGCTGTCCCCGCCCACCCGGGAAAGGGGACAGGGAAGGGTGTCGCGGGCTCTCACTGCTCAGGGCTGGCGGGGACACGGGGACACGGCTGTGGCCCGCCCAGGGCAGGCC
>NW_005370587.1:203627-208589 GCF_000412655.1 Myotis brandtii | reverse complement strand
GGCGTCCAGGCACGCCCCTCCCCTGGCTGGGAGGATCCCCGCTGCGCTTCCACCTCCTTGGGAAACTTTGCTTTTCCAGCCTCTGCCGGATCCCTTTCCTTCCTTCAAAAGTGCCTTGAAAAGCACGCAGACAGTTATGCCCGGACGGAGTCGCTCAAGTTCAGCAAGAGTTTGCGATTTGTCGAAGGCGTGTTGAACAGTTTTCTCACCCTGTTTGTGGGAGTGTAATCTGATTTAAAACCAATGGACTAAAACAGTGGTCGGCAAACTCATTAGTCAACAGAGCCAAATATCAACAGTACAACAGAAGCACTTTCTAGAAAGTCAGTTTGGAAATGTGGATCAAAATTCAAGTGAATTAGCTTTGGGCCAGGAGTTCCATGTTTGTGAATGTGTCCTAAGTAAACAGTCAAATAAGCAATTATGTTCACTGTAGTGGTTGATGCCAGGGGAAACCGGAAACAACCTGCCCCACAATAAAGGGTTAGTGAGGTAAACGGCAGTAATGTCGGTCAGGGATAACACCGCAGCCATTAAAAATCATGTCTGTGCATCCAATTTGTTGACATGAAAAGAAGGCCACAGCCAAATATTCAGTGGAGGGCGGGGGAAGCTCAGAAGAGGGCACATATATTTATATGTATGTATATTTTATATGTCAGGGAAATAATAGTAGTAAAAGCAGTGATTCTCCCTGAGCTCCGCAGTTGTGTTAGCAAAGTGTTTCAGGTGTGACAGGTGTCCTTTGGTGTCCCCCACACACAGACATCCTTGCCTGTGGACAGCCTGAACCTTTGCCGCACCTGCCCCTCTCTGCTGTGGCAACGGCCTAACCTTTTATAGGGCTGGTTTCCTTTTCTCCTTTGCCCAAACCACGCCTTTCCAACAAAAGAATATTAACCAAGCAATCCTAACAACAAGTTTTGTTGCCGACTGCAATTTATGCCCTTTTACGCAAATGTTGCTTTCAAGCCTACCAGGTTGTATTCAAAACTTATTTTTCTGCAACTTGACCATTTTTTATTTGCTTAAAATATTCTGGAGTATTTTAAATACATACAGAAAAATAGAGAATAATATGACAAATACTTATCTATACTAATAAAAGGGTAATATGCTAATTAGACCGGACATCTTCCGGCAAAAGCCATGGTGGTGGGGGCTGAGGCAGAGGCAGTTAGGGGCAACCAGGCCGGCAAGAGCAGTTAGAGGTGACCAGGCTGATGGGGGGAGGCAGTTACGGGCAGCCAGGCTGGCCAGGGAGGGCAGTTAGAGGCGACCAGGCCAGCTGGGGAGGGCAGTTAGGGCCAAACAAGTTAGGTCCTCCCCAAATGTCCCAGGTTCCTTTCCAGCTGCTGCCCCAGTTCTGGAGCTTAGAGGGCATAAGTCTGTGTACTGGCCCTTTAAGAGGAACTGTCTGGGACTCCAGCAGCCTCTGTGTTATTCAGCTACAATCCACGCTGGTTTTAACAGCCCAGAGTTATGGGGATTTCTCTTCCCGGCTCTGGAACCATGGGCTGGGGGTCTTGTGTGCAGGTGGGACCCCTGGATCCTCAGGGAAACCTCTACAGCCAAGATATTCCTACAGATTTTAAAGCCACTACATGTTCTGATTGGGTGTTTTCTGCTACCTTGTCTTTCAGATCGCTGATTTGATCCTCTGCTTCATCTAACCTGTTGTTGATTTCCTCCAGTGTATTTCAGTTATTTTATTCTTCACTTCTGACTAGTTCTTTTTTATGTTTCCTATCTCCTTATTCATGTTTTCTGTCACTGTTGAAGTTCTGTGTTTAGGTATTTTTCATTTCAGTTCATTTAGCATCCTTATAACCAGGGTTTTGAACTCTGCATGTGGTAGATTCCTTATCTCCATTTTGGTTACTTCTTTTTCTAGAGTTTTTGTCCTGTTCTTTTATTTGTGACATGTTTCTTTGTCTCCTCATTTTGGCAGCCTCCTGTGTTTGTTCCTCTGTGTTAGGTAGAGCTGCTTGACATTGTGAGCTTATATAGATGTTCTGAGGGCCCAGTAGTGCTGTCTCCCTGCTTATCCAAGCTGGTGCTCCTAGGGTTTCCTCTGAGTGGATTGTATGTGCCCTACTGTTGTAGTTGAGATTCAGTTGTTGTTGGCATGCCAGTGGTTGGAATGACTCTCAGGCTGACTGGCTGTGAGAGTTTCCTGTGACTACAGAGTGCAAGGTGTGTGGCTGCCAATCCCATGGGTTAGAGTCGTGTTCTCAAGCTCTTACCTTATGAGCTTGAACTTTGGGAATGTCATTTATGGAGCTGGTGGGTAGTGGTTTGAAGCCTGCCACTAGGTGTGATGTTTTTGAAACCTTTCAGAAGGGGTTTCTGTGTAGGCCAATATCAGCCTCTGTTTGTGCTGGGCTTGGGGCTTCTTGGTAGGTGCTACAAAGTGATCTGCTGTTTATGCTGGGTTTGGAGGCGCCTGGGAGAGACTGTGATGCAAACCTCGGCCTGCTGTCACTTGTGCTGGGCTCGGGACCCTTTTTTGGGGGCACCATGATGTGAGCGAGGCTAGGCCACTTAGCAAGAGCTACAAGGTGCTCTGAGGCAGTAACTGATTTTTAAAAAAATATATATTTTATTGATTTTAGAGAGGAAGGGAGAGGGAGAGAGAGATAGAAATATCAATGATGAAGGAGAATCATTGATCGGCTGC
Source organism: Myotis brandtii (assembly GCF_000412655.1). Taxonomy (NCBI): domain Eukaryota; kingdom Metazoa; phylum Chordata; class Mammalia; order Chiroptera; family Vespertilionidae; genus Myotis; species Myotis brandtii. The sequence continues at coordinate 205,909 of NW_005370587.1, read as the reverse complement.
CTCCTGCACGCCCCCTACTGGGGATCGAGCCCGCAACCCAAGCACGTGCCCTTGGCCGGAATTGAACCTGGGACCCTTCAGTCTGCAGACCGATGCTCTATCCATTGAGCCAAACCAGCTAGGGCAGTAACTGATTTTTTGGTGTTTGTAGACCTTTGTGAGATTTTTGGGAAAGTCTATAATGGCACTGGAGGCATGGTGCTTGTGTGGAGGTATATATGAATGTTTTATTCTTTAAATGAGTTAATTTTAAATTTTAAAAAGAAGAAAAAAACCTATGTTTTTTCAGTGGTATTAAATATGTCTCACCTAGCTGCAACCTCTAATTTTTAAATTTCCCCTTTTTCATCATTGTGAAATATTGCAAGCATAAATCACAAAAGAAAACAATCTAGTGAACGTTAACTATGTACCTACTACTTAGCAGCATCTTTTTGTGGGGAAAAGGAAGAAATACATATTACAGATAAAGTTGGTACTAACTCTACCTGCTGGCATGGCTCAGTGGTTGAGTGTCGACCTATGAACCAGGAGGTCACAGTTCAATTCCTGATCAGGGCACATGCCCAGATTTATCCAGGTACTTTCCCATGAAGAATAAGAGATCAGAGTCATTGTTGGCAGAAGCTATGTATTTCAGGTCTAGCAGGAGCTTGGTTAACTTTTTCTCCAACTCTAGAGCAGACTCTAGAAAGCTTGTCTGCCACTTCCCCAGTTATATCTATCTCAGGCCTCTTAATTACTGGAAGGAGGATTTTACTCTCAAGTCCTCTTAGATATCTTAGGAATTGCTTTCCATGTTCCCTCTTCACCTCACCTTGGTTTTCCAAGAATGCGGCAAAAGAAGATTTTCCTGGGCCTTCAGTGTAATAGCAGGCCATCCTATCTAATAAAAGACAAAAAGGGTAATTAACCGTACCTCTGCTACGCTTCCCATTGGCTAATCAGGGCGATATGCAAATTAACTGCCAACTAAGATGGCGGTTAACCGCCAACAAAGATGGCCAGCCCAGGGCCAGGAAGGCGGGACGCGACCCTGGAGCGCTGAAGCCACCCGGGCTCTCCCCCGCTGTCCGCGCTTCATGAATCGCAAATTTCCCCGGAGGCAGTGGCTGCAGGACGCAGAGCGGGAGAGAGGAGCGGGCCGAGCGCGGCTTCATACTGCAGGCAGGGTAGGACAGCGCAAGCCACCATCTGGGCCTCCGTGTGCTACCGGGGGCTAAGGCAAGCAGTGCCGATCGCCTCGCCAGAGCCCTCGCCCTCCCACTGGAGACAGGGGGCCCACTCCCGTGTGCGACCCGGGGACGGGTGGGGGATTGGCGGCATCGCTTGCCTTAGCATGAGCCCCGCCCGCCCGCCCGCCAGGAGCCAGCCAGCCCAGGGCCAGGAAGGCGGGACGCGACCCTGGAGCGCTGAAGCCACCCGGGCTCTCCCCCGCTGTCCGCGCTTCATGAATCGCAAATTTCCCCGGAGGCAGTGGCTGCAGGACGCAGAGCGGGAGAGAGGAGCGGGCCGAGCGCGGCTTGGGCTCGGGCTTGATGGAGGGCACCCGCGCGGAGGAGATCTCCCCAGCGGGCAGCGACTCCCCCTGCCGCCGGGGAGATCTCTGCGCCGGTGCCCTCTGTTGAGCCTGAGCCGCACTCGGCCTGCTCCCCTGTCTCCCGCTCTGCGTCCTGCAGCTGCCGCCTCCGCAGAAACTTGCGATTCATGAAGTGTGGGCGGTGGGGAGGAGGAGGCACCTAAGAAGTCCCTGGCCGCTGGCGCCGGGAGCTGGGAACTTTGTGCCGGGGCGCAGGGGAGCTGGGACTCTGGCCACCACCACCGCCGCCGACCCCTAGCTTTCTCCGGGCGCTTGGTACACTGGCTACTCTGCTGCTGCTTTGGCTGCTGGAAGCTCCGCTGCTGCTTGGGGTCCGGCGCAGGAGGCTGGCCAGGGGCCTGGGCCAGGTCAGCAGCCCCCGCTGCTGCTGCTTCAGCAGCAACAGAGCTGGCAGCAATACAATGGTGAGTGCTGCCTGAGCCCCACCCACCCGCCGGGGACACGGGGCCCTCTGAGGGGAGAGAGAGAGAGAGAGAGAAGAGAGAAGAGAGAGAGAGGCGGAATTTGGCACCCCACATCCCTCCCTGATCAACCACTGTGATTCCAAGCCAGGGAGGGCTGCCTTCAGGCCGCAGCTCCAGGTCCCTTATCCCCACCCCAGGCCCGAGAGCACAGTGCTGGGCAGGGGCACCCAGGGGTTCGGGAATGCAGCACGAGGGGTCGGCACGAGGTAGTGGGGGGT
>NW_005370587.1:197600-203398 GCF_000412655.1 Myotis brandtii | reverse complement strand
GAGGCCACCCCAACCCCCACAGGTCCTGGGCAGACGGTGGCTCAGTGGAGAGCGGTATCTCCATGCATGGTGCCCAGGGGCGGCTGTGAGCTGCTGCAACCCCGCCCCATGCTTCAGGGACAGGGAGAAGGCTCGCAGCCACCAGCACCTAGGCTGCACTTCCTGGCCTGTGCCTCAGCCTGCCCGGTTGGCAGGGTCCAGAGCAGGTGAGCTGCTCCCTTCCCCCAGTGGTAGTACAGGGAGGAGAGCGCTGGGTGCAGGGAAGGGACCTCAGCTGGGATCCGCCTGGTGTGGGGAAGGGGCCCAGCCTGGGCCTGGTGGGGAGCTTAGGAAGTCTGGCTAAGCAGGTGCTGTTTCATACCAACTCTTACTCTGCCATCTTCCTCCAGCTCTTCAAGCTAGCCCCCCTGCCCCACCTGTCCAGTGGAACGGGCTCTGGGTGACCTCCCTGAGCTCAGACTGTGGACCCAGAGACCTCAAGGAAGAGTGCCCGGCTGGGCCCGGGCAGGGGCCGGTGCAGAACTACCAGGGCAGAGTTGCTTCGGTGTCTTGGTGAAGTTTGCACCTGACCCAAGGAGGAAACCTGCGAGGGGAAAGGCCGGGAGGCATGAATTTCCAGCACTTTAGCCACTTGAAAACAGCTCCACTTGGAATGTGAGGCGGTTGTATGTTCAGCTGAGAAGTGAGGGGGCTGAACTCCATCGTTGCTGGGCTCCTGTCAGTCCGAGGCCCAAGCGTCCACCATGACAAGGAAAGAACAGAGTGAGGGGCCTGGAGGAAGGGAGGACAATTGAAGAAAACCGTGTCTAGACTTTCCCCAGCCCTCTCCTTCTTTCTGCTGCCTACAAGAGCCCCAGGCCCGGCCACAGTTCTGTCTCCACCTTTTAGTCCCCTATTCTCCAACCACAGAGGAAAGAAATAAGGAAGGAGTCTGTGCTGCCTTCAGAAAGTATCTATATCCCTGATTGGCCAGTTGCCTTCCACAGAGGGAGGCCAGACTGTGGCTTAGGCCCGCTCCTCACAGGGACATCAGTAGGACATCTTGTGAGGGCTCCCAGACTGTTAGAGGGGGCAGGCTGGGCTGAGGGATGCCCCCCGAGTGCACAAATTTTTGTGCACCGGGCCTCTAGTCTATCTATAATAATAAAAGTGTAACATGCTAATTAGACTGGACATCCTTCCGGACGATCTTCTGGAGGAAGCCGTGGCTGCGACGGTGGCGGGGCCAAGCCACTTACACAAATTTCATGTATCAGGTCTCTAGTGTATATAAAAGCCTAAGCGACCATTACAACTGGTCGACCGAATGACTGGTTTACCTGTTGCTATGACACACACTGACCACCAGGGGGCAGGTGCTCAATGCAGGAGCTGCCCCCTGGTGGTCACTGCGCTCCCACAGCCACCCTCCCACAGCCGCCAACCTCCCGTGGTCCCTTCCCCCAGCCGGCTGGCCCCAATTGGCCCCGATTGGGACTGGGCGAGATGGCCTCCATCAGCCCCGATTGCCAGCCAGGCCGAAGAACTCCAGCTGTGCACAAATTCGTGCACTGGGCCTCTAGTAGATAAATAGCATCACTGATTGGGCAGCTCATAAGGTGCCACATGACTAATAGGAATCTCACACTCTTCAGAGAGGAGGTGCTGGGCTGCCATCTCAGCTTTAGAGAAAACCAGGCAGAAACATTGCTCTTTGAGATTTTAATTTCTCTCAAAAGATTCTATAGTTTTCAGTATAGAGTTTAACTTCATCTCTATTATTTCATGTGTTTTGAGGTTATCTTAAGTGGTATTTACAGTTAATTTTTAATTTGTTGCTAGTGTATAGAAATACAGTTGCTTTTTGTATATTGATTTTATGTACTATTACCTTGCTAAACTTATCCACAAGTTTTTATTTATAGATTCAGGTGGATCTTTTACATAGATAATCATGTTATCTGTGGTTAAAGACAAGTACTTTTTTTCTTTTCAGCCTGTAAGCCTTTTATATATTACTAATGACCCGGTGCGCAGATTCGTGCACATTGAAAGGAAATTAGAAGATGGCCAGCAGAGTGGGACTGGGTGAGATGGGCTGGACAGGCCCTGGAGCCAGCCTCCCGCGGTCCCTCCCTGGCATCTGCAGAGTGAGCAGGGTCCCTCCAGCAGGTGGGGTCCCTCAGCGTGGCCCGTGGGGATTGGGCCAAAACCAGCTTTCAGACATCCCCTGAGGGGTCCCGGAGTGTGAGAGGGCACTCTGCAAAGTTGCTGTCGTACAGGGTGTGGAACACAAACGCAAGTGTGCCGTAAACCGGATTTGGGGCCGACAGTGCCCCAGCAACAACATAACCCATGGCCGAAGGTGGAATCGCGTGGCCCCACAAGGAATTGGGCTCCCTCCTCTCTGGTTCTGGGATGCGTCACCCAAGAACTGCTGCTGCCAAGTCACTGCAGCTCGGCAGCTCCTGCATTGAGCGTCTGCCCCCTGGTGGTCAGTGTGCATCATAGTGACTGGTCAGACACTTAACATAATTAGCCTTTTATATATATAGGTTACCTTGCTCCTCTGGCCGTCATGCTTACTAGAACTTGTGAGAGTAGTCATGTAGACATCCTTGTATTATTCTTGATTTTAGGGGAAAGGCATTCATTCTGTTACTATTAAGTATGATGTTTTGTGTTTTTTTTTTTTGTTTTTTTTTTAAAATATATTTTATTGATTTTTTTACAGAGAGGAAGGGAGAAGGATAGAGAGTTAGAAACATCAATGAAAGAGAAACATTGATCAGCTGCCTCCTGCACACTCCCTACTGGGGATGTGCCCACAACCAAGGTACATGCCCTTGACCGGAATCGAACCTGGGTCCCTTGAGTCCGCAGGCCGACGCTCTATCCACTGAGCCAAACCGGTTAGGGCTTGTGTTTGTTTTATATAGATGCCCTTTATCAGTTTTGGAAAGTTACTTTCTATCTTAGTTTGTGAGAGATTTTATCATTAACTAGAGGCTCAGTGCATGAATTTGTGCACCAGTGGGGTCCCTCAGCCTGGCCTGCGGGATCAGGCCAAAACTGGCTCTCTGACATCCCTTGAGGGGTCCCAGATTGTGAGAGGGTGCAGGCCAGGCTGAGGGACCCCACCAGTGCACAATCAGGTCCGGGGAGAGACAGGGGAGGTTGGCCAGCCAGGGAGGAACCGCAGGAGGGCTCCAGAGCATGTCTGTCCCATCTTGCTCAGTCCTGATTGGCTGGATCCCCAGGAGCAAGCTAACCTACTGGTTGGAGCGTCTGCCCCCTGTTGGTCAGTGCACATCATAGCAAGTGATTGAGCTGCCTTAGCATATCATTAGCAATTACACTTTGATTGGTTGAACGGCTGACCAGACACTTAGCATATTAGGCTTTTATTATATAGGATGAGTGAATTTTGTGAAACTCTGTTGCTGCATCTGTGGAGATGATAATATGGTTTTTCTTTTTCAGACTGGTGATAATGGCGAATTATATTGAATTAGAATTCCTGGGTTAAGCCCCATTTAGTTATTATTTATTATTGGTAGGTTTGGTTTTCTAATATTTTGATGAAAATTTTACATTGTGTTCACAAGGTATTTGGCTTTTCATTTTCTTGTAATGCCATTGACTCATTCAAAAAAATATATGCATTTATTGATTTTAGAGAGGAAGGGGGGGAGAGAGAGAGGGAAATAGAAATATCAATGATGAGAGAAAGTCATTGATTGGCTGTATGCCTCTTACTAGGGATCGAGCCCACAACCTGGGGCATGTGCTCTGATGGGGAATGAAACTGTGACCTCCTAGTCCATAGGTTGATGCTCAACCACTGAGCCACACCAGCTGGGCCCATTGCCTCATTTTGATATCAGGGTAATGCTGGTCTCAGAAAATAAGTTGGGAAGGGCCATCTATTTATCAATGAAAGATGTGTGTAGGGTGTTATTATTTTTCCTTTTAAATGTTTGTGAGAATTCACCAGTGAAATCACCTGAGTCTGAAGGGTTTTTTTTGGGGGGGAGGGTGTTTTTATCCACAATTGGTGTCACTACCCAGGAGCACCTAATATCTGACTTTATTATCTATATATATGAAAGCGTAGATGACCGGATGACTAGCTGGTAGCTATCATGTGCACTGAACCAGGGGCAGCTCAATGTAGGAGCTGCCCACTGGTGGTCAGTGCACTCCCACAGCCAACCGCCTGCGGCTGGCCAATCTCCTGTGGTCTGTCCCCAGCTGGCTGGTCCCAATCAGCCCTGATTGAGACTGGGCGAGATGGCCCCAATCGGCCAGGAGGGACCCCACCTGTGCACAAATTTGTGCACCGGGCCTCTAGTTTGGGAATAATTTTAGATTTACAGAAAAGTTACAAAAATAGTATAAATAGTGTATTTCACACCTAGTTTTCTCATTGTTAACATCTTACATCACTATAGTACATCTGTCAAAACTAAGAAACTGACATTGGTATTAACTAAACTATTTTAAACTGGACTTTATTTGGGTCCCAACAGCTTTTCCTTGAATGGTCACTTTCTATTTTAGGGTCCAGTCTAAGATATCACAATGCATTTGGTTTTTGTGTGTCCCCAGTGTCTTCTGGTAACAGTTTCTCAGTTTTCCTTTGTTTTTCATGACCTTAACAGCCTTGCAGAGTACTGGCCAGATATTTTTAGACTATTCTCTAGTCTGAGTTTGCTGCTGTTTCTCATTATCAGGGTTATGCATTTTGGAAAGAATACAAGAGGCAAAAGCGCCTTTTCATTTAATCAGATCAGGGGTATATGATGTCCAAATGATATCCATATCACATCATATTAACCATGACTACTTGGCTAAGGTGGTGTTTGTCAGATTTCTTCACTCTGAAGTTACTCTTTCTTGCCCAGTCAGTGTTTCTCAGTGGTTGAGCATTGACCTATTAACCAGGAGCTCATGATTTGATTCCCAGGCAGGGCACATGCCAGAGTTGCGGGCTCTATCCCAGTGTGTGGCGTGCAGGAGGCAGCTGGTTGATGATTCTCTCTCATCACTGATGTTTCTATCTCTATCTCCCTCTTCCTTCCTGTCTCTGAAATCAATTTTTTTAAAAGTTACTTTTTCTTTCTTTCCATACTCTATTTTTTAGAATCAAGTCACTGAAGTCCAATCCACACTTGGGGGTTGGGGGGAGGAAGTATCTACATGTATGATTTGGAATCCTTCTGAAAAGATTTGTGTTTTCCTCTATTCAATTATTTATATCAGTATAAACTAATGTATATTTATTTTATACTTTGAGTTCTAATCCAATACTTTATTTTGTTGCTCATATTTTTGTAACTTTGAGCATTAGAAAAGCTTTCAGATTGGCACTTGGTCCATCCATTTGCTTTTGGACCATTTTCCTACTTTCTGGCTCCGGAAGATGCTCCAGGGTCATCTTGTATTTTCGTCGCCCTTGTTTTAGAATAACCCTTTTCCAAGGGACTGATTCCTTTTATTGGGGGATGGTATTTAGAACCCAAAATGTGGGTGCTGTGTGTGCTCATTGTTATTGAGGTGCCATTACTTTTAGGTCTTCCCAAGGGATGGAACTAAGTTATACACACACACACACACACACACACACACACACACGTGTATCCAGATATCTATAGAATTGTTTCTGTGTCCATGTGTATGTATGTTAAGCATGAGTTCATATTGATGTCTCTGATTTTAATCCAGTACCACAGGGTTCTGTGGTCTAGTCTTCCTTTTTATTTTTTAAATTTAATTTTGTTTTATTTCTTAAAGTATTACAAAGAGTATTACACATG
>NW_005370587.1:191646-197203 GCF_000412655.1 Myotis brandtii | reverse complement strand
CCTCACAGGGGCCGTCTCAGCCTCACTGGGGCCGTCCCAGCCTCACAGGGGCCATCCCAACCTCACCAGGGCCATCTCAACTTCACCGGGGTGGGGCCGTTTCGACCTCACCGGGGCCATTCCAACCTCACAGGGGCCGTCTCAGCCTCACTGGGGCCGTCCCAGCCTCACAGGGGCCATCCCAACCTCACTGGGGCCTTCTTAACCACACTGGGGCCGTCCCAACCTCACCGGGGCCGTTTCAACCTCACCAGGGCCGTTACAACCTCACTAGGGCCGTTTCAACCTCACAGGGGCTGTTTCAGCCCCACGGGGGCCGTTTCAGCTCCACGGGGGCTGTCACAGCCTCACGGGGGCTGTCTCAGCCTCACGGGGGCCGGCTCAGCCTCAAGGGGACTGGCTCAGCAACACGAATTTTGGCGTTCTGTCTTTTGTTGGACGGCTCCTTGCTGGACAAAATCTCCAGGCATTCTTGGTGGCTGAATATCTGGTATGCTTGCCTGGATTTCATTTTCTACTAAGTGCACAGAGTGCTTGTCTGCCTTCTCCCGGCGTCCCATGTGAGACTGGATCTGGTGGACCTGCCTGTGCGTTTGCTGGCACAGCGGTTCCACGTCTCCGGCCCAGCCGGGTCTGGCTCCGGCTTCCTCTGAACCTGATTCTGCTTCTTGAGTGTGTCCCTTATGTATGCGAGGAGTTGAAATCTGCAGTTTGTTGGGTTGGGCTGCAAAAGCGCAGGTGGTTCCTTTTGTGCCACTGGCACAGCTTGGGCGGGGATGTAAATTGAGTTGGGCGGGGTCCCCGGGAATCACCAGGGCGGAGCAAAGGGCAATGGCGTCTCCATGACTCCTCGCCTCTCCGTGACTCCCTCTGCGTCTCCGGGTCCCTGAGTACCGGCGAGCTGCTCTCCAAGAAAGCCTCCCTCGCTCTCCGACCCGCTCCAAGGCCGTCCTGCCTCTCCCCGTAGGGGTCTGGGACCTCAGAATCCCGCCCCAAACAAGCTCAGTGGATTCGAGAGTTTGTAACCCCTTCCGATTGAAAAAAACCACCCATCCAGTTGCAGCCCGCCTGGCGCGCGACTCCGTACCTCTGTTTTTGGTGCCTCTGCACCTCCTACTCAGTCTCAATGCTCTTCTTTCTTTCCTTCTAGTTGTAGAGCTTCCACTGGGCCAGCTTTCCCATGGTTCTGGTTGATAGCTGTTTTGTCTTATAGTTGGTAGTTTCGATGTTGTTGGGGGAGGCAGCACGCACAGGTCTGTACCCTAGGCCGCCATCTTGGTTCTCCTTCCTTTCTTGTATGCACATGATTTTGCAATCTGATGGTGAAAAACCTGGCTCCAACCATGTAGTACCCATTTACTTATTTGTTGAAGTCCAGTGTAATGAAAAGCTATTTCAGAACTGCTAACTCATATGCTCACAAGACACAAATTTTCCAACTAGAGTATAGTGTTTATTTTTGTCATTAGCTTTATAGTTTCCAGTCAGAACGTTGTTTTCCAAAGTTAGTTAGGCCAGCTCATTCCCCTCACTCTTTCAATGCAGTTCTGCCATAATTTGTAATGTAGGTAGATTCATTTGTCATAGTCCACATTTCATCTTGGAGTCTTCCAGCATCTTGTTGATGGTTTTGGTTGTTGTTTGGTCAGCATCCATTGAACACTTCACAGTTTTCTGTGGGTTCTGACAGAGTTCTGTTCCCACCACCTTAACCCTAGCACCTACAGGAGGGATCTGTACTCTAAATGTTCCCCTGTGTCCCCTTTGTAGTCTCAGCAAGTGCTAATCTGTTTTTTATTGAATCCTTCTTTTATTTTGCATTTTCTTTAATTAAATTTTTAAGTGATTGATTTCAGAGAGAGAGAGAGAGAGAGAGAGAGAGAGAGAGAGAGAAACATCAGTTTGTTGTTCCACTTATTTAAGCATTCATTGGTAGCTTCTTGTATGTGCCCTGACCAGGTATTGAACCCGCAACCTTGGTGTATTGGGACGATGCTTTAACCAACTGAGCCACCTGGCCAGGCTTAATTTTGCATTTTCCAGAATGTTATATGAATAGAATGATATGAAAATCTTTGGATTTTACAAATGTTTTCTTTAACATAGTAAAATGCATTTAAGATTTATCTGTATTGTGTGAATTAATAGTTTATACTTTTTAAATTGTTAAAGAGTATTCCATTTTATGGATGAGTCATAATTTCTTTACCTTTCCCCCCATCTAAAGACATCTTGCTTACTTCTAGCTTTTAGCAATTATGAGTAAAGCTGCTATAAACATCCAAGTATGCTAAGTAGTATCGATACTTTTCTACTAAGTACTAATAAACCATAAATTCAATAAGTTAGTTACTTAATATTGCCCAAGAAGATTATTAAGTCTTTGGTCTCGTTTAGAGAATCTACGAAATCCATCTGTCCTTTGGTTCTAATTTTGTTTACTTTTGACAAACTGCATTTGCCACTGTGTGGTGTCTTGGAAGCTGATTCGTCATAGATCACTAATTATGGTTCTGGGGTTCTGTGAACTTATAAACGAAGTAATTTATGTGAGTGACATGATTACTGGGTTTTAACTTAAAATTAGATACATTAACATATTTTAGGGAATATGTTTTATAAAACAAAGAATATATTTTTCATTATTACTAATATATTGATCCCAGGAATTATGTGTGTGCATATTGTCAAGGTGGATTGGTGTTTCAGGAAAGGAAAGGAGCGCCTCAATGAGTCTCCTCAGATGGTAGAGAGCAGTGCATGAAGCAAATTACAGTGTTAGTGAAATTACAGGGCTTCTAGGGATTAGACTGAGTGAGTGTGTCTCTGGTCCCTCCCTTGTTTTACGTAAGTGCCAGGGATACTAGTTTAGAGTGCCTGGGGCGTTGTTAGGGATGAAAAAGATTCATTGTAATCAAACAAACTGACAGCATAGCATGAAGAAATTTCAATCCTCCAGCCTTGCTTACAAGTTTAATTAGGCTTATTGAGGCAGAAAATGTTTTCTCTCCTTCCATTTTTTATGTTTCCCCATTCCCACTTTCTATCCCAAATTATCTTTGAAGGGGTCACACTACCAAAAAAAGGAGTCTTTTTAAAATAAATAACAATTGATTTGGTTTATTTGGCTTTAGGGAAATGAGCCATAGCAACAACAGAACTTTAAGATATTGGAGGACCTCCATTGTTGGCAGAGACACCACGCGTTTTTCTAAAAACTATACTTTATTCAGGAAGTTCTAACAAAGGTTAATATTTCTTGGCTCTATCATTGGGTCTTGAGCTGGTACTGTTACCTTTGGGAGCTGGTTGGCTCGCTGGCTCAGACAATTGTGGGCTGAGTCGGTGCTGCCTTTCTCACGTCTGTACCTTTCACAGGGCCGTCCCCTCGCAGTGTCAGCCGCGCTGCAGCGGAGGTGGTGGGTGCGGGTGGGAGGAGAGGTGGGGTTTCTATCCTCCCTCGTGCTCAGCAATGCCACCAGCCACATGCCTTCCCAAGGATCCCACGGTGTGTGAAGGAAAAGCCTGGGACTGTCACGAGCGTGGTGCTTTGGTGAGGAGTTCATTCTCCTCTGCTCCATGGAAATGAACCTGCTGAGCTTTGACTTGCTGGCTGCTTTGTCCAGTGACCCAGGTAATGCAGAGCAGTCTTTGTTTCCTCTGTGGTGTGTGAAAGGCAGCAAAATGGTAGAAAAATAGCTTCAGGGAAAGGGATGTGCCTGTAACAGGAGTACAATAACAAAGAAAAAGGATATTTTTGCATTATTATTCTTACAATAGCTTTTAAGGTATCTACATCTTTTAAAAAGCCTAATTTGACCTCCGAGAAGAAAATTGCTGGTTTTGAAAACCTGTGCTGTAATTGCTTAGCTTGAGAACAAAGGTTTCAATATCCAGCATTGCAGGGGTATTTTTTTTTTTTTTTATTCAATAGGAAGGGAAGCAACATCCTTCTTTTACGTTTTTAGAACTGAATTGGCATGGCTTCTCTTGAATCTTAGCTGGGGACTTTATTCTGTAAATTGTGATTTAATTATCTGAAGTCTCAGGATGGTTTTTCCCTTTTACACCCAAGGGACACTGGATGGGATATTGGGGGTTGCAGGGAGGAATCTTCCAGTGGGGAAGGGAATGTTTTTACAAAGCAATCTTCATGATTGTTTCTTATTTGAAGTTAAATTGGAATATATAATCATTTGGAAAAGGCATCTAACACTTTTACCCATTTGAATTATTTTATTCTTTGCTCAGTTTGTGGTTATTTTGCTGTTGTCAGCTAAAATGATGGTTATAAATATGAAGAAGAAGCTGCCAATTATTATGTGATGGCATTGGTGGAATTGCTTTCTGCTTTTTTAAATTTTATTTTTCCATTCATCTCTGTGAATTCAGGAACAGAGGCATGAATGTGAAAAGTAGACATGGTATAAAATGCTGTGGGCTTTTTTACTTTCTCCTAAGGTGTTTTTCATGGTGGAAGTTATTTTCTTGTAGACAGAAAGACCCAAGATCATAGTTTCTGACACTAAAAGGTGTTTAGTGCTACAGACTTCTCTGCTTAGAAAAGATAAATCAAAAATATTTTCAGCACACTCTGAAGCTTCCAGTTAATTTATCTCTATCTTAGTGATAGGAGTTATAATGTTTGCAACATTTTGAAAGCTGGTTGACCCCTCAGAATATTAACAATTAATGAATGCTTGTTTAGTTTCAGAGCAAAAATATTATTAAGGATAAAGATGGTCATTTTATGATGATAAAGGGGTTAGTAAAAAAAGAAATATAGCCCTGACCAGGTAGTTCACTTGGTTAGAGCATCAACCACGCCAAGATTGCAAGTTCAAGCCCCGTCAAGGCCCATGCAAGTGTCAGCCAGTGGAGTGAATGGGTGGGTCAGCACATAGATACCTCCCTCTCTCTCTCTCTCTCTCTCTCTCCTTCTCTTCTCCCTTTCCCTCCCTCCTTTCCTTTCTCCCTCCCTTTGTTTCTCCCCCCCCCCCCCGCTTCCTCTCTCTCTCTCTAAAAAAATAAAAAAATTTACAGTTCTAAACCTTTATGCACCTAATAGCAGAACTTCAAAATTCATGAAATAAAAACTGACATGACTGCAAGGACAAATAGACAAATCCGCAATCATTATCAGTGATTACAGTATCTCTTGATAGTTGAAAGTAGACAAAAATCGTCAAGGATATAGAATACTTAACAGTTGTCCAGTTTAATATTTGCATTTATAGAAAATTGCATTTATAGAAAATTTTAGCCAGCAACATAATAAACGTTATTTTAGCAAATGCACATGGGATATTTATTAAGGTAGATCATATTCTGGGCGTTAAAATAAGTTTTGGTAAATTAAAAGGCTTAGCCCAGGCCAGTGTTTCTCATTGGTTAGAGTGTTGGTCCACGCACTGAAGGTTTGTAGGTTTGATTCCTGGTCATGTACCTGGGTTGCAGGTTCAGTCCCTGGCCCAGGATAGGGCGGGTACAGGAGGCAACCAGTCCATGTGTCTCCGTCACATAGATGTTTTTCTCTCTCTCTCCCCTCTTCCTTCCA
>NW_005370587.1:188519-191614 GCF_000412655.1 Myotis brandtii | reverse complement strand
TCTCCCTCTTTCCTTCCCTTCTACTCTCTCTAAAAATCAATGGAAAATATCCTCGGGTAAGGATTAACAACAACAACAAAGAAAAATCTCTAGAAAATCCCCGGATATTTGGCAATTAACACAATTCTAAAGACTCCATAGATCAAAGTAGAAATAAAAAGGAAATGGGAAATTATTTTGTGCTGAATGAAAATGAAAACATAGCATATTAGAATTTGTGGGATGCCACTAAAGCATTACTTAGAAAGTTTTAGCATTAAGCACCTATTAGAAAAGAGGAAAGATCTAATGTCAATGACATCAACTTTCATTTGAAGAAACTAGTAAAACGAGCAAATTGAAATCAAAGTAAGCAGAAGAAAAATATTAAAAATAAGAGTAGGAGTCAATGAAGTAGAGAAATATGAAAAAAATCAAAACAAAAGCTGCTTTTGAGAATCCTATATAATAAAAACCTAATATCCAAATTGTTCGACCGGGAGTTTGAACGGGAGTTCGACGCTCGCTATGATGTGTGCTGACCACCAGGGGGAGGCGCGGAACATGGCGGTGTTGGTAGCGCAGTGCTGGCAGCGGGGGGCAGTGGAGGTGCTGCCGGCCCTGTTGGGCCCCGAGGAGAGCCGCGAGATGGTGGAGCAGGTGAGCGGGCAGCAGGTATGAGTGGGGGCCCGATTGCCCCTCTGATCGCCCCACAAATGGCGACCAGCGGCGGTGGCGGGGAGTGGGGCCACCACTCGGCTCTGAGGTGCTGAGGGAGCCGGGCAGGGGGCCCAGCCCCGATCGATCACCCCGCAAGCGGGATGGTGGAGCAGGTGAGGGGGCAGCACCAGGCCTCGGCGGGGTGCCAGGTGGGGATGTGAGGCTGGGGATGTGAACCTTGGGGCACAAGTTGGGGCCCAATCCTCACAGGCCACCCCGAGGGACCCCAGCTGTGCATGAATTTGTGCACCAGGCCTGTAGTATCAATAAAATTGTTAATCCTGTAACCAGGCTGGTCAAAAATAATAGAGAAGGTAAACATTACCAATTCAGAAGTAAAAGAAGTGGCGTCACTGCATGTACAGATATTAAGAGGACAATAAGGCACTATTATGAATAACTTTATGCCAATAAATTTAACAATTTAAATTGAAATATGGTTTGGAGTTTTATATGCAGAGGGATAGATAGAGAAACAATTGTAGATGCGTGTAAATTTCCAAGCTCTGTCTGCTGATAGGGCCTAGGAACAGCAATAGGATCCCCACATGTAAAAAAGTAAACTTCTGTCCATATCTCACACTCTACGAAAATTATTGAAAAATGTCTCATATACTTAAAAGTAACATTGAATGTCATTAAACTTATAGGAGAAAACCACCCATCATCTCAATAACCAGCATTTTTATGAATATTTCCCGTCTTTGGTCAAGATAGAGATATATTTCTGCATTTGTATAAAGTAGACACATAGTGTATAGCGTTTCTTTATAAAAATTAAAGCATACTGGATATACTGTTTGGTAAATTTTTTAACTTAAAACATCAACATAATTTTACATTATTAAATATTTCATTATAGCACCAGTTTTAAATTGTGTTGCATAGAATCCTAGGGGTTCAAATGAGGTCCCTTAGAGAGTAAAAGTGGGCAGTTGGGAGCTCTAGATTCCTTATATGTCAGAGCTGCTTAACTTTTATTTTATATATTGAACTTCCAAATAAGATTTGAAAAAACAGACCTCTAAATAATTTTGATAGCTACAAAGTGCTTTGTGATATGGCTAATTAATTTAACAAGTTCACTTCTGTAAATATTTAGGCTAGGTACAGTTTTTCAGTATAATAATCAAAGTTGTAACAAAATATCCTTGTAACTCTAGTTACGTGTTCTCTCTCAACTTCTGAGGATGAATTCATCTATAGCAAGGAAGCCACATGGGAGTTTGGACTAGAAGTAAAGAGTTTGTATGTGAACCGGGTCAGCAGAGAAGAGAGGACACACCAGTCCCCTGGACTAATCCGGGGATCTGTGCCTGTTCTCCAGGAGAGATGCAGCAAGAATCTGAAGGGGCTGTTTGGGGAGCAGACCTTTTGAGACAAATGTAATATCACTTTGATGCCAAGTAACAAAGTAGGGCACGGAATAGGTGAGAGAGACTCTATTTCTGTTCAAAGTAAAAAACAAAACAGGAATCCACGTGATAGCAGATAGAGGTATAGTCTTGTCAAACTGAATAAATACCAAAAGCTACAATGAATTCATATTTTCAAATGAGTTGTATTTTATTCATCACATTCGGAGCAGAGCAAGCCTGGCTGTGAAGATGTGCTAGTTTTGCAGCATGGGCGTCGCGCTGGTGCGTGCAGTGACTCAGTTCTCCCAGGTTGAACTTAGCTTCGCCCTGGCCATGTGGCTCAAGTGGTTGCAGCATCTCCCATGCACCAAAGGTTGCGGGTTCGACGGGAGGCTACCGATCGATCTTTCTCTCTCACATCAAAGTTTATCTCTCTCTCTCTCTCTCTCTCTCTCTCTCTCTCTCTCAAAATCAATGGAAACATATCCTCGGGTAAGGATTAAATATAATAAAATGAACTTAAGTTTGTAAAGTAGTAATTCCCGATTCTGGGATGATCTAAGAGGAATTTCAACATAATTGACACACCTTCCCCCCAACTTACCAGATTCAGTGCTATGATGAGCCATTATTACTGATGAAAGTATACCCCAATTTTAATTTCTTGGTTTGGGGTCAAGAAAAGCTCTTGTAGAAGAAAGTGTAAGATGGCATGCATATAACTAATGTTATCACCTTTTCCCTGACACCAGACGTCTTTTTCTTTGTGGTGGTTTGAAAGTTTGGGGTATTGAGATTTGGCAGCAGAAAGTGTGGATAGCTAAGAGGCATTGTTAATACTTGAGGCCAGAACCAAACCATTTGTGAAGAGATACCTCTTTGCTTTAGTGTTATTTACAATAGCCAAGATCTGGAAATAGCCCAAGTGCCCATCTACACTAATAAAAGGGAAACATGCAAATTGACCATCCCTCTGCTATGCCCACCAGCCAATCAGGGCAAGTATGCAAATTAACCCAACAAAGATGGCGGCAGCCA
>NW_005370587.1:185192-185854 GCF_000412655.1 Myotis brandtii | reverse complement strand
GTTATCTCCCGAGGGGTCCCAGACTGCGAGAGGGCACAGGCCGGGCTGAGGGACCACCCGTTCCCCCCCGAGTGCACAAATTTTTGTGCACCGGGCCTCTAGTCAGTAGATAAGTGGATAAAAAATGCTGTGGTACATTTTCACAAGGGAATACTACATGAGCCTAAAAAGATAGAAATCTTACCTTTTGCAACATTATGGATGGACCTGAAGATTATTATGCTCAGTGAAATAAGCCATTCAGAGAAAAACAAATACCATATGATCGCACTTATATGTGGACAAATGAACAAACTGAGGAACACAGTAGAAACAGAGGCCTGGATACCTGGAACAGTCTGACAGCTGTCAGGGGAGGGAGGCGGGGCTGGGTGGAAGAAGGTGAAGGGATTAGCCAAGGAACATATTTGCATAACGCAGACACAGACAACAGTGTGGTGACAGCCAAAGGGAAAGGGGGTGTGGGCCAAGTGGAGGTAGGCATGGGGGAGGAATGGGGACATCTGTAATATTGTCAACAGTGAAAATAAAAATATGACAATTTCTTTTCTGTAAAGTTTTTAAAAATTTATTTTTCATCTACAGATGGCATACAATCTTATTTTTCTTTTTCTTTTTTTTTTTTTTTTAATTAAATTTTTTTTGTTAAGGTTTCATTTTTT
>NW_005370587.1:182180-183968 GCF_000412655.1 Myotis brandtii | reverse complement strand
GGGCTCAACAGGGCAGGGCGGGCGGAGGGAGCGGTTATGGTGCCCTCAGTCCCGTTCCCAGAGGCTCTGCTTCTCAGAACCCCAGGAACCGCTGCAAACCTCGGAGAGAAAGCTGCCTTCCAACTGATGCCAGACACTCCCGCTTCTCCCGTTTGGGTCCGAGTCCCCAGCGATTCGCCCGTATCTGGAGCTCAGAGTCTGAGACTCCCCCCTGACCGAAAACGACAACCGCGCTCTCAGCCACCAGCCCGCTTTGCGCGCGCACCTCCGCACCTGAGTATTTTCCACACTGCGCCTCCTCTGAGCCTCGGTGTGCTGTTATTTTTCCTTCTAGTTGAAGAGTCTCTCCTCAGCCAGCTTTCCTGTGGTTCTGGGTGATGTCCGTTCCGTCTTTTAGTTGTATTTTTGAAGTGGTTGTTTGCGGCAGCAGTCTCCGGTGTTTACCTATGCCGCCATCTTGGTCTCTCCCCCCCAATCTTAGTTTTCTGTGAAAACTTTGTGATTAGGCATTTATATACCTTGTGAAGTGCTCACCCAAATAAGCCTAGTACTCATCTGCCACCATGCAGTTATTACAATATTTTTTATTTAATCCCCTATGCTGTACCTTAGTACCCGTGATTATTTCTATAGCTGGCAATTTGTACTTAATTTTTTTCATCTATTTCCTCAATCCTCTCCCATCTAATGATCACTGTTTGTTGTCTGTATCAATTAGTTTGTTTCTGTTTTATTTTGATTTTTAGATTCCAAATATAAGTGAAATCAGATGGTACTTATCTTTCTCTGTCTGACTTATTTGACTTAGCATACTACCCTCTAGATCCATCCATGTTATTGCAAATGAAAGATTTTTTTTATGGCTTAATAATATTCCATTGTGTATATATGTACCACATCTTCTTTACACGTTTGTGTATGACATTTAGGTTCATATCTTGGCTCTACTATATAATATTGCAGTCAGCATAAAGGTACTTAAGTCTTTATGAATTAGTGTTTTGGATTTTTTCGGATAAATGCCCAGAAGGGCCATTGCTGGGTCATGTGATAGTTCTGTTTTCGGTTTTATGAGGAGCCACTGTAACGGTTTCCATAGTGGCAGCACCAGTTTGCAGTTGCAGGAGCAGTGCACAAGGGTTGCCTTTTCTCCACACCTTCAACATTAGTTGTTTTTAAAAAAATTTTTTTTATTGTTTAAAGTATTACATGTCTCCTTTTTCCCGATTAACTCCCCCCCACCACTACCACTCCCACCCCCGAGGGTCCTTTGGTTGATCTCTCACCCCCCTCCCCTTCCTTCTCTCTGAGGTTGGACAGTCTGTTCAGTGCTACCTTGTCTCTGGCTCTGTTTTTGTTCATCAGTTTATGTTGATCATGATATCCCACATTTGAGTGAGATAATGTGATATTTATCTTTCTCTGACTGGCTTATTTCACTTAGCATAATGCTCTCCAGTTCCATCCATTCTGTTGCAAATGGTAAAAGTTCTTTCTTTTTTACCGTAGCGTAGTATTCCATTGTGTAGATGTACCACAGTTTTTAATCCACTCATCTGCTGATGGGCACTGAGGCTGTTTCCAAATCTTAGCTATGGTGAATTGTGCTGCTGTGAACATAGGGATGCATATATCCTTTCTGATTGTTGTTTCTGGTTTCTTGGGATATATTCCTAGAAGTGGGATCACTGGGTCAAATGGGAGTTCCATTTTTAGTTTTTTGAGGAAACTCCATACTGTTCTCCACAGTGGCTGCACCAGTCTGCATTCCCACCAGCAGTGCACGAG